>NC_048596.1:277830166-278140166 GCF_003668045.3 Cricetulus griseus | reverse complement strand
TCCAGCTGAATTTAAAACATTTTTTTTCCCCCAAACACTCTTATACAAGAGTGTTTTGTATCCAGAGACACAGAATACAAACAGGAGAGTTGATTCTCTGGTATAATAATAATGATGATCAGACCACCTTAGATGGGCCCAGTCATGGAATTTATCATTCAACATTCCTGTCCTGCCTGTGTTCTCTGTGGAGAGGGCCCTTGTAAAGTTCCTTGCATTTCCATGCCTGGGACACTGCCTGACACACAAAGGGCCCTCAATAAATGTGCTGAATGAGTTTAGTATGTAAATTAGCTGGGCAGCTTTCAAAATACCTAAGATAAAGAACTCATTAGGAAGGAAGGTATGGGGCTGGGCGTTGGTGGTGCATACCTTTAATGCCAGCACTCAGGAGGCAGAGGCAGGCAGATCTCTGTGAATTTGAGACCAGTCTGGTCTACAAGAGCTAGTCCAGGACAGACTTCAAAGCCACAGAGAAACCCTATCTCGAAAAACCAAACATCCAAACAAGCAAACAAACAAATGGACTTTTGTGGTACAAGGAGACCCAGAAGAGGTAAGTGCAGTGGTGAGGAAGTGTGGCAGAATCCCGGTATCCCAGGGTGGACAGCTTCCAGGTGGGGTGCAGATAACTGCCTTCCAATGCCTTCCTCCTCCTCACCATTTCTCTCTCATTTTAATCCCAGCTGCTTCCACTGTGCTAGCCTCCAGGAAAGCCCCACATCCCTCTTGGTGTCCTGGCAGGTATAGAATCCATCTTGTCTTGTTTCACCTTCAGCACAGCCTTGGGGGAACTAGACAACCTTGCTAACCTTCAGAGGGAAGCCGCTAGAGCATGAACGCTGACTACACAGCAGACAGAACAGCCAAAGGTCAGGCCTCTAGAGTGACCTCCAAGGCTCAGCCCTGGTCCTCCAGACCACCATCTTAGCTATAAGTTCTAGCTGGACTTGGCAGGCAGCCCAGTTGAGCTCTTCCCCTCCTGGCCTGGCTTGGCCTGATTTTGAGGGTATCTTGTGAAGATTGCCCCGCCCTGTCTCAGAAACCGCTTCCTGGAGAGCAGAGGCCTCTGTGGTCTAGGCAGGAAGGTCAGATCTCTTGTGACCCTGCTGTCCTTGCTGATGGTCACTCCCGGCTCAGTCCTCGGGACTCAGGCTTTGCCTTTGTGCTCATGGGAACCAGCTCTGAGTGCAGCACGTTACCAGACAGCCAAATAACAAGAAGGGTGTGATCAGATGGCCAGTTTGGAGTCTGGTAAAACTGTCTAGTGGATGGATGCTTTCTTTACTGAGGAACGTGCAAAAAGGGCTTCTATCCATTTGCTGAATGCTTTGGTATTGCTTCATCTAGCTAAATTACATCGCTGAAGCTGTCACTATTATTTTATAGTGGTTGGGTTGTTTTGCTTGGATGAGAAATTTGGTTCCACAGAGGGGGAAGCTCTGATGAGCTGTCAGGGAGATGTGAAGACTGGCCACACAGCTGAGCTCCCACCATATGGGCCCCTCCTCTTCATGAGCTAGGTGCTTTGTGCTCTCTGATAATGAAAGCTCAGCCATCCTCATAGGCCTCACTCTCAGCTGTCCTCCCAGGGCCTCCTCATGAGCTCCATGCATTTCTGTCTAACTTTTTCAGGAAAACTCAGGGCCAGGAAGTGAGGATACATGCTCAGTTAGCTTGAGGAAACCAGTTGGCGCCTGAAGATGCATTCCCCACCTGAGGAGCCACCATTTTCAGGAGAAGAATGTCTGGACCAGTCACCAGAACAGGTCAAGAAAGTGAGGGTGGCTTATGAGGAAACCTCTCCCCCTAGATTATGGAAAACTTTTGATATGAATAACATCAGGTCCTTCCTGCGGATGAGGGCAGCCGTGGAATCTGGTTGGCCCTATGCTTCCAAGGCTCTCAACGCTCAGGGCCTTCTCTATTTGCCCTAGATTTAGAAATCTGAGTGTTGGCCTGAATGGGTGAGTGTGGGGGAAGAACCCATACATTTCACCTTAGAAAGGAGTAAGGGGGGCTCTCATCCCAGCAGGGCTGAATACCTGCCTGCTGGGTCAGACTCCCATCCTCACAATGGTACACACAGGCCCTGGAATCACCTAAACCCTATATTCTGATTGGGGAGGGGACTCCTTGGAGGTGGGGCATCTGAGCAAGAGAATTGGAGCCAGTGTTCTTCTGGAATATTCCCAGAGATAGGTAATCCATCTCTCTCTTTCTATTCCCCGATCCCCAGCCTGAAACCACATAAGGAACTCTAAGAAAGACCATAAGCATTGTCTTAACAGTTTAAAAGTACATCAGACTCTTTTCAAAAACATTTATTGTAGTGGCACCTTGTTCCTCCAATAGACTTGAGGTAATAGCCTTAGGGTGTGGCTTCAGTGTATGGATGTGACCCCTTAAAAGGAAGAGGAGGGGCTCATTGGGGATCTCTCTTGGGTTGTGCCCAGAGCATCCTGCATCACAGACCCTGTGCCTCCAGGGGCAGAAAACCATGGCAGTTATTTACAATCATTGTGGGAGTGCTCCTCAAATAAATACCTATACCTGTTATTCTTTATTCGGCGTTTGTGGACTTCCTTTAACCCACCTTCACTAGCCCCTTCTCTTTCTTATAAGGGGTTCCGGCCGCACACCGAAGCCATACCCCAAGGCCATTAGCTCAAGTCTGTTGTCGGAACAAGATGCTACTACAATTTATCTATCTGTATGTATTTTGCCTTCATATATGTATGTGCAACACATACATGCAGTGCCCATAGAGGCCAGAAGAGGGCAGGCTCTCCTGACACTGGAGTTACAGACAGTGTGAGCTGCCACGTGGGTGCTGGGAACTGAACCCAGGTCCTCTGCAAGAGCAGCACGGTGATCCCAACCTCTAAGCCACCTCTGCAGCCCCAAATACTAGATGCTCCATAGGTAGCATAAGAAGGGAGGGGCTTTGGAACTCACTGATGGGAAGGTTCACAGCTGACACAGTCTTACTCTGAGTGGTTGTAAAGCATAAAACTCAGTCTTGTGTTATTCAGCTCCTGTTCAGCTGAAGAAAAGTGAAAACACACACGTGCTGGGTACAAGGCTTGCTTGGTGTTTAGCCATTCCCTTACAGCATGCAAGTGACTGGGGTTTTCCGTGAGCTAAGGAGAGAGGCTACATGAGGCACTACAGAAAGATTATATGGCTGCAAACCCGAAGGGAATATGGGGGGAAAATTCCATAACTTGGAGAAAAGGATGTTGCAAAGATTCTAGAGAGATCTACAACTTTGGCATTTTAATAAGATGACATCACCTGGCTCTGGACTGGAAACCCATAGGACAGTAACATGCTATCATGCACATAAGAGGTCCTTCCAGCGGCAAGTGCCTCTCCTTGGTGGATACGTCTTGTATCAAATTCCGAGAACTAAGAATGGCTGCAGAGTATGGCTGCTGCAGGAAGCAGAGTTCAAGGCTAAGGCTTAGCTGTTCCAGTTCCCCAGGGAGTACAAGACCAAAAAGCAAGTGTGTAGACGAGGAGAGAGCCATTCCATTACAGATAAAACACAACGAGTTGAGGAGAGAGGAGAGAGGTGAGGAGAGACATGGGCTGCCCCCAGCATTGGTCACACGTCACCAGTGTCCCTTAATCAGACACGGCAGAGCTTTCTGGTGCATCTGCTCATAGCCTGTCTCCTTTCTGGGACCGTTTCAAGGATGGTGAGGCCACAGTTGGCCACATAAAGAGTCACGTGGGGTGTATTCATGTTCAGTGTGAGTGACAGTAGAACAAATGAGCCAACCTGTCCATGGAGAGTTGTGGAAAGCCAGGGAAGGGTCAAGCATTATCTCCAACTGATTGGCTGTCGTAGGGGTTGCACACAAGGCGCAGACAGCAGCCTCATAGTTTACAGTCTAGGCAGCAGAACAGATTGGGGAAGGGTGTGGGCTAAACTTGGGGTGATTAAGCAATCAGGGTGGGGAAAGGAGGGCCAGGTGGAAGAGAACATGGGATCCCACACCTGAGCTCCTCCCTGGAGCACCCTGCCCCCATTCACCAAGTCTTTCTGAGACTGTTCACCATCTTCTTCTGCTCTAGCCTGCTGCATCGACCATTCTGAGTTCCCCGGTCTGCAAGGGCAGCTCCTTGCTCACATTTCACACCGCTTACTTTATGGCCCGGAGCCGCCCTGGGCATTTGAATGTCTGCAAACTCAATTGAAGCCCACAAAGGTTTGACTTAGAAATTCAGCCACCTCAGCTCCAAGCAGTGGAATCATTAAGCAGTGTGAGGGACGAATCTGTGCATCAATTATTATTGACGGTTCCCACCAAATAGACCCTCCTTCGCATCACTTCCCAGGCTGGTCTGTGAGCAGGCAGTGAGCCAGATGACACCAGATATTGTTTAGAGAAGCGGCCTCCAGCCGAGCTAACCCGGGCTCCACACTGAGCACCCTGCCACACTTCGTGCCTAGTTTCACTCTTGGCCACCTGGTCTGAGAGTGGCTGGTACCCAGGAAGAGCCCCAGTTCCTAGTTCAACATTCACAGCTCTGTAATTTCTCCTGAGAACCTCTTGCAGTCCAGGGACTCCTTTGCACTCTTACTACTGGTCCACCAGAGTCCTGGGATACCCAGTTCTGAGTTTAAACATTACTCAGTGGCCAGATTCCTGCTCCTCTTGGCAGAATTCAAACCAACTTAACTTCTATCCACTTTAGGACAGTATTTAACTTCTTGATTCCTTAGCCTGGACCTTCACGCTTTTGCCAAGCCCTTGGCACTGTCTATACAAGACTCACAACCACAGACTCCAGGTAAAAAAGCCAGTGCTTTTCAAACTTTACACTAGCCTATGAGGCTGCTGTCTGTACCTTGTCTGTGACCCTTACAACAGTCAATCAGTTGGGGATAATGCTTGACCCTTCCCTGGCTTTCCACAAATCTCCATGGACAGGTTGGCTCATTTGTTCTACTGTCACACTGAACATGGATACACCCCACGTGACTCTTTATGTGGCCTCACCATCCTTGAAACGGCCCCAGAAAGGAGAGAGGCTATGAGCAGATGCACCAGAAAGCTCTGCCGTGTCTGATTAAGGGAGACTGGTGACGTGTGACCAATGCTGGGGACAGCCCATTTCTCTCCCCATCTCTCTCCTCACACTCTTTTTGTCTCATCTTTAAGATAATGCCATGGTATGGTTATGCCCTTAAATGGCTCTGACTGTCCTGCTCCATCTTGCATAATGGCATTTGGCACAAGCCTGTGCACCCCCCTAGGACTCAGATGGCATAGGTAGACTATGAGCTCCAACACATTGGCAAGTTCTCCTAAGTCACATGCTGTTAGGAGACAGGCATAGCAGGGAGCATCTCTATTTTCAGTGTGAAAAGCAGAAAATGATGTGCCCTGGACACCTGCACCTTGAACACCTGCACCCTGAACACCTGTGCCCAGGACACCTGCACCCGAGACACTTGTGCCCTGGATACCTGCACCTGGACACCTGTACCTTGAACACCTGCACCCTGGACACCTGCAACCTGGATACCTGTGCCCTAGGCATCTGTGCCCTGGACATCTGTGCCCTGGATACCCTGTTTTCTGGACACCTGTGCCCTGGACATCTGCTCCCTGGACACCCTGTTCCCTGGACACCTGTGACCTGGACACTGGCACCCTGTCTGGAGCTTTCTTGCATCTCTCTCATAAGAGGCCTCCAGCCTTGCTTTTTAAAAGATTTAATTTTGTTTTGTGTGTATGTGTGTTTTGCCTGCATGTATGTCTGTGCACCACATATGTACAGTGCTTGTGGAAGGCAGAAGAAGATACCAGATCTCCAGTGGAGTTATGAATGTGACCTGCCATGTGGGTGCTGGGAACTGAACCTCAGTCCTCTGCAAGAGCAGCCAGTGCTCTTAACTGCTGAACTGTCTTCCTAGAAGCTGCCTTGACTTTGTAAGCTTGGCTGAGGAGGAAACAATGATGGCGGTCCTGCAGGGCCTCATGGAGCAACACCTCCCAAGAGGTGTGAGCACATTCCAGAGGGCGTCATTACTGGCAGGGAAGAGAAGAGGCTTACAGCTTTAGAAACACAGTTTCCTGAGTTAATATTTCATGCTAAATCTATTCCCTCTTTTGACATCTTTATGACCTGTGTACATCGGTCTCATATGTTCGTAATAACGTTCAAATTGAAAGGGCATGATGATCACTTCACAGTTAAAAACAGTGCTCTTTGTCAATTTAAGCATCCTGTTACACTTGGGGCATGTGGCCAATCAGATACATACTCTTTTAAAAGATCTTTCTTCCTTACTTTTCCAGGATTGTTCTACTTGGAAAGACTAGAAAGAATCTGTTGGCTTTATCTGAGGATCTCAAGGGTTGCTTCCATGTGTTTCTTGTCCTGTGTTAAAGACTGATTCCCTTTGGATAAGTGGGTGTGTGAGCTATTGAGTTAAAAAAAAAACCTCGAGTCTTGAATTATTACCCTCAGTTTGGACCAGGCCTGAAATTTCTGTTTAGTTGTCTAGACGAAGGTGCTATGTCTGAGAGAGAGCTTGAGACACGGCTGTATCCTAGCTTTTTATGGACGTTCGTGTGGCGCTTACAGTAAACCAGAAACCTAAACACAGAGAAGGCCACTCCTCAGATTAAGGAACTGGGACTCTGAGAGGATCCATGGCTTGGTCCACATGGTACAGAAGCAGCTGAGCAGCAGCTCCTGAGCTCCCAGCTCAGAGTTCATCTCAATCTGCAAGAACTGTCATGGTCTGTCTGGTCTAATTCAGGCCCAGCACACACTGGGCAGAGGCTCCCTCATCCCGCATTCTCCTCACTGCTCAGCAGAATTTGTTCACTCAACAAACATTAAACGCCAGTAGCCAGTGCAAGCTAACACCACTCGCTAAATACTGCACTGTTTTGGGACAGCATCTACATGGCCATTCTGATTTCATCTTTTATTTAGGGGACAGGAAGGAGGAGCCGAACCCCAGCACAGACTCTGTCAGTGGTAGTCGAGCTTCAGAGTTTGAAAGTGGGTCACAGTCACAGGGTTCGGATATGGAGTGCTAAAGAGCTCCACAGCACTGCAGCAACTGCCGTGGTAAGAAAGGAGAAGTGTTTTCCTCAGCCTCGGGGAAGCAGGCAGGGTGTGGGATGTGGACACCACTGGGTCCACCTGCGCCATTCAGGCTGAGAGCCTGGCTTTGCAAGCAGTGCCGCTCCAGTCCCTGCTCTGGGAAGGTGGGGCTTCCTCTTTGTGGGACTCAGGGTCAAATCAAATGGAGACTGAGCAGGCTGGGTGCACTTACTTCTTTGTGCGCAAATACCTCCAACCTGTCCTTGCTGCCTATGGGGAAATAATGGTGGGTGGTGGACGTGGCCCTCACCTTCTTAGGACTCTGAGTGGGAGAGAGAACTATTTAAAAAATTAAAAATAGTTATGAAATTGTGAGCATAGTAACACTGCATAGGAGAGACACCGGTGAGAAGGGTGAGTACAAGTTCAGTCATCTCCAGACCCTAAGGCAGAAGGAGAATCAGCTCCTGGAAACTGTCTGCCTAGCATGCCTGCTCCTGTCCTCACACACTCCTGACATACACACTAACAATAAATAAGATAAAAACTGAAAACTTAGGAGAGATGTTAAGAATACTGAACCGGCTCCAGCTAATCAAAGCATGGATGGTTTCAGTCCCTGGGGGTGCCAGTCATTTTGGAGATAACACTTTAGTGACTAAAGGAAGTGGATTCAGAAAGTTACTAATTATCAAAGTTACAGTCAATATTTTAGAAGGCTGGTTAAAGGATGGGGGGTAATTCAAACAACAACAACAACAATGATGATAAATAAGGATTAATCCAGTGTAAAGGGGAGGAAACTCTTTCCAGGCAGACTGCAGCATACACAAAGGCCCTGTGGTGGGAGGTGGCAGTGTGTTTGAGATGTTTATGGGGCACAGCATGGTTTGTGTGCATTTGTGTGCATTTGCAAAGGGAACATAACTGAAGATAGAGCTGGGCTTCGTGACCAGCAGATGCAGAATTCTCCAGGCCATTTCATTCCTCTTTTCTTCAACTGCTGTGGCAACCCACAAGATTTTAAGCTAAGAACAGCAAGGCCGGGCTGTGTTTTAGGAAGAACATGGTTACTGTGCAGAGGGAAGACGGCAATGGGGTCAGCTGAGAGCTGCTGTGGTCATCCAGGGAAGACGGAGAAGGATTCCAGTGTCGAGAGTGGGGCGAGAGATTGCCTACTGGTCGAACTGGGAGATGTTGTCATTTCTATTGAGTTGGGAAACATTTAACAAGCCTGGGGTGTGTTGTTGTTGGGAGCCAGGAGGGAGGCTTTTGAACGGGAGACAGAGTGATCACATTGAGGTGGAGGAGTCTTTGCACTGTCCTGGATGAAACCTGGTCATGCAAGAGCAGCCTGGGCCAAAGGAGAGTCATCTTCATAGCAGTGGTCACTAGACCACCCGACTGTGGTGTTAGGGCCTCAAGGGGAACAGTGGGTCTGGGCAGGGCCTTGAGAGCTCTGCCAGCTCTCTAGACATTTGCCCATGGAGAAAACTTAGGTTGTGACTAGGTCTGATGAAGACAAGCAAGGCCCAGTGCTAACAAGCAAGCCAAGAACAAGTGTCAATGAAAATGCCCACTGGCTGGACCTCCAGAGAGGTCTCACTGAGAGCTGGGTGAGAAATGGTGTGTGATTTTTCTTTAATTTTTATTTTAGACAAGTTATAAACACATAGGCAATGACAATACGATCCAGAGAGGTCCTGTGTCCCCATCACCCAGCTTGCTCAGGTTAGAGGCAAACTATAAAGGGACAACATGCTAATTGTCACAGACCCACTGCAGGCTTTGCTCCGATTACTTAGTGACAGTCACTCTGGTGGAGCCATGGGGCCCAAAATCAAGTCAGTGCAGGCTTGACAGAGGAGGCAAGAGACGTGAGAGGTGCTGTGGACATGGTAAACATTCACTGCAGTCTACTCTGAACCAGAGAGAGAGAGAGAGAGAGAGAGAGAGAGAGAGAGACAGACAGAGACAGAGACAGAGACAGAGACAGAGACAGAGACAGAGACAGAGAGACAGAGTGAATCTGAAAACAAATAACTGGAAACCTCTGGAAATAGATACTGGCCTCAAAGAGGCCACACAAGGCTGGAAATCAGGACTCTAGTGGCACAGTCATCATGGACATTCAATTAATTACTCCCAGGAGCAAGAAATGCACACTTGTATAGTGGCAACACACAGATTCTAACCCTTCAGGACAGAATTGGGGGTGTTTGTCACCCCAGTGCTTTCTAGATTTTAATCTACTAAACTGGAGCTCAAAACAATGGCAGCTTCAATTCCAGTCTCAAGAATTCCATTTCCCACTGAACTTAAGAAGCTCTCATGGTACTCCATCGAGGAGCTTGGGGTGAGATATTACTGATACTGGTATTACTGACTCCATTTCTCGGATGGACTCTCTTGACAACAGGGTCTCCGAGCTCAGAGTTCTGACTTGCTGGCATTGCCTGGATCTCGAGAAGCACATTAATTGGGCAGTGGAAATCCTCCTCCCTGGTGCCTTTCGACTTGGGACAGTTACTTCTTTCCAGGTACCAGGCACCCAGCAGTATGCTTGTCCTTCAACTGCAGTTGGTAGATGGCAGAAAACCATAAAAAGTAATTAACTATGTGATACATGAGGCCCTGAAGGATGGGTCCCACAGCTGCTTCATGTCCCAGCTTCTCACCAGTGGGGTTATTTCATGAGGCTCCAGTTTCAAGATGGCGAACAGCAAAGAACAGGAGCTCCAAGGAGTGGGGAGGTACTCAGGAGAGGTAGCAGCAACAGCTAAAGCCTGGCTGGGCCAGGGGCTGTGGTAGGCCTCCTGCAGAGAGCGGCATCCAGACAGGTGCACTGCACAGAGAGCCCTGCTCTGGGCTCCAGAGGGTCTCACTGGCAGGAACTTGAGAATCACAGCTGCTCTCTAGTGAGGGAAACTGTACGGGCTCTGGCGCTGCATGCTAATTGGAAGACTTTAATGACTTTTCATCTCCTCCTTCTCCCCCCACCAACAATCCCCTCATTCTGGCTCTGGGCAGGGGAGGCTTGCTGCCATGGCAACCAAGCCTTCCAAAGCCAGGAAAACTCACCATAGAGATGTAGGGAGAAAAAATTTCACCGCTGAATTTCCAAAGGGAGTGAAAAGGGAGGGGGAGACAGAGCCGGTCTTGGGAGTGATGCAATTGGAAACAAGGCTTTTGTGGCTGAAGATGCAGATGTATAATGGAAGGTACAGGACTGTTAGGACCGCATAGTCAGCCCGGTGAGAGTCCTGGAGCTTTTAGTCCACATGTATTCAGGTCCACGGCACCATGCCCACAGGAACCCAGCACAAAATACTGAGCAATGCTCTCATCTTGTTGAGGTTTGACCTGTGCATTCCGGGACAATGACAGAGACTGGATATGCCCTGGAAAATGTTAACTTGGTCACCAGGGCCGTTTGATCACTGTGGTTGCAGTGATCAAAAAGCCGCAGCTGAAACCCAGAGGTGCCTCGTGTGAAGGGATGGGGTGGGGTAAACCCAGTGTGTACATTGTGTGGGCTCCCTCGGGTTGGGTTGCTTGGTGGGGAGGGCCGGGCCCATCCAGGTGTGCTGGTTGGTCAGCTCCAAGAAGTCAACCTGCCCCAGTGAGATTCAGGACTTTTTGGTGTTGCAATGGAGAATGAGGCCAGGCCAGCAGCCCCCAGAGTAGCTTCTGTAACAGGACAAAGCTGCAACAGTGTGCAGCTGGTGATCCCCTTTAATTGCGGGGAGCCCCCGTGTCCTCTGACACATTTTACTTCATTGCTCTCTGTTGCGTAAGGTTTTTTGCTCAGACCCCTTCTCTCCCTGTTTCTAAAGGAGGCCGAGGTTTTTGTGTCATGAGCTCATGGCATCTTTTCTAAACTGCCCTGGTGTTAAGTAGCTGGTGCTCAGAATGTCAAAGGGGTGTTTGGTTCTCAAAACCAAAGCAAACACACACACACACACACATGCTCCCTTCAGGACCAGTGGGAGAGTTTCTAAAGGCGAGCCACAATGCTTTTAACAGTCTGCTCTTGACAACTCACAAAACCAAGCCAGTGCTGGCAACTCACTCACCAGCCAAGTCAGGGAGCCCTGAGAGAGGGCTTGGGCCTGGAGGAGGGGGTCCAAGCACACAAAACAGAGGCAATTGGTTTTCAGGGGGCACCATCCGTGCAGATAAAAGCCTCATTTGTTCCTATTGAGTAAAATACACAACAATGTCACATTCACCTTCTTCTCCGTGCTGTCAATTTTCACACAAAAGCTTGGTGACATGCTTGACTCCCAAGGCCCAGCTCGCCATGTGACATCTGACAAGGCTTCCATTTGCTCCTTTTCAACAGTCTCCATTGAAGATGCCAGGGTAGAGGTGAGGATACAGCCGGGTACTTGCCTCACCTTCACTTTGGGCCATGTGAGATAATAGCAGTTCCTTACACTTGCAGATGACTTCATGTTTCCTGTGTACTTTACACAGGGTCCTAACAGTCTCAGGACCAGCCTGGCAGCGTGTGGATAAGGCTGTGTTACCCAGGCAGGGCGCTGATGACGAAAAAGCTTCACAGCCCATGCCACCCATCTGTGGTTGCCATTAACAATGGACTTTGTACTTAGTATGCCCTCTGGGTACAAGGGCACAGGATAGCCTAGGTTCGAGGAACTCCTCAGGAGGTTAAAGACAGTACCTTCAAGGAAAGTTTTTTGAATAAATGTGGATTCTAGATTTTTAAAAAACAGAACATGAATGCAGAAGGAGGATTGTGAGGAAAAGGCCAGAGAAGGGGAGGGAAGGAGGAGTAGGGGGCTGGAGATGGCCAGTGTACTTTTCTAATATGTGTGGAAAGGTTACAATAAAATCAATTATTTTATACAATTAATATATACTAGTTAGAAACCCCAAAGAATAAGAGTAATGAATAAATGAAGGTATCTAATGACAAGGAAAGAAAAAAATTTGAAAGTTGAGGCAATTTATACAAATAAGAAAAAAACACATATATTTTCAAAGAAGACTACAAAGAAGAAAACATTTTCAAAAACAATGGTTTAAAGAGGCAGAAAAAAATGTGGGACAAGGAATTCGGAAGTTAATTCCCCCACACTGCTCAATGGGCTTTGTAAACTAAGAGAATCAGGGCAAGTTGAGGTCTGCTAAGAGAGACAGTCCAGAAATGCGTGTGCTGGGAATGTACTCCTCACCACGAGGGGTTAAGTCAGAGTCACTAGGAGGTGACTGCAGCAGGAAGGCTCTGCTCTTATTAACCCATCCAGGCTGCTGCTGGGGGCGGGGTTATAATGAGAGTGTGCTTTGTTGACTCTCTTCCTTCTCTCATTGGCCCATCTGGCTTCATGCTAAGACCTTCGACCATAGACTGATTTAGGAAAAAAAGCCCTGGTCAAGTGTGGACACCTTGACTCCCCAAATTCTGGAGTCTTGAGAACCTGGAATGTGGTTGTGACACAAAATGGCTGAAGCTATAGGTCAAAAAACACTTCATGACGTGGCACGTGCCTTTCATCCAGCCTTGCAAAGAGTAAGTGCATTTTCCATGTAAAATTATCTTGGGGTATCTTTTCACTGGTGTTATGGGAACACCGAAGATGGAAAAATATTGCAGTCGATCCAACTACAATGTTCTATGAGCATTTTAAACACATTCACAAAAATACCCAAGAATGGATGGAGAGCAAATGACAAAGTGGAGAATACAAATACAAGTTTTTGAGAAGTGTAGTTAGATATGTAGTCTCCCAACCAAAATCTACATAATACAAGAAGCAGAATGGTGGCTGTGGGGAGGGGCTGAGTGGGTGGGTGTGTCTGGCTGTGGGGAGGGGCTGAGTGGGTGGGTCTGGCTGTGGAAATGTCAGTCTTACTAGGCTGCTTGGTTACAATTTCCCTAAGGTTAGTTTAATGATTTTTCAGCTGATTTGGTGATTTGTAGCCACCGAGCCTTGGTTGAGTCACCTGTGTTCTGATACTATATATTTGCATTTAGAACATGAAGTCACTCCTATTCTGGCTTCCATAACACCACGATTCTCTGCAGTAAAATCAGATTTAAATCCAGTGTCCCAGTTTATATCACAGCTATTTCTCATTTTATGCCAGTCAGTGCAGTCAGCTGCTCCCGGCAGCCTCAGCCCTGTGGGATTTGGGGCTGTGTCACAGTGAAGATGCCTTCAAAGCCTGCTCTGCCTGCTGTGTCTGTGCTCATGGTGCACATACAGACATTATTGCCTGCCTTGAGACCCCTTCACACAGAAAGAAGGGCGTTATGTTACAGTTTCCTTGGAAATTGAAACATTCCATCTTGCAAGGAAGTTCTTTAAGCAGGGACCGAACAATTCAAAACAACTTCACAGGAAGTCCCTGAAACTGACCAGAGTCCTTAGGTCTCTCCTATCAAAGCAAGCAGAGGTCTGGTCAGACAGAAGAATGTTGACCTGAAAAGAACACTGAGCCCAGCCCATCTGCCTGGAAGAAGCAGGAACCAGCCTGATGAGGTTTAGACCAGAATCAGCCAGAAATGACTCTCCAGCTAGTAGAGCTGACTTCTGCCTGTATTGTGTGCTCTGAGTTTCCCAGCTTTGTGAGCTGTCACCAGTGCTGGGGTGGGCTTTGGTGATGCGGCTGTCTTTGAGTCATTTCTGCTCCTGTAAGTGACCCTCACCCATATTCTTGTAAGTAACCCCAATAAAACTCATTGGTTCACCAAGTTGGGTTTTGGTGATAACTGTACTTGGGTCTGTCCTGGGATCTCTATCTGGGGTGAATAGATGTGTCTGTGGCATCTGCCTAGCAAAAGTTTCATCTCACAGCACTTGGTGAGTGGCCTGGTGTCACCCTGACCGTGGCTCATGCTTCCCATTCAAGGAGCACCCCTCTCTCTAGGACTTTAGGGGACCCTTCAGGCATTCACTCAGTCGCAGGATTGGTTTCTCCAAGTCACCCTCAGTGTATCAAAACCCCATTCAAACTTTCCTGTGATTTGCCTTGTGCAGCCTTTCCAAAATTGGTGAGAACTGACAAGCTGTTTAGGACTGAGTGTGTCGGGGAGGGGGCATACAAATTTAGAGATTAAGATCCGAGGTGAATCTGATTTATCCCTTTATCCCCCTCCATCTAATAGCCCAGGCCTTACATGATGCCACCTCAATTAGACAAACATGACTTCACACCGTCTAGACGTCTCTGTGAACGAAGCCCTTGACTCTACCCACACTTGTGGCTTCTCCACTCCACCCACCTGCTCTGTCTCTACGTGCACCTCCTGGTGTTTTCAGGTCCCAAATATCCTGGGAAATACATCAGGCTTGTGCCACACGGCACAAAAACTCCCAACTTTTATGTCACATGACAGCCGTATTGGCTGCTACTTTAATGTGTCCCTAGTACTTCCCAGAGGATGAATAAGCTCTCATTGTTTGATAGGTGATTAAAAAAACAAAGAGTGATAACTGCTTTAGGGAAGTGATTGTAGCATTTCAGAGTTTAAATGAGATATTCACTGCTTTGAAATATATGCATACATATGCATGTAAACAGCTAACAGTGTCTATATTAACTAACAGCACTAATTAATTACATGTAGGTCAGCATTTTAAGGACCGTACAACAAAAGTCCAAGAATTCCATTGTTAATATTCTTTCTGTAAAAATGGATTTGAATTTTGTATCATGTGCCTTGTCGATATGAGTTGGCAGCTGTTTGGGGGGATGCCGGAAGCGTGCAGTTCCCTCCTTGTGTGCCACTGGTGCATTAATTGATGTTTCTGCTCAGAAAAACAAAACAAAACAAACAAAGCCACGTTAAGCCACTTGGAGTGACTGGGTCTTCATCTTAACGCCTCCTCAGAGGTGGACCACTGGGTTTTTCGATGCTCTGGGTGAAGTTAGGAGGGAGATGCAACAGAGGCAGAGAGAAGCAAGGCGTTTCAGATGACAGAAGCAAACCTGTATTTTCTGCTTTGTTCAAGGACAGGCGACACCCTTCCTGCACTGACCAAATCAAATTTTGTGTTTCCTTAGCTGGAAAAAGCAAATGGAGTTACCTTCGGTCTGTATTTATAATGCTGGGTCAGAACCCCTGTGTCATCTCTGTGTAGCAAGATCATTTCTTTGTCCATCCAAAGCAGTTCTTGACCAGACATTAATGAGGACCAAGTGATTTTAAACCCAATGATCAACAGAAAATTGTAATAAAAGTGGCTCATTAGGCAAAAATATGGTGATCTATTTGCGTCTGAATCATTCTCCTTTTTAGACATGAAGATACCAAAAAATAATACCATTCAGAGGGCAGTGTGAGCTTGTCCACTAACCTTGTCAGAAAAAGGCCACAATAATGGAGTTCTATTTCGTGCTCAAAGTGGCCTGTGTTCCCAGGCCCCTTTGGAAGATGGCCTGCTTTGACATAAAAGACACTTTGCCTGTTTATTGGATCTTGTATGGGGTCCCCAAGTGGATGCAAGCCACTCTCCTATCGCCCTTTCCCATTGCACGTCTTTGCCTGCCTTTACCAACATCACATCAAATGACCTCCTGAGAGCCAAGTGAGCATCACCTGAGGAGAGGCCTGGGATGTCCTGAGATTACAAAAGGACACAAAAGTTTCAGTCATGAAATTCCTCTAGAAACTTCCTTTGGGGCCATGAAATGGGAGCATTGGAACTTCAGTTTGCAGCAGTGTGGATGGTATTTCTACAAGCATACTTGCTAGATAGTGACTACAATTTACCTGCTCAGGACACCCTGGCTGCAGCCACCTTTTCATGTCTGGGAGGTTGTTTTAGAGGAGACAGAGGGCATGCCTGTGCAGCTGGAGCTCCAGTTGCAAGGACCTGCTCCTTAGAAACTCTGGGTCCTAGGGCTGGGAACCTCTAAGTCTGTTTTGCTCCAGCCCACATCCTCTCCTTTCCTGTCCTGCCCCTTCCAGCTTTATAATTGGCCCCAGAAACTGCAGAAGAAAACCATATGAAACTCTTTCTGTTACTGATGGATGGTTAAATGTGCTTTTTGTTGGTGTGTCTAATTGTCCGTAACACAGACCATTGGTGTCAGTTGAATTAATGGGAGTTCCCTTTGCCAATATGGATGCTGGAGACAACAGCACTGCCATGTAAATGAATCTCAAATCAGGTTGGGCTACTTCAAGAAGGGTAGAGTTTAGACTTAAGAAACACACCTCAACCAAGCTTTGCACCCTTATGTCCACAGAGGGCACAGAGTTGAGTCACAAGATGGGTATACCCTTTGGCTGGCAGCCACTAGATATTTGGCAGAGGGACAGTCAAGATCTCAGGCTGTACTATGAGTTTGATGTTTTGAACGTTTTGTGATGGACACACACCGTTCTTTGGCTCTGCAGTGGAGCTGGTGGCTAGAGTCCTGGGCTGGGTTTCAAAAGTTGTGCTTGCTGTAAAGTGCTCTGGGGGGGTTTCTGTCTCCAGTAAAAGCTTAATAAATGTCATGTCAACCACATTAGCCCACTGTTCATACCTTCCTCAAGCAGGGAGGTAAATTACAAGACCTCAGAAAGGGCAAATTTAGTCAGTTTATGTTGTGGAAAAGGGGACGCTTGAATCATGTCAAAAGGTTGGCTAAGGTCTGACTGCCGCTTGCTCTGTCTGATTTCCCTAAAAATCATAATCCATTAACAAGGGAAGTAATTGCTTCTGCAAGTATCCTTGCAAGGTCAGAACTGTGAGTCTCTCTCTCTCTCTTTCTCTCTCGCTCTCTCTCTGTCTTTCTCTCTCTCCTCCCTGCCTCCCTCCTGCCTGCCTCTCAAGAAGATAGTCTTGTCTTGGTAACTTAGTCAAAGGTGCTTGCATAATGGGAAGGCAACAGTGTCCTCAGAGTTGCTAGTAATTGCATTGACTTTACTCTTTACTGTTCGATATATTAGTGCTGTTTGAAATTTTGTAATGTTCCTTCACCCTATCTTTGCAACTGAAGATAAAGAAGGAATAAAACAACAAATGCATTGGAGAAGTTGAGAAACTTTCTATTGGCAAAGTGAAAACTTCAGAGCAAAGACCACACAGAACTTTATCCCTCAGTAGCAACTCTTTCTAGTTTATAGTTGACAATTCCTCATGAACTATGAATAGTTTTCAAAATCTGAGAAAATGCTCTAAATATGTTTTGTCACATGCAGGAGTGGGTCCCAGGGTGCAATCCCAAGAGCAGGGTCACTAGGTGTGAGGTCATTGAAGTTATCCTGCCTTCCATAAACTCTAAGGTACCCTACACTTGCTTTAGAGGGTGCTGACACAGCTGGGGTTTGTACCAGAGAGTGGAAATGTGTTTTTCTAAATAGCTAGTTTCCATGGGACTCAGGCCTTGTGGCTTAGGTACCTTTTACTCCAATGATGGGCACTTCTTCTGAAAGGGATCCTAGTGTGGTTGACCTCAATTTCCAGAATTAGAAGGAACTTGGGGATTCAAAGAGAGATGTTTACGATAAAAGGAATAAGCTAAAATAATTGTGAAGGCTTGGATGCCAGAAAAGCCCTCAACAGACGTGCTGCCGGCTGTCCTTCCTGTGTCTCTGAGGGCTGCCAGGTGCTGTGGGTAGTCCTGGGACTAGCAGCAGCCTCAGTGTGAGAGGTAGCATATTTCACTGTAGGTTGCCTCCCCATCCATCAGTCTTACCTTGGGGTTATTGAGTTCTTAGGTTACCATGGAAACAGGACTGATTATGAACTCAGAGAGAGCAATTCGTTATAAGATGCTATTAAAGGACACTTAGGTACGAATGTCAGAACCCGGAGGCAGGGACATTTAAAGGGAATTTTCCCTCGGCTCACACATCTGCAAAAATGACCTCAGTACTAAGACTTCAGGCAGCAGGGGCAGAACCTGAACCGCCTTCTCCACTCCCCTGTCCCGTGCTTCACGCAGAAGCAGCGTGGAGGAAGAATGGTAGAGGAAACAGAAATAAAGCATCTAAGAGCAAGTCCTTGAATCTGTTGGACTTGATGACACCCATCCCCTGTGATCATGGCTGTATCTTATCTACACGCTGTTTTTCTGGAATGAGGATTGATTTAGATTACAGCATATCTTTGGAATAATGTTTAATCCCAAACAGGAGCTGCTTCTGTCCTACACTCCAGAGGACTGACAGACAGTTACTGTACTTTGCTATATGCCCCGTGTGTGACTCCCTGTCTCCACGGTGGCTTAGAGGTGAGACATGAGAGAGGATCAGCAAACCTGACTGAAGATGTGGCTTCTTCCACTGAAGGTCTGCTCCATACAGTAGACAGCAGGCAAGTTTATGCCCTTGCAGTGACTGCTTCAGCATAAGGAAGAGAGAAGCACCAGGTTTCTGGGTGGATTTAGATCAATCAAATGTCCCCTTGGTATTGCAGAGGCCACAGGACGTCTAGGAGAGGACCTGGGCAGGGGAGCCTGGAGATCTGATCGCTGCCGAGGCTCCTGTGTGATACAGGTGCACTCACATGCCTGTTTCATCACCAGGACCACTAGTCACTTAAGGTCTGCTGAGAGGGATCCTATTCAACCCTGCTTTGCTAATCCAGGGTCATTAAGAGCCACCCCAGCAGCAGGACCTGAATTTTTGTCGATTCATTAATACGTAAGTTTCATAAAACCAATCTTGATGAAAGACCATCAACTCAGTTCTCCTTCCAAATCTCTCATGCTGGTGTGTAGCCTTGAGCCATTCTTCCAGGGGGCGGTGTGTGTGTGTGTGTGTGTATGTGTGTGTGTGTGTGTGTGTGTGCAAAACACAATTCTCTCCAATAAGATGGAAAATGATATGCCATGCAAGCATTAAAAGGCAGTAAACAATCTACTCTCTCATCAGTCGGAATGCCTACACAGTCACAGAGGCATGCCAACTCAAGCAGGCCTGTCAGCTAGATTGATAACCTGCCTTTCAGCGGGATTAGTTAGTTTCTTGGGAAAGCTGTTTTAGTTATTTTTCTGCACAGATTTAACTTCACACAGAAACTTCACTTTAATTCAAAGCATAGTCATTTAAAACAATTTCTCTCAAACTCCTTTTATCTCGAAGCTACAGTGGCCACAGTAAAATGTTATTTATTAGAATAGCAATTCTTCCATTTAAGGGGGAAAAGACATGGAATTATCATTTTTTTCAATTATTTTAAGAAAATGAAAAAGCCAGAATGTACCAGTTATTATAAAAATCGAACTATAGGTTATATAAACTATATTTTGCTTCCAAAATAAAATGGGAAAAAATGGGACAATCATTTCCCTAATTACATGTACACACAGACATATGCATAATTATCTACCCTCTACCTATTCATCTATCTCTACACAGTCCAAGTGTTAAAATCAATACTGAGGTGGGTGCATGCCTGTTACCCCATCCCTTAGGAAGCTGAGGCAGGAGTATGGTGAATTCCAGGCCAGCCTGCAAAAACTGCTACAGCTTAGCCACAAACGAATCAAAGTGGAAAATTGATAGTAAAAACTCATTGTCAGAAAACGTGAGTAAAAAGGCAAAGTCTAGGTGCCAAGGCTGAGAAGTGGTATTTCTCTATTCGTTCCTGTTCATCCCATTAGATGCAAGTACACTGCCATCAAGTTATCTCCAGCACTGATATGAACATCGGGGTTCACCGGTGACTGGGGTGATTATTTTGGACTGGGTGTTCTCTTGACCCCTTGAGTCTTGCTGCTTTTGTATTTTACCTTGAAGATCACACACTGCAGTTGAATTTAAATGCCCCGTTCTGAACTCACTGCCCAAACCCAACATGAGATACCCCAAGCAGAGGCAATGGTCACACTGGGTCTCTCAGCCAGGCTGGGATGATGGTGGAGTCCCACTCACAGAAACCAATCCAAAATCATGAAACTGAACAGAGAACAAGAACTCTGCATAGACTCATGCCCCCTGCCATCAGTTAAAGTAGTAAGAAATAGAAACATCTAGAAATCTAATGGCAAAGAATACTTGGACAAATTATGGGTTACTTAACTGGGTGGGATGAAGTTATTTGGCCGTTAAAAATGTAATGATGATTCATTGTAAAGAAGGAAAAGCTTATGAAACAAGCCAGACAGAAATCCTGAATGAGATAGTAAGCATGACCACAAGGTCAGAGCGTGCACTCAGTGTGTGCCAGAGTCAAAGCAAGGTCTTCAATGCTCACTACTCATAGGATTGGCTTGCAACCCCCAAATCAATAGTCATGGTTCTTCTTCAGTTATTCACAGCCATGCACAGAGCAATTAACATTTGAATTTCCCAGCATGTCTGTCCTAGGGAAGCACAGAGCTGCTGTGACACCTGACACCGAGTCTGTTCTCAGCTTCCCACTGCAAGTGTCCTTTCAAGAATTACTTGCATCCTTCATTCTGTATTACTGGGGAATTTTTTAGTGAGTTTTTGTTTAACATGGTCTCCAAGCAGCAGAGAAGTACTGTCTCCAGTCGCTAAGGCTGAAAGGCTGGGATACGTGCATTAAGTCAACTTTGTTGTGGCATGATCTATATTCAGCCTGATGGCCCCAAGTTCAGTGTTAATGAATCCGCACCACACAGGTGTTCCTTGTCCTAGAATGAGGTCTCAGAAAACTGATCATTACCTAGAAATACAGCAATGCATTCCATGTCCCTTTCCCTCAGAATACCCTAGTTTAGTTGTGTAGGGCCTTTCCACTAGCGGGCACTGGGAGGGCTGCCCAGCATCATATGAGGGCTCTATGTGGCATCTCAAGCCTGGAAAAGATCTGATTCAAAACGTGAAATAATATGGCTTCTACTAAGTGAATATTCCTTTCACACCACTGTGAAGTTGAAAAAAAATGAATTTAGCCACCACAAATTAAGCATAAACTTACCTCAAATAAAAGGCTTCTAAACAGAAGAAACCATAAATTTATTACGCTAGCAGATCAGCTGATGAAAACACGGTGACCAGGATTGACAATTTAACATAAATTTAAACCCAGATGGAAGTTCAGCACTTGCTAACTCTGTTTTCAGTGACTCTGTAGAACTCAAGTGCCATGAGCAACAAAAGTCTTTGGTATGTACACACATATGTGCCAGCATGCATTTGTCCCTGTATCTATGTATATACACACATATGTGCCAGCATGCATTTTCCTGTATCTATGTATATGCACACATATGTGTCAGCATGTATTTGTCCCTGTATCTATGTATATGTACACATATGTGCCAACACACATTTGTATATGCCCACATATGTGCCAGCATGCATTTGCCCTTATATCTACATCTGCATACAAACTTATAAGAAAATAACATGTACAAATACACAGATATGCAATCATGTGGACTTAGGGATGATTTAATTTCCCTCCTTGAGTCTCAGAGTGTTTTTATAATATTACTCCTAACATGAAAATATTTAAGATGGACAAAAGCCAAGAAAACCCTGTAGGTTGATAACTGTCCTCTGGCCATGTGTACAGTTTTTTTTTCAAACCACTGGCCTTGTTTCTCATTTTAAAAAAGGTTGGCCAACATGTGTCCTTCTTGGCTATTCCCTAGACAAGTTAACTGATCTCTCAATGTTTTACTTGGATATAAGAAGTAAAGATAACATCAGGACTTTGCATGAATGTGTAAATTAAAATGCTACAATCAGTTTTATAGGGAGATATTCTATTCTCTTAGGCTCCTATAACTGTCATAGTACTGACTTTGAGCTGAGTTATATTCATATCAGATTCATATCTAAAGCTGTAACTCCCTGTGTGACTGACTGTATGGCAGATGGCCCATTTAAGGGGTGACTATGGATGGATGAGGTCATAGGGTAGAGGCCTGGTCCAATAGAGATGGCAGGGTTTTTTGTCTACATGGAGACACCATAAGGTGGACATCATCAGTCAGTCGTGAAGACAACCCTTAGGAACTCAGCTGTGTGGCTCCCTGACCTTGAGCCACCAGACAGTGACAAGGAACATTTCTGTAGTTTAAGCTACTCAGCTCACTGCATTGGTTATTACAACTTGAGCTAATACAGTTGGTTCAGGTCACTTATCCACTGGCAGCCACTGCCTGTCCCTGTACCTTAGACCAAGGTGTAAAGTAGTCCTATTCCTTGTGTTTTCCCTTAAATCTGGCTAGGCCCTAGTCCGAAGGCGTTTATCCAACTCTGTTTCCATCACACAACTTCAGTGCACTAAATGTGTCCTGCTAAGATACTGACAGGATATAGAAAAATATGAGACTTGTAAAAAACAAAACAAAACAAAAAACACTTAAAAAGCCTGGTAATCTCAGACCTTGTACTGACAGAACCACAGATTCCCAGGACTCCTAATGGACCGGTTATGATGTCATTCTCTCAGGGTCATGGACCTAACAAGTGGAATTAGAATGGCTGTAGCATTGCTGGTTTAATTTGGCTCTTTTGACACCATAGCCATGTAGTAAAGGCAAATCCCTTTGGGTCTGCTCAGAACAAAATCTATCAATATTATATTTTCTTCCCATACTCCAAGAACCAGGTCTCTGTAATGTCTGATTTTACTTTATTTTTGTTGTGTCTTTTCCCCATCTTGGTTCCATTTGCTGAAAAGTTTTCATTGTTCCAGGGGTGAGGAAAAATGGACAGGGGGCGTGCTTGTTTAGAAGTAATTGCCTAGCAACCCATCTTCCTTATTCCAAGGACAAGAGGTAATTTGCATTTTGGGAAAGAAGAAGGAGAGAAGAAAAAGCTTCACTTCTTCCGAGTGCTGGGCTGGGAAGATTTGGTTGACCACTCCTCAATGGAGCCTGCCTTCCTCTGAGAACTCCCCCTGGGTGGCCAGCCTCTGTGGGCAGCCCTGTGTGTGCTAACTTGGGAAGGGCACCCTCTCCCAAGGTGCTCCCAAAGTGCCTGGGGCAGTGAGTGAGTGGCTCCTGGCACTGCCAAGATGCAGCCCCGGGCAGCCGGAGAACAGAGCTCAGGACGTCCCGGTCTCATTCAAGGGAGTGTTCCTTCCCACACTGTTCTCTCCCTTTGTAGTGTTCTTTTCTGGACATGTGCCACACCCAGGCCATGTCCAGGCTAACTGCCCTTAACTCCCAAGCTCCCGGGGGGGGGGGGTTCTTGAGTCTGCTTAGGGAAAGCCAGTGGACATGTGGCAGGGGCAGAAGACATTGGTATTCTTAGCTGGCCTGCATGAGGTGGAGGTCAGAGGAAGAGAAGTTGCTTTTTAAAGTCCAGTGGGAAATGCAAACAGAGTGGTGTCTGTGGAAATCACCATCCCAAACCATAGACCTCTGCCCCAAACATCTTCGCCTCCACATCCTCAGTTCCCATACTGGTGTTATATTATTATTATTATTATTATTATTATTATTATTATTATTATTATTATTATTCATTATACCAGAGTGTGAACTTTCCATAAGAGAGTTGTGGAAGGTAAAGAGATTTCAGTCCTGAATCTTTCTAAGTGGTAAAAAGAAGGAGGGGGGATGGGGAAGAAGAGGAGAAGGAAAAGGAAAAAAGAGAAGAGGATGAGGAGGAGATAGTGGAAAGAGAGGAGGACGACGAGAGGCTAAATCTTGAGCTTTAAGTGGATAAGACATTGGATTGCTGTAAATTACGATCTCTAAGGACTGAGAGACTTCAAATACTGCCGAGTAACAAGAAGACACACTCCCCTGAGTCTGTTGCATGCCAGGGTTTGTTCTCCGTGTCGCTCACCACCTTTTCACACTAGGCTGTCCATCCTGGCAGAGACCCTGCTGAGCACAGGTAATTCTGGTCTGCCCTGTGAGAGCAGACCTGGCTGTCGTTAGAGAGGTGCTGTGCAGACACCTTGTCATCCCTTTGTCATTTCCTAGTCTTCCGTGTGCGTGGACACCTAAAACAGAGTATTCCTGAATGTCTTCCTCATGACTAAATGATTTTTTTTTTTTTTAGCTAATGCAGGGATGGTGTTCTGGTAGGAAAAGATGGAAGATAACACCATCTAATCCTCTTACGAGTGTGGCTGGGACAAAATGGATCTGGAAGAAAAACTCTGAATCATTCATGGGGCTTGGTCATGCACAGGAGATAAAGGAATGAATATTTTAAAATATTGGTAAGCAGGACTTTACTTTCTGAAGAACACAAAACTAGAGCTTTGCTTCCTCCTCTTTCTCCTACCCGTCGTCCCCCCTTTCCCTCTCTTCCTGTCCCCACCCTCCCTTCCACCTCTACACTAGCTTTGTAAATTCTCTAAGAAGTCATCTCAAGCCTTTTCTGTGAAGAAAAGGTTTTATTTTTACATTTGATTAGTGGAACTGAAAATTAGCTTGAAGTTGAAGGATGGATCCCACAAATACTGCTTGCCCAGAGGGACCCCGCTTTTTCCAGGTCAGGGGGTGGCAATAATGCTCAGATACACTGCACTTAGAGTTCATGTTACACGGGGGACTGACCATATTGATGACGGGAAGGCTCTTCTTGTTAGCAAGCCTGCTTTGTTTCTTACTTGGAAGGGTTTGGGTGGTGTATACATTTATGAACGAGAAACCTGGAGCACAATGTCAGGGTTGACATAGACCACCTGTGTTATTTTCTTTAGTGTTGCTGCTACAACATGCCTGGCAGTCACTCCTCAGTGCAAGGAAGGCTTGATTTTGGTTTACTAATATTTCAAAGGCTCTGGTTGTATCATTTGAGGAAGGTATAGAGTAGGCATTTGTGGGGGTGGCTGCTCATACGCACACACTAGTTTGTGAAAGCCATAGCTGGAATTGGAGGTTTATATGGAATGACCTACTTTGCCATCAAAATGGCGTCACAAGCTGGGAACCGAGGACTCAGAACTCTCGTGCTTGTGGAGACATTTCAGAGCTCCCCGTGACATTTGGTCCTTGGGCGTTTCTGAAGGAGAAATTGAGGGCGTATAGTCTTCCAGAACCAAGTAGGCAAGAAGAAAAGACTGCCATGGTCAAATGTGCCCTGGGATGAGTGTTGCCTCTGTGCTTAAGTCATGAATCTTGCTGTGATTGGAGAATGGGAAGTCTTCACCTGGTTGGACGCTGAAGCAAATGTCACCTTGCTTACAATCCCTCCTCTCCCATGACCTTTGCACTTCATGACTCACAGGAAGTGACTTGCAGCTCAAAGCAGTCAACACTGGCACATTCTCTTTTCCAGGACACGGGGAGACTGTTGAGCATGGCCCTTGAACTACTTAGGCACTCATGTCATGAACTAATGAGATGCTAACACTGTTCAGAGCAGCCAGGCACACGTCACCATCGCTGTTGAGGCTCTGATGGAGCTGAAGCAAGCCTGAAATAAGCAAAGGAGTGTGCAGCCATGGCTCATTGCAGAGCGAGCTGAACCCGCAGAGTCTATCAAACTTCCCTGTGCTTGAAAGACGGGCATCTGCTCTCACCTTTCAGTGTGGGCTAAAGTAAGTTTACAGAAATGAGAATGTGGTAGCTAATTTTAGTGATCAGAATAAAACTCACAGAGCTGTGTTATGGAAGATGCCCAAAACTAAAGAAAGCAAAAGTGCATTGTAACAATGTAAACTTTAAAAAAAAAAAAATTTACATCGGGCCGGGCATTGGCGCAAACACCTTTAATCCCAGCACTCGGGAGGCAGAGGCAGGCGGATCTCTGTGAGTTTGAGGCCAGCCTGGTCTACAGAGAGAGTTCCAGGATAGGCTCCAAAGCAATATAGAGAAACCCTGTCTTTAAAAAAATTCACATTGGTAACAGACATTATAAAATTAAATCATGAAAATGTATTAGATTTTCACAGAGTTGGCATTGTTTGTCGCACTCTGGTCTGATGGTTTTCAGTCTGGTGGCACTGATGACTATCACACACACAGCAGATGGCCTGGGGTCACCTGCTTACAGCGCTCATCTTCACCGCTCTCTAGGTTTCCTGGGACATAGCTCGAGGAACAGGAACCCCTTTCTACACCAGCCTGTGAAGCCCACGCTTGCCATTCCGTGACGGGGATCCTCCACCCCTGGAAAGGCAGCCCAAGGGTCTCCTGCTCCCAGGCAAACCCTCCTTCTATCATGTGGGGTCTGGGGAGGGGAGGGCAGCAGCAGCACCCGAAGCCCTCTGTGTGGCAGAAGACAGCCATTGCACTCACACGCAGGTGTTCCTTGCACCCTACACCCACGTTCTCCTCAGCCCTCCTGCCCATGCTGGCTCCAACCTTGTTGGTCACATTCCTTGGAGGAGTATTTCCTTGCTTGTTAAAGACACCTCTGAAACTGCAGATGGCTTTTAAAAATCTCCTTAAATTTAACATGTACCCAGATGAGTTTCTAGTCTCCTCCCCGCCGTCTCAAAACCAGGCCACAGAATGTACAGCACCACTGCCTGGCTAAATGGTCAGATCTATTTCACGCTTTCGAAGTCTTCCTCTGTTTGTCCTTTCCATACCCAGTATATCTTCCAGGTCCTGTGGCTTTGCCTCCCCAAGTAGCTCCTAAGTCTTTTTGCTCTGCCCCATCTCCACTGCTTCCATGTCTGTCCCTATCACCACTTCCTCCCTCAGGTCTGTAAGAACTTCTTTGCAATCTGCTCACAACCACTGTATTCCCAGAGAGCGCTGAAGCCTGTATCTTTCTCTCAGCTCTTAGGTGCTTTTCTGAAAGCCCTGGGCTTGGGACAAGTGCTTTGTCCCTCTCCCCCCCTATACTGGGTCTTCTGTCTGGAGGCCACTTTTCTCATCTTTTGACTTACCCCAACCTGCCAGCCTCCTCTCAGAGGTGCGTGCGCTCTGTAGGCTACCTGGCACCCCCACCAGGTCAGACCCCCCCCTTACAGGTTCTCATAGGCCTCAACACGTTTGTTCTCCACCTCTACTGTCATATGTGGTGTGTGTCTATGGGCTGTTTGTCGAGGCCAGATTCTCTACAAGGCTCTAATGTCTTCTGCCTGCCCCACCTTTTCCTCACAAACACCCAGGCTCTAAGGTTAAGGTTGAGTGGTGTTTGTTGAATAAGTTTCAACAGTTCTCTCCAGAATGTTCAGCAGGCTAGGAAAGATGGAACAAAGTGAAGTCCTCTATAAATGGAAAGGCCCACCTTATATGCCTATAGTCATGGCTAGATGACAGCCCAGTCTTTACCCCTGAACACTGTGAGCTTAGGATTTTTGCAGGAGCAAGGGAATGGATGGAGTGAAATGATGGAGAAGGTAGGCAAAGATTAGTACAATTTCCAAAAGAAAACCGTGTTCTCATAACTAAATGTGGCCTTTGTTCCAGACTGAATTCCAACACAAACTGTGTAGGAATGTCTGAGAGCAGCTGAAGGAAGTAGCGATGACCCAGGAGGGGCTCATCAAAATGAAGCTGTGACAGAAAATCGTCTGGATCCTTATAAGTGACCCTATGGGAAAGGTGTTAAGGGACAGCCTTGGGCAGGAAATAGATTGATTCTAATGAGGCTCCAGGCCAGGGCCCTCCACCTCAATCGAGAGGTGGAGAAACATGGGCTGAACTCAGCTATCCAAGCGCCAGCCTGTGAAGACCGTGTTGAATACCAGCCTGCCCCATGTCAGTTCCGCAGTACCAAACTGACTTATGAGATAACTTCCCCTGCGGTCACATGTAATTTCAGCAATGGCAGCTGGCATGTTAAATGCCCACGGCGAGACGGGCACTGCCTGAGGTGCAGGGTTTCTCGCATCCCTTGGTGAAAGCACTATTGTTACTAAAATGCAAAGGCTGAAGAAGTTAGGCCTTGAGAGTTTCGGGACTTCATTCAGTCTTGCCGGATTGATAGGAAGAAAAGATGCTGTTTGGTTTCAGGGAGTCTGGCTGCAGAGTCCACACTGCCTGGCTACTGTGCTACTCCACCTTTTGCATCTCGTCTTCATGGATGCTCCCAGATGGTAGAAATCCATGGCAATGGCATAATGAGCATTGTTGTATGACAGGGCTGCTGAACCTACAGCGTGCAGACCCTAATTCTGTGGATTTGACTCACAGGATTCCATAAGCCTGGACCACACATGCTCGACTCATCTGTACATCCAGCCTTTCTCCCAGCTGTTCACACAGGCAACACACCACAGTAGCGTCAGCAGCAGACTCTTCAAACATAGTATCCATGTAAACCAGGAGCTTTAATGCCACATCATCGTGCTGCAGACACTCCGGGGCATCCTTTATGTTCATCACTTCATGCCCACTCCCAGATCCCCATTTAAAGTTTCAGTCAGACCACCGATCACAATTAAAGATGCATCACTCTGCTGCTGTTTAGTGGTATTGTTTTACAATCTCACCTATTTTATCTCAATAGTTTACACGTTACACTGGAGGAGGAGTTCCCAGTCATTTCAACAAGTGCTAAAGACTTGAGCCCTGTCCTTTGTTAACTAAATCTAGCGTGTTCTACTATGTGCATGGCTTTTCCTGCCATGCCTTCCTTTGGTGCTGTGAGCTTCATACTCAGACAGATTGCTATGCCTCATGTTGGCTGACAAAGGTTAGCAAGTGATAGGGGTTCTAGGCCAGCCTCAAAGAGCAGGAGGCAGCATATCACAGAATGTTAAAATGTTCTTTCAGTTTGGGCTGGTGAGATGGTTCAGCGCTTAAGAACACTGGCTGCTCTTGCAAAGGACCAGGGTCCAGTTTCTAGCACCCATGTTGTGGGTCACAGCTGTTGTAGCTCCAGGTCCAGGGGATCTGATGCCTTCTTCTGTCTCCATGGGCACTACATGCAAGTGGCAAACATATATACATCCATGCAGGCAAACACTAATACATTTAATTAAAAAGAAATAAATCTCAAAAGTAAGTTTTTTTTAATGTGTTTGCCATGGTGGTGGCTGAGGGTGCCAGGAAGAGCATAATAGAAGAGACAAGGAGCTATGGATCCGTAGGCAGCAGGCAGGCAGGCAGGCAGCAGGCAGGCAGGCAGGCAGGCAGGCAGGCAGGCAGGCAGGCAGGCAGGGGTCTGGACCAGACCTTTAACACTGCTGAAAACCCTTCCCATACCAATGTCGCTGGGGAGAGCAGACCAACACTACAGAAGAGTGACTGCAAAATTACTGTGGCTGCTACACCACAGACACAGGGGTGCAGAGGGAAGCCGGTGTGGTGAACCATGGAGATCCTGGAATCTTCCAAAACGACCTAAGCCAGTGTTGATACTCCTGAGAGCTCACCCTCCACTCATGTAGGTTTGTCTGAGAGAGCCACACACTAAACATGAAGGCTGGACCCCAGGGTTTGCAGCTGGACGATGCTCCCTCCTGCTCACCAAACACAGCTAGAGTCCTGGGAACAGGGCACACACATTCACACTTTGTATTTCCTGGGGTGGCCTCATGACAGCACGAGGCAGCAGGCGGAACAGACTTTTCCAGTTTGGACTAGCTGGGAAGTAAGCATCAGAGAAGTTGATCCAGTGGGTCAAAGTCACATGAGATACACAACAAAGGAGGTGACATCCGGCTGACAACATGATGGTTTGCAGACTAGATTTAGAAAAGACCCAAAGACCCAGAGAGGTGTGTGTGTGTGGGGGGGGATGAGGAGTTGGGAGGGGGACAGTGGGTAACCTCAACAACGCAGACAGGGGTTCAGATGCCAGGATACTTCAGGAGGTGACTTCATGTCTCTGAATACCATTTATTGTCTTCATCTGCATCATCAGAACATGGGTGGAGGAGTGGGGCTACACGCCTGCCATTCCAGCCCTCAGATGCTGAGGCAAGAGCATGAAGAATTGAAGACCAGCTTGGGCTATGTGGCCAGACTCTGTCTCAAAAATCAAAACCACCCAAACAAGAACAGGTGGTTGGGATGGCTCCATAGCAGGCTGAGATATTAAGGTGGAATGAAAACCCTTCCTTCTAAAAATCCAGAATCGTCTCCGGAAGGCACTGAAAGGAGTCTTCTCAGAGCACAGCAGCTCACCACACACAGGGAAGTCTACTGAGGTTTCTCCAGCGGGAACCAGCTACTTGCTAGAAGAGAGCCTTTAGCATCGCAGAGCTGTTTAGGCATCAGCTGAGGGAACGCTCACGGAAACCAGGCTTCACTGTCCCGGGTTTCTCCTTGCCCTTCACCCGGGGGCATCCATCCCTCCAAACCCATTCAAAACAGGAAGGTTCCGGGGCTGTGCGCAAAGGCAGCGCACGAGGCCCCCCGTCCTCCGCAGCACCCGAAGCTTCATCCCGTCATCAGCAACATGTGAATGAACCAAATTATCTCCAGGGCTCAGGGCGTGGGCCACATCGCCAGGCTCCACCGTCAAAGGATCCAGCGTCATGCTCTCCACCCCCTTATGAGAAGGCTGGTGCTGCCGTAGGGTGCTGGGGGAGGCAGCCAGCCTGGAAGTGCCATGTAGGGAAGAAAAAAACTGTTCCGTTTTGGTGCTCGGCTTCTAAAATAACTGCTAATAAAAAAGCCTTCTTCGTACTGTGACACTTCAATGCAGACACCCACAGGGATACCTTGACAAGCTGTTTCACTCTACACAAGCCTTTTCTTGCGCAAGGCCCACCAGTCACCCACACAGACGCAACCCTGCAGAGACAGAGGCGGCCAGTAGGGGTCTGCCTAGACCGCTGGGCGGGGAGCTCAGGCCCGCTGCTGCTTTGGCCCAGTCTGTCAGAAGCATTCTTTGCAGCCTGCAGCCTGCAGCCTGTCTCATTACCCTCTGGGGTGTCTAGGACAGTATCTACCCTAGAGGAGGAGCCGAACTCACAGAGAACCGGGAGTGGGGGATCCTCAAATAATCTTCATTCACAAACTGACCACAAATAGATTTGGGGCTCACTGGAAAATAGCACCGCTCATAGAATCTGGGCTCTGATGGTAGAGAGAGGAAGCAGTTGAATGGAACTGACTAGAATCCAAAGATCTTTCTCACTGGAACTCCTAACACTGCGTTGTGACTGTAATGCCGCCACCACCACCAGGAAAATCAAAGCTCACCTTTGAGAGGATTTTTAACAGCGTTTGGCCTTCCCCCTCCCGTTGGTACTAGCTGTTGAGTCTACTACGCCTTTGTGCACGCAAGGCTACTACTCCACAAAGACATGGCCCCGGTGCTTTTCAAAAAATTTTATTTTGAGGCAGGCTCTCATTAAGTAGCTCAGGCAGGCCTTGAATTTCAGGCCTTCTGCTTTGGTCTTCTCTGGCAGCTGGGAGGACAAGTCTGTGTCACAGAGCCTGTGTCCGTTGGCCAGTTTCTGAGGCTGGACCATTAAGAGCAATCACGCAGTTACAGTTTAAATCAAAGTATGGATGTCTAGGAAGGCGTTTTCAAAATTAACAAAGAAACAAACTCTCAGGCATTCACAAATGTGATCAAGTTTGGAAGTTTGCTGGTGGAAAAAGACCAGGTAAGGCCATACATTTGAGTGAGGGGTTTTTCTCATCAGAGCTCAGGAGGTATTTTGTTTGATAATTCTTTACCTCCCCCACCCCCCTGTGGGTATGTATGTGCATGTGTGTGTTTGCGTGTGAGTGCTTGTCTGTCTTCACGTGCTCCTCCAAGTGGAGGTCAGAGGACAGTTCTGAGTGTTGTCCCTCCTGTACAGCCCACCTTTTGTTGCTGCTGTTGTTGAACCAAGGTCTTACTGGCCTGGGCCTCACTGATTGGCTGGACATGGGTGGCCAGCTTCCCAGTGTGCTGCGGGGCTGCCAGCCCTTCCCCCTTTCTGGTCTATAATAAACACAGATCTGAATCTGCTCCTCATGCCTACCTAGCAAGCACTTCACTGACTTGCTGCCCCATAGCCTCTGATAAATACTTTCCTGGAGCTCCATATGCATGTCACTTTGTCTGGAAAGTGAAATTCCTCAGACTCTGTATAAGCCTCTACTAAAAGACACACAGCAGAGGGTGAGTTCCATGCTTTGGTGTCATCACCTGCACCCAGTGCTATGATAGGCTGTTGTGATGATCGCTGGCGATCGTCTCTGGGGATCGCACAGTCTCTGGCGATCTCACGTCAGGCAGGCAGACAGAACAAGCGCAGGTTTGAAATGACCACTTGAAGACAGATGCTCAGGAGCATTCTGAGCACAGGAGAACAACTCAACAGGCTAGGACTCCCCAGCTTCTGCATAGCCATGCAAATAGTGCAGGGGGCAGCATCCTTGCTTTGAGAGGAGAATATTGAACATTCTTTTCTGAAAGCTCCTTTTAGTGTGAGCAGCAAGCATCTGGTATGGGCACAGCACTGTGCAAGACCCTCGGAGCTTAACATCAGAATGTGTGTTGCATGCAAGAAGCCTTTGTAATTAGGTCTGGACCACAGTTCCAGTCATAGGCAATAGCTTTTAAGGTTACTAACACCCTACCTGATGCTTTTCTCCCTTTACAACTTAGACCAAATCCAATTTATTTCCCCATAGAACTTTATAGATCTCCTCCCCCACCTCTCCAGAATTCAATTTACTCTCTCCAGCATGTACCTCACTGCTTAGTACCAGGTTGAATCATTCATGCATCCTCTCCCAAGGAGCGTCTCTTTAGGGGCCAGAGCGGGTCTTGAGGAAGAACAGGTAAGAAGTGTATCTGAAACACCATCCCAAGTTAATCCAGCCATTCATCTGCCTGAAGGTTCCCAGGACTGAGCATAGAGCTAACACTGGGAGGGCTAGGGATATCTTCTGCCCACACAGTTTTCCAATGCCTTCCTGAACCAGTTCACATCTGAATCTGAGAAATTTCTCAGAGTAACAAAGGATGAGATAATTCCTCCCTGCTCACTACTCACTGGAGATGGAGAAAAATCTCTCCTACTTAAATTATAATGTTGTGTAGGCAGAAAAAACTTTAATTGTAGAAGTATTATGTAAATGTAAGTTATTTAATTAAAAAAAAGGGGGGAAGCCTTCACAGGAAGTAGCTTGTTTCTCTTTACTGTGAATTGAAAGCAGCTCACTGTGAGATGGCAAATCCATTGCAGAGCAGTGGCACCCACTTCTGCTTTGAGGAAAGATGAAGTAATAGTGATGAGCCCTTCTCACCCAACCTAAATATAAGCTGTTTCCATGCTACTCGATAAATATAACGGCGGCCGGTACCTGGAGAACTAAGCGGACATGGGCGAGTCAAGTGACTGCCCAAGTCTAGTTCATTAGAAGTTCCACACGGAGGTTTGTCAACTTGATTGAACAAAGGGCTGCCAAGGAGATTGGTAGAGCAGGACCGGGTGTGACTGGGAGGGTTTAGCTGAGAGATTAGCTAAGGCCAGGAAGCTGGCTCTGAATGTGGGCAGTACCTTTCTGCACAATGGAGTCCTGGATGAAATGAAATGGAGGGAAGGAAAAGCCAGCCAGCATACAGCTCTCTCTCTCTCTCTGTCTCTCTCTGTCTCTCTGTCTCTCTCATCTCTCTCTCTGTCTCTCTCTGTCTCTCTCTCTGTCTCTCTGTCTCTCTCTGTCTCTCTCTGTCTCTCTCTCTGTCTCTCTCTGTCTCTCTGTCTCTCTCTCTGTCTCTGTCTCTCTCTCTGTCTCTCTCTGTCTCTCTGTCTCTCTCTCTCTCTGTGTCTCTCTGTCTCTCTGTCTCTCTCTGTCTCTCTGTCTCTCTCTCTGTCTCTCTCTGTCTCTCTCTGTCTCTCTGTCTCTCTCTCTGTCTCTCTGTCTCTCTCTGTGTGTGTCTCTCTCTGTGTGTGTGTGTGTGTTTCTTTGCCCCCCCACCTTTCTTTTCATTCTTATCCATCATGATGTGAGCTGTTGTGGCATGCCCTCCCCTCCAAGATGGACTAGACCCTCAGGAGCACTGAGCTTATTGTGAGGACACAGTCCATAGCTGGGGAGGAACCACAAGACCAGAGGACACAGCACTAGGTGCTCACACAGGGCAAGGAGAAGTGCTGGCTCCCATGGAGCAGCATGGAGACTTCATGTATCCCAGAATCTGGGGTAGGCCCTAAAGTTGTAGATGCTCTCATCTTGCTCAGGAAATTTCAAAACTCAATACACAAAACCTAAAGTTATCCCTGCGAAACATAGCTGCATTCCTGAACAAAGGTCGGAACATTTACAGGAACACAGACCACTGAGCATTCGACAAGGAACAGTCACAATGTCTGGCTTCCCACCTAAATGACCAGCATCCTAGGAAAACACACACCATGATGAAGAGAAAATGGAATCAGCTGAGATTTATGCCAACACCTGAAATACCCACTGACTCTGTTTCATGTCTTCAAATGCCAGAGACATGGGTGAGATAAGAAAAGACTCCAGCTGACCTTTTAAAAATGAAAAACAGGAAGGATGGAGAAACCAATGGGAACAAAGGGAAGCCAGACACCCAGGAGACCTTACTGAAGTGAAAAAGACGTAAGGGCAGAAACCACACAGCTCACTGAACACCCCACGTACTGGTATGGCCAGGGAAAGGAGACTCTGTACGTGGGGTGTTCAGTGAGCTGTGTGATGGGGAGAAGCAGAAGAAAAGTCTGAATAACGGTCTAAACTGACAAAAACTGTAAGTTCAAGAAAGCGGTGAAGGGGCCAGGAGGTACATCATTTTCAAATTGCCTGAGACCAGGAGAGTCTTAGACGACAGGAAACCGAAGAACTGAAGAACCAAAGACTTCCCGGGATTTCTGTCTCAGCCCATGGCTACAAACCAGTTTGATGTATTGCTCAACAAAACATTTCCAAGGCAAAAACTCCTGGCAAAGAAGGAAACAGGGGCTGTCTCTGCACATAAGGTCGGCATGACAGATAGTTTCCTTACAGTGAAGTCATTCATTTTTGCAGCTCCCATTTCACATTCCAATTTTTTAAAGGATTTATCTATTATTTATTTATTTTTGCAAGTGAGCTCAGCCCTTCATTTTAACCTACCTCTGGCCAACAGGGTGTAAAATAAAAAAAATTAAAGCGGGGTGTTCGGAAAAAGATTATTTCTGGTAGTCACAAGTTTATGCTTCCTGCAAGGTCTCCTCCTCCTCGGACCTCACCTTTGATCTTTTCGGTCACAGCAGCCAACCAGAGGCAGGAAAGCAGAGCTAAGGAACTTAGTCTGTAGCTCTGAGATTAGAAGGTCTCCAAGCCAATCAGAACTGCCTTACCTGCCAGTTCCTGTTTTCTGAGCAAAGCACCCCCTACCTGCTTAGCCACCATTAGGAGCACCCTCATGCCTTTGGTCAAAGAGATTGCTAACCAACATGGCCACAGAGATGTGAACCTTTGTCTTAAGGCTACAACACTGCTGCTTCCTCTTTACAGCCTCGGTAGCTCCAGTGACATCACAATGATTGCCCTGGGAGAGCTGAGGCCTGGAGGCTTCAAATTTGGAGTGCAGGGATAGAAGGCACCTGAGGAGATGACCTCTCAGACTCCTTAGAGTCTTCTGACCACCCAGTCCCAGATACTGCTATAGCTACACCCCTCCTACACCAGGGAGCACGCTTAATATCTGAAGACAGTACATCTGTGTATAAAATGGATTGGGGTAATGGCTATGAATAGGGGCCCCAGGAGACACATAGTAGAATATTACTCTAGTCCTGCTAACATTCTTCATTAGCTGGAATGTGGGCGGGACAAAGGGCCTAGACAGCACATCTCCAGGACAGCTCTTCTGCTCTGGCTTCTACAACTTTCTATGGTTCTTGTTAAAGGTCACAAGACACAATAAGAAATGAAGGGCTCTGAGTTCTTGCTTAAGGAAACATGATGTGTGGCCTGGGTCTTTCCCTCTGAAGCTCACACTGTGTCGGCTCATAGATACAATTGAAGAGATGATATGTCAGACAGAACAAGTAGCTACAGAGGTGGGGTTGCTGGCCTCTGCTGGGAGCCTGTTTCCGTAGCTCCAACTACTTAGTAGAATACATTTCCTGGTGTAGAAACTCTACTGGTCTTTTTTCAGTCCAAAGAATGATATAACGATACAGGTATGAAGGTATGACCAGCGGGTCTTAAGGAATTTGGTAACAGCTCAAATACCATTTGCACGCATGTCAAAGGAGTATCTGTTCCCTGGCCACGCCCACACTGTCTACCTTGCCATCTCCTTCTTCATACCTATTGTATGTCTCCCCTATCCCTTTCCTGCTCAGGGCCTATTGGACAATAGAACAATTTGGGATTTACATCTTAAATCCCAGATTGAATGCTTCTCAGTTCCACTCTGATTTTCCAAACTCAGCTTCTACTCTGGGGTCCCCAGTGCACACTTCCATCGCAGAACTTGTCACATTAGATTGGAATGTCCTAGTGGGGCCCATGAGTTTTTTATCTAGGCTCCTTTTGTATCCAACATATTGTATGATATTTGTTTCTTAAATATGTGTTGAATAAATAATGATTATTGAATAAACAAACAAATGAATGATGAATGAATGGGAGGACTCTTGCCTTTACCCTACAAAACTCGAAAGTACGAGTAAAAAGTTCTTAGGAAAGCCTAGATACAAGCTAACCAACTTAGAAACTTGAAATAACTTATGCAAATCCCTTCTAATACAGAATTAGCCTGAACTCAATGTTCTGATTTCCCGCTGGCAGACGGGTTCCTCTGAACTGTGCTCTAAGTGTTGAGAGGAGAGCTGAGTGAAGATGATTTCAAAGAACAGACAATATCTCATTTTTCTGAAGCCACTTTAAGTGAAAGAGCCCAACTAGAAAGATCTATAATTGCTCATGTGAAAGTCAAGAGCCATTGTGCAAGTATTTTTGGGGGACAAAGAAAATAAGGAAATGACACATACAAATGAGAGCTGAAGCACAAAGGGTATCTTGCTTTCAGGAAGTTATTGAGTTTTCCCTTGAAATGAATGTTGGGTTCGTTTTCAAGTATTCTAGACGTACGTCAACAGAGGCAGCCGCCCTTTGACAGTGCCCATGTCCTTACTGCCATGAAGTCATCTGAGGTAGATGCCACCCCTAGTTTTACCTCCTGAGGTTGGCAGCCCTGGCATCTGAGCCACCCAAATCCAAGCCAGCCAAACGCAAATCTGAGTGTCTTCTAAACTCATTGAGAGAGCTAAAGTGACACACCCCTCCTAATGGTTGTCTTGATCAACAGTTACTCACTAACCACTTTGTTGATGCCCTATGCACGGAGACAGTCTGTGCAGACACTCAGGGGCAGAAAGAAGGCTTGCTCTCCTCTGCTCTCATATTAGAAGAGGGAAATCAATAGGAGCTCATTTTGATGGCGCTAGACAGACGTTTTGTGCTGTAATACCTATTTGTATGAACCCATGAGGGATCATAGGCTTGTGAGCAACTGCCCTGTTCGTGGAAAGCAAGAGGACAGGAAAATGGGAGTTATCTCAGAGAGGAATAGTCTTGGTACATCACATCATAATAAGCTAAAAACATTTTTAGAATGAGTTTATCTACCTACTTTTCTATCTTGAAATGTTTGCATTAGCTAAAAATGTTCCTTAAGAATAAACACATTCTTTTTGAAGACCAAGGTAAGATAGTTAATTTTTTGTTGAAATTTTAAAAGCATTTAAAGGCTTTCATTTATTTTTATTTTATTTGTTTGAGTATTTTTCCTGCATTTATGGATTTGGACTGCATTCATGGCTGGTGCCTACAGAGGCCCGAAGAAAGCAAGGAATCTTCTGAAACTGGGATTAGGATTGAGAGTTCTCATGTGAGTGCTGGGAATCTCCGAGGTCCAACTGCAAGAGCAGCAACCATCTCTCCAGCCCTCTCCATTAGTTAGTCATCTGCTTGTCTATTTCCTAAGTTACCTAGGCTCTTCTTCCATGCTGTGTTGGGTCTAGATCATCAGCCTTTTCACTCAATTGTGGGCAGAGTAAGGGGGAAAGATGCCAATTGGTTCACTGGGTGGCTATAAGTGAGCTGGCTACTTGCTATGTCAGGTGGAATTTTTTAGCACAGCCCATTTTCTTTCTATCAGGCCATAACCTGGTATTGAGCATCAGGTGGTGGTCCCTTGGTTCTTTGTTGATAGCATTTTGGCATCTTGGGTTCTGAACATGGCATCACTTAGCTAGTTTGTACTCATTTACCTCCGTAAATGCCTACCACAGAGCATCTCACCCACTCTTCCCTTCTAAAGTGAACACCTTCGCCCTGAAGTAGAGGATGAATTATAGTATTCATCACTCCTCCGTAAAGCTGAAGCCCAAGGATTTAAAAAGCTAGGATCTCAGGTGTTTGGGGGCCTCTCTAGTCACCAACAGATTATGTTAATTTTAAACTTGTGTGAGACCCAAACATAGAAAACTACCAAAGTGCAAATTAAAAAAAAAAAAAACTCAATGGATCCACAGTGGCAGAGTAATGACCAAGTAGAGTGATGTCCTAGCACAGGGTGACACAAATCTGCTTCTGATCATTCCTGAATGCCGGGTTTTGCTGGTGGAGAGGAAGAACAACAAAAAAGAAAAAACAAACAAAAAAACAAACAAAAAAAAAATAGAAGACTGGGGCAGAGAGCTGCTAATTAGAACAATCTAGGAAACAAAAAATGCTAGAGTAATTTTGGGCCTGCCATGCTGGGCTGGTTTCAATGCAAACTCAGTGTTGTGATTTCTCTCTTCTCTGGGAGGGTGTAATTAACTCAGCTGCAATGGGCTTGAGGCTCAGGCTTCATGGTGCTGCCAGCTCCCTCGTGACCAGGAACAGCTGCCACTAGCTGTTCCCAAGAGCACAGAGCTGGGGCCACCCCACAAGGCAGTGCACAAACCACCATGAACAGAAGGCTCAGGCACCTAGTGGGGTTAGATCGTTCTTGAATATTAGGGATGTGTTACTTCCCAAAATAGTCCATCCTTTCCTACTTGCTATCTTCTTCTGTAAGATAACCTGGACGTGGTGGTTTAAATGATAACCGTCCCCCATAGGCTCATGCATCCGAACATCCCCAGTTGGTGGTATTGTTTGGGAGGCTATGGGACCTTTAGAATAGGGGATATTGATGGAAGAAGTCTGTCACTGGGGGGGGGGGGTGCAGGCTGTGAGACTTCACAGACAACCCACTTTCAGCTTGCTTTCATAGATGGCTTCCTGGGTGTGCAGTTGAGATTCTATCTTTCGGCTTCCAGCTCTGGCTACCACACTTGCTGCCTCCCCCCCGCACCCCTCCCCCCGCACTCCTCCCCCGCACCCCTCCCCCCGCACCCCCCCTCCCCGACTCCGACATTATGGATATCTATTCTCTCAAAGCAAAATAAACTCTTCATTCTATATCAGCTGTTTTCAACCTGTGGGTCGTGACCCCTTGGGGGGGTTGAAAGACACTTTCACAGGGGTCACCTAAGACCTTCGGAAAACACAGAGGTTCACATTATGATTCAAAACTAGCAAATTTACAGTTATGAAGTAAAAATAAATTTATGGATGCAGGTCACTACAACATGAGGAACTGTATTAAAGGGTCGGTCACATTGGGAAGGTGGAGATTCACTGTTCTCTAAGTTGCTTTTGGTCATTGAATTTTATCACAGCAACAGAAAAGTAATTCACTGGGCTAACCCAACCTTCTCTTTGGTTATTGTGGCTGAAAGGGCTTCTGACATTGGTGAGTACATCAAATCTCGTCTATACCAGCTTCTCACTTCCGAATGTGGTATGGACTGTTGGAGCAGACACCAAGGAAATAATGAGAAAACACTTGTGGGAGGGAGAAACATCAGCAAGAAAAGCTCATGCCCTGGAGATGCAGGCAGGGGACACAGAGAGACACCGTGATGGTGGTGGGTTAGGATTCATCTTATAAACGGGGTTGTTTTTGTGTGGCAGCAAGGGTGTGCGCGGCTCTCCTGAAAAACCACTCGATGATTCCTGCTCACCCATTTGAGAGACATAACGCTGTGTTGTATGCCTCTCTATTGCAATAAACAAAAATATCCCCAAGCCAATTATTTGACGGTGCTTTCATGAAGCCCAAAAAACGAACCATCATTTTCAAGTTTTAGAAAAGGCTAAACAAAACACCGAATTCATTTCCCAAGTTGCCTAACCACCGTCCTGCCTTCCATTGTTATTTACCTCTTCCCCTGTTCCTTGCCATCTATAACAAAGGCCAATGCAAAGCTTGTGCCTTTCCTTCATTTTTCCCTCCTCCCCCAAAGTACAAACTTTGCAACTACAATTGAGTAATGGCCATGAGTAAGGGGGATGAAGTTAATGGATTTTTATGCATTTATTATTGTTGTTTTTAAGTGTGTGTGTGTGGGGGGGGGTGAGTTCATACACACCACATGCCTGCAGATGCCCTTGAGAGCAGGAGAAGGCTTGGATCCCCTGGCATTGGAGTTACAGGTGGTTGTGAACTGCCAAACTAAACCCAGGTCTGCTGCAGATGCTCTTCCACTGAGCAACTCTTCAGTTTCTAATGTTACTTCTGAAGCATATTTCATAACTGTGAAAATGTCAAGAACATTTAATACATAAAGAATTTGGAATTGCCACTTCCTGTAATCAATGTGAAAGGAAGTACTTCAGTACTTTTTATGCATTTATTATCACTTTCAAGTCTATGTGCTTGTGAGTGTTCATATACGCCACATGCCTGTAGCTGTCCTTGAAGGTGGAGGAAGGCTTGGATCCCAGGTATTGGGTGTTATGTCATAAATAGAGGGTTTTCCTAACAAATGACAATAAAAGATGGTAGACCACAAATGCCACTGTTTAAATAATTCACAAATGTTCAAGATCAATTTATATATGCAATAGCAGTTACTATTCTAATATTTTCTGTTTCAAGATTTTTTTATTAAAAGTACACAAGGCTCTTGGATTTTAAGTCTACTTATAATGTACCTTAAACCACTATATAATTCTTAAGCCACACCCCCACACTGTAAACCATGTACTCAGCAGTGGTCACTCTTTGATGTCCTCTCCCTCAAGTCCTCGAAAATGGAAACCAACCATCTTCCTGTCTCCTTAGATTTTCTCAGTCTAGATACTCCTTGTAAATAGAATCACATGGCACTGGCCTTTTGTGCCTGGCTTCCTTTTCTTAATATTGTGCTTTCGCTTCTGTTTTGTTGTTGTTGTTGTTTTTGATTTATTTAGTTTAGAATGTTTGTCTGCATACGTGTATATGCGCCATGTGTGTGCCTGGTGCCTGAAGATGTCAGAAATCAGATCCCCTGCAACTGGAACTGTAATTGGTTGTGAAACACCAGGTGAGTGCTGGCAACCAAACCCAGATCCTCAGCAAGAGCAGAAAGTCCTCTTAACCACTCAGCATCTCTCTGGCGCATCAATATGATGTCTTAGAATTTTATCTATGTTGTGCCATGGGTTAGATTTCATTCCTTTGTATTGCTGAATAACATCCCCTTGACTCATCACGCTGTGTTTATCCATTCAACAGTTGAGTATAAGTTGCTTATACTCTTTAGACATCATAAACAACTTTCCTACCAGCTTTTGTGTAAACAGAACTTCAATTCCTTTGGGTATATTCATAGGAGTAGAATCGCTAGGTTATATTGTAGCTTTATGTTGAAAAAAAATGTAAGCAAATGCTAAGCTATATTCCCAAGACCTGTGTAGCTCTGTGATCTCACCAGCAATGGTTGAGAATTTAACTTCCCCGCAATCCCGCCAGCATGCACTGCCAGCATGCACATATTACTGTCTGTCCATCTTTAATACAGCATTAGTGTTGCCAAGTGACATCTAATTGTCATTGTCCTTTAGTTCCCTAATGACTGGGTGCTCAGGATCTCTGTGTATGCTTCTTGGCCCTTCTATATCATCTTTATAATGATGTCTGTTCAAATATTTTGCTTAGTTTTGAAATGAGTGGCTGATCTTTTTATTATTGAGATTTTCAATATCTGTTTCCCAAGTGTGTGTGGTTTTTTTTGTTTTTCCTAGAATGTTGGGCTTCACTTACTTCAGTTCCAGCCTTGGGAGAAAATACACCCTTGTTGATTTGCATAATAATTAACCACAACCTTTATTGAGTTCCTTCTTTGTTCCAAGTCCTTTACAACCTTTATTTAAAATGGGAAATTAAAAGCTGTTGTTTGGACTACGTGTTTCTTCTTTTCATACTCATGGAGATTAGCAAAACCTTTTCTCAGAGAAGCACTCACTTGTTTCTTCTGAAACTGGGAGATACTCATCCCCACCTCACACCAAGAAAAATAAATGTAATAAAACAGATATGATGATAAAATGCCATCTGTACTTTAGATGCCTGGAAAAAGCCAACCACTTACAGGCTTGAGGCAGGTGCTGCTTCCAGGTTCTCTTTTGGACCCTTAAGATTAAGACTGCTCACATCTCCTGCAAGCATCAAGAGAATCCCCTGGTTTGACTTCTATTCACTCTCCACCCACTAGATATGAGCTTATCAAGGCAACGAAGGAAAACCCACCACAAAACAGTCTGCTGAAGAACATGGAGCAAGGCATAGATCATTTCCGTAAACCAAGTGCCACAAAGTTGGCCCCAGAAAAGAATATAGGATATTGACCAAGACGGTTCATCTTCAAGATTAATCATGAGCTGTGCAAAGGCCAAGGGTGGCATTGTCCCCACCAGCCCTACCCTGTTCTGGAAGGTACAAAGCAACACAAACAATAATCAAATGAAGAAGTAAAGAGCATGTTAAACCTTCCCTCTGCCATGACCTCTGGAGTTCCAGAAAAGTCCCCATTTTTAGCATCCAAGTTCCAAGACCTCTATTTACAAATACTCAGAGTGTACCGACCACAAGTAGCCAATGAATTTGAATCACTGTCTATAAGTCCACCCTTGTGTGATGGGTCTCTTCCACAACAGGCTGACAGAACCTCTCCCACTGCACCCACACATGTGAAAGCTCTGCTGCTTTCACCTAATATGGCTCTGTGAGGAAGCTGCCGAAGTCTCCTGGGCCATAGTTTATATAAACCAATTCATATGTTGGACCCTTAAGGTGTCTGACTATCATTTCCCGGCATAAAACAGCAATTCCTGGTTCATCCTTGATGCTTGTGTCCTCAACCAACACCCTGGAAATGCTGATGTGTTTTCTCTTGGCAATGTGACACAACACTGTGAAAAACTATGGGGAAGAAAGGTTCACCCTAACACTTCTGAGTTGGACATACATATGACCCAGAATGTGACCGTGTTCTAAGTGGTACTTTAAAGAGATAGCTTGGGGAAAATGGGACCAGTAGGGTGAGCTTCAGTCCAATCTTGCTGGTGTCCAAATTGGAAGAGGAGATTTAGAAGGGAGTTTCCCATTCAAGTTCATGCATGCAAAAATAAAGAGAAATAAAGATGGCGGAAGACATGAAAGATGACAGCCACCTACATTCTGATGAGAGCCCTGGGAGCAGGTCACGCCCACTGCCACCATGACCTTGGAGTTCTCTAGTACTGTGAGGTGTCAATTTTCATTGAGCAGTGATACTTTCTTATGCCACCGCAACAGACCATACGAATACATCAGGCTTCCCCTGGTTACTGGTATCTCCTTGCTGGAGCAGCTACTTACCCTGTAGTAGTCGGTGCTGTACACGTCCCGGGACATGCCGAAGTCCCCAATTTTCACCAGCAGGTTCTCCCCCACCAGGCAGTTCCGGGTGGCCAGGTCACGGTGCACAAAGTGTTGGGACGCCAGGTAGACCATGCCTGCTGCAATTTGCTGTGCGATATGCAGCATCTGAGACTGCGTCAGCTCGCTGGGCGGGTTGCCCTCTGCCATCAGCACCGCATCCGGCCCATGTGCCCTGTGAGAGAACACAAGGGCTGGAACCTCAGCTGGAAGACTGGAAGGACTCTTAGTTTCCACTCAGTGGCAGGGGCTGGAGGACATTCCCGACTTAGGTGAAGAGGCCCAGATGTTCCGTTCTACCTACAGTTGTATCTCTACAGCCAAGAGAGCTCCGGCTACCTCGTTTCTCCTGAGTGGGACACCTGGGGCTGTGTGGGCTAGAATGGTAGGCCCTCACACCGACATCAACAGGCTTATGTTTCAGGGAATTCAGAGCTCTGCTGCCATTAGACATTGGCCACAACCTTACACTCCTAGAAGCATAACCTGGCTGAGATGGGGTAAGAGCAGGCGTAGAAGCTACTCTCCTAGAGGCATGGTCCTAACATCAGTGGGGTCCCCGGGCCTCCTCCAAGCTGTGATGAAGCAGGCCGCCCTGCCCCAATGCTGACAACTCCAGATGTCCCTGTCAAAGATGGGAAGCTCACAGTCCCTTTCAGCCCACCTGATTTGTGACCAAGTATGACTTTCAACTCTCCCCTAACTCTGTCAAAGCCAGAGTCTTAGCCAGCCAAGTCATTCATTCCCACAAGCCTATACACAGATGTCAGTGCCCCTTGTGTCCTGAGAGGTTGCTGCAGGGAACAATGAAACAGCCAGCTCTGAAAAGCTTGGGCAAGGCTTCCCTGTACCCCAAGGGGAAATAAGAAGAGAGGGCTTGTCCGTCTAGAACTCGAAAACACTTGCAGCAGAGATGGAGGGTTTTCGATACATTGTAAAGCGGGCGACTCCACCTGTGGGTCCCAGAACCACACCGGTGTGCTAAAACGAGGGCAAGAATTATCCAACACTTTTAGCCTGGATTCTGCCTTCCGTGAACTAGTCCAGCCCAGACATACCCCTTTCTCCCTCAAGGCTGCAGCCTGCAGCCTGCGGCGACTCTCCCTTTCTGCTCTGGCAGAGGCGGGGGGCGTGTCCCAGTCCACCACGAGCTAACTCCCTGATCTGGGGAAGTCTTTCAACTTCACTAATCTGCAATTTCCTCATTAGTCAAAGGCGCGTGGGGGGGGGGGGCTCATTAATGCTGGGTGATCCTTCGGTTCCCTCTGTCTCTGAATATCTAGATTTAACCATTCTCTTGGGAGGAGATTCCTGGTTTCTTGCCGGGCAAGTCTCAACAGAGTCCATGTCTCCTCAAACCCCAGTCTCCAGCTGCCTTTTGTGGTACCAGGAAGAGCCCTGAGGAAAGCGTCCCTGGAGGTTGTAAAACAGGACGCAGCACAGAAGCCAAAAGCTCAGGCTGTCAGTCCCAACACAAGAGAGTTCTGTAACCTATTGGGTCTCTGTCTTCCTTCTGTAAACCAGACCCTTTGAAAGACGTCCTTGGTATGAACAAGAATTGATGCTGCGTCTAAAGGGGGCGGGGCTTTGCAAAACCCTGGTCTGTAATGGAGCTATAGAGAGACTGGGGAAATGGGAACTCGCCTTTTCTTAGATACCAAAGTCCTTCCCACCCCACAGATTACACATTGATACCTCAACCCCAGGTAAGGGACCCCGAGATACACATAAACTAGTGGAGAGTCCAAAAGACTAAGAGAAACTTCAGGCATCAAGGAGTGAACAAAGTTAGTCAATGCCAGCCATGGCGCCAGCTGCAGCAAGCTGGACACCCGAGTCTGCAGGACACAACCAAGCCAGCTGAAGAGGTGTCCGAAGCCCTCGTGCAACAAGCATCTCTGCACACCTCCTGTACCAGCCTCGTGCTCCAGCAGCAAAGGAAAGCCGGTGGCCTTGACACCAGTGCTCTTCATAGCTCTGCATATGCAGGAGGCTCTCACACCCTCAAACAGCCGGCTCCTGCCTGCTTCTCAGACTGCAATGAGGCTTTTACCTGGCAGTGGCCTCAACACACCTTTGCTTTCTTGGAGCAGATGTCCCTCAATAAAGCGGGGGACAGGTTAGTCTCCTGGACGAGTTGTGAAGAGGACCATGGAGCCCAGGTCCTCCTGCATCTCTTGAAAATAAAAACACGCATGCTGTTCTTCCGGGAGAAGCACCTTAAAGGATAGCAATGGCCATGCCTGCCCGGTGCTCTGGCTTGGGGAGCCCACAGCAGGCACCTAGAAGAAGCTGCTTGGCTTTCCTAGCCTGGCGGTCTCCAGCATGGATTGCAGCTGGCAATTTACCACCCTGAACTGGCTCTGTAATTCACACCTCTTTCCTTTAATAAGCAGATGAGGTAAGTGCTTTGCCATCAAGCTGCATCCAGCCGCCTTCTGATTTGTTAAAAAAAAAAAAAAAGTGAGTTTATCTGTTAAATTTACTATAAAAATTGATTGGCACATAACAGTTATTCAAATTTATGGGTTCGAGTATTTTAATGCATGTGCATAATGTGTAAGGTATGATTAGACAGAACAACTGACACACACATCATCTTGGAAATTTATCTGCCCCTTGTATGAACAGCGTCACCTCTATGGCTATTTTGAAATATGTAATTAACTGTTGCCAACCATTGATACCTAATGTGGGTCACTAAGCCTTCTCCTTCTAGTACAGTGGCTCCTAGACATCCCCACAGAGTTAGCAGGCTCTTTGTACAGCAGCTCCTACTCACTCTTACAGTGGGCACATCTCGGGAAGAAGGAAGTGGGGCCCAGGGGCCATGGTTGGAGTCTTAGCTCTGTCACCTGCTGCATGACTTGACTTCTTTAACTGTGCCAAAGGGTAATCATAATAATAGTTTATTTATTTAAATTTTTGAAATATTATTTGGCTTTCATAAATTAACACATCTTATATGCTTAGAAATTCTGAGTAAATACTATTTGTTGTTATTTGAAAAATTACTTATCTATCCTTCTCCACATTAAGAGAGAACTTGGGAGAGATTCTAAAGGGAAAAACTGTGAAACTCATGACATGAAATTTTCCTTCTCACTGTCCATGCTACCTCGTGTAAGGCCTGGCTGCGTTGTGCTCAGTGTGTGCTTTTTCCCATGAAGAGAAAGGTTAGAGACGTAAGACATCTGGCTTTACTAGGCACTGCCAAGACGCTTGGCGAATCTGTCATGGCGGCTGTGTGCCAGGTCTCCTCCCAGGAAGAGGACAGCCTGTCCTTGCAATGCTTCACTGCACCTGAGTCTGCTCCTTGGCAGCCACACTGGTCCAGAGTTTAGCAGATTCTGGAATCAAGTTTGCAAGTTCTCCATGCCCACTGTAGGATGCCAAGGGACGGCTTCAGAAGGCAGGAGAGGGATGGTGGTGTGTGGTTTGCAGTCAAAGTTAAAAGATGAGTGGCAACAGACACACTCACATGCACACACTCACACTCACAAATGCACACTCACATATACACACTCACATATGTACACATGCACACACAGACACTCACACTCACATATGCACACTCCCATGCACACAGACACTCACACACACTCACACTCACATATGCACACTCCCATGCACACAGACACTCACACACACACTCACATATGCACACTCACATGCACACAGACACTCACACACACTCACATATGCACACTTACATGCACATAGACACACACATATGCACACAGGCACACACACATACACACAGACACACATGCTCACATATGCACACTCACATATGCACACTCACATGCACACATGCACACATATGCACTCATGCTCACATTCACATATACACACTCATACACACACATTCACCTACACTCATATCCATATACATTCACACCCACATACACTTGAATACACACACTTATGCAATACACATTCACACTCACACACATGTACACACATGTACTCATACACTATGTACTCATATCCACACACAGACAATCCACACACATTCACACCTACACACAAACACTCATTCATGTACATATACATTCTCATACATACACACAGACACACATACACTTCCACACATTCACACACAGAGCACACATTCACTAATACACACACATATGTATTTAAACTCACATAATCATACACACACATACTCTCACAACCATAATAAACACACACACACACATATACTCACTCACAGTGCATACACACACACATACACACACACACACACACACACACACACACACACACACACACACACACACCAGTCTGAACATGCAAATGCATGAAACTGTATCCAGATAATTGCATGTGGGTTTATTTTGTTATAGTATTTAAGAAAGACTATTTTTGGATTAGAGAAAAAGCCTGAGGAATGATGAAAGTATTTCTCCTAGGAAGAACTGCCCTCAACCAAAGTCAGTATAGCTTCTTCTCTTCACTTTAGCTCTGACAATACAGAGCACAGATCTACCATTACATCTGTCTTCCACCTACAACGAGCACTTTGTTAACACAGGAAACTGGGCTAGGATTATTGCTCAATGCCTTGATGTCATGCTCTCCGGATTTCACCTCATACACACAAGACTGCAGGGAAAGCAGAGGTCCAGCCCAGGCAAGAACTGAGCAGTATGTGTAACAAAGACAGAGTCCGTGAACATGGTCCAGCAACAGCAACCTGCAGAGCCAGTTCTGAAAAGCAGCAGAGCTCTGTCCCTTCAGCCATCCCTACTGTGATTGACTGGTTTCTAAGACTGCAGTGTGAATCTTCCAGGGAAATGTGAAGCTGTCTGGAGCTTCCTTTTGTGTAAGGATCAGGGCAGAAGCCTGGGACACGAGAGGAGACAGGAGGACCATGTGTGACCATTGCACAAAAGATGCCACTCACTGGGGTTTTTGAATCCGTGAACCAAAATAAAGAGGCAAACTAGGCAGAAACAGTGGGTCAAGGGATCAAAAGTTATTGATAACTCCCATGTAAACTTGTTCTTGGAATGTGTACTATGTCACCTTATCAGACAGGGAAAATGAGGCCAGGAAGGGAAAGTAACCGGGACGCTCCTCATGGCTTTCATTTCTCCCAAGTTGTAATTCTCCACCAAACTACATGGAATGTGCAGGCTAATATTTCAAAGATGACAGCGGATGCTCAGGAAAAAGAAGACATAGAAAGGACTGTAAGGGACTTGGGTAGAGGAGCCTGGGCAAGGGGGGGCTGAGGACCCACTCAGGAACCACATGCCACTGGAGCAGTGGAGAAAGGACAACCCGTGTTCTCTGTCACTGCTGGGACATGCATGTGGTGCCTCACCCTAATGACCTTACATGTAAGACCCATGTTTATTTCTGTCTCTGTGTGATGCAAATGAAGATGTTATCTGCTTTCTTCCGTGTTAATGCGGTGTCCATACACTCACTATATACTTCTCTCTAGACAGTCACAGGATGGGGACATTCACCAGGGGTCCCTACCAGGGGGACAGGTGGCACAAAGTCACACTATTAAACCGATCTCTTCTGTGAGTGATCTCTTTGCTGGCTGAGTTGGTCACCAGGAGAATTCTTCTGCAGAGTTTGTCCATTGCACCTCTCACGCTGGAGCTCAGCACGCACCAACACTGGGCTCATACATGCTAGAGCTGAGTACTAGCTTCATGTCTGTTGAGGGTTGCAATCTTGCTTATTGTACCATGGCATCTCCTCAAAAGCCACACTTCCAACCCGTAGTGCTCTGCGACTTAGTCTCACATTACAGAACAAACCACTTTCCTGGTGGCTCATGCTCACTTGAAGGTTCCTCTCACTCTGTCTTGTGTCTCCTTCTCCCACTGCCTGCGGGAGGGGACTTCTTAAGATGCCATTGCTGAACTAAGACCTAATGAGATCGATGCTGGAAATCCAAGTGTCTCTAGCACCCCATTTCTCTTCTGGGGACCCTGCTTATGCCCACATGGCTCAAGGGGACCTTGTTAGCAATAGCCACATTTACAGGACTTCAATGGCTCCAACAGATGTTGTTCCATCCTTTTCCTTTGAAATCTTTGGTCTTAGGGCTCTGTCCATTTCATTCTAGATCCAAGAGCTCCTGAAGTCAGATCAGCTCCATACAATAGCCTCCTTGCCTCCAGGCTGTTTGCTACTTCCGCCCCCCCTCCCCCCCCCCCCCCCCGTTCCTGTCACACCTGGCAACCCAGAGGCTTCACTCTGACCCCACTACACCATCTGTGTGCTGCCTGGGTACCTTAGCTTTTTTCTGTTTCTGAAGCCTTGGCTAATGCTTCTCTTTTGTTCACTTGGCGCACTCTTTCAGACACATAGCCTTAAATGTAACAAATGCTCAACAAATGCAGACTGATTAATTAGCTACACCTTAGGTGGGGTGGCCAGGCAAGGAGAAGAGAAATGTGTTCTTCCTTTCCTTCTGTTCCTTTCTCTGTTGTGTGTGGGCGTGGCCATCACCAGAGATACTCCAAAGAAGGGCCTGGGCTTCCCTTCATCCTTCCCAGGAGCTGCCCACCCTCGCCACCAGTCATCTGAGCAATGGTGTTTGGCTCTCGCCTCAAGCCCAGGTTGGCTCCACCCCTCACTGTACCTAAGGAACTTGTTGAGGTCTCCATGCTTCATGTACTCAAAGACCATGATGAGTGGGTCGCCCTCCACACAGACTCCATAGAACTTGACAATGTGCTCATGCTGGAGGTTGGTCAGCAGCTCAGCTTCACGGTGGAAGTCCTTGCGGGCATTGTCACTGGCATCCTTCAGCGTCTATTAGAAAGGGGACATCAAAGGGAAGGTCGTTTCAATAGGGAATCCACCAGTGAATCCTGAGGATTTTATAAGGGATGGCCATGTATCTCAGTAATCACATGAAATGTCAGCAAGCACCCTAACTCATGAGGAAGTGATGTTTGTGTTTGTGAGGCCTCGTCCTCATGGGTGTACAGAGGCGTGTAGTCTATGGAGCAGCCTCTCAGATGCATTCTCTGAGTCCCCAGGGAGCTTATCTTACAGGCTTCATACTTCTTACCTTTGGTCTGGACCAATGAGTACGAGGGTTTGTTTTCCATAGCCTCATGGTACCTATTGAGACTTCTATGGTGCTATGCATACCTCACCTCTACTCACGTAACCCTTGAAAAGGTTTTTTAATTTTCATCTATGTAGATGTTTGTGCATGGGGTGATGTGTGTGTGTGTGTGTGTGTGTGTGTGTGTGTGTGTGTGAGAGAGAGAGAGAGAGAGAGAGAGAGAGAGAGAGAGAGAGAGAGAGAGACCATAGAGACTAGAGGCTCTGGATCCCTTGAAGCTGGGGTAGTTGTTTGGCACATGTGTCCTCTGCAAAGGCATTTTGTAGTCTTAACCACTGAGCCATCCCTCCAGCTCTCTCCAGCCCCTTATTACATGACCCTTTAAAGACTAAATTCTGAAGAGAGCTCAGGAAGAAGACTTCAGTGAGGCTTGGGGGTCTCAGCCTCCAGCTGCAACCGGGGTCATGCTCAGTTCTTGTGTGACACCCTAAACCCTTCTCCAGACTGATCCCCACACACTGAGAAATGTCCTGTCCCTTCTACTGCAAGATGATCCAACATCGTATTGCCAAGGTTCAGGTGATGCAAAGCACACCAGCAGGGCTTACATGAGCAGGGGTGAGATGCACAGGGCCTCACAGGAAGCTCAGCGGCACGAAGAGGTGCAGGACCCCCGACAATCATGGGGTGGGGTGCAGACCTGGGGTAAGAAGCATGAAGCCTGCATGCTCCATGGTGTCCTACCCATGCTGCTTTTAGTCAATGTCATATATGTATACTCTGTGTACACACATACTGTTGTTTACCCAGAACTGTGGTAGAATCAAACAGACATTGAGCTGGCCTTGGTGGCACATACATCTAGGCAAGTGCTGAAGAAAACAAGTATGGAGAATTGCAAGTTCAAGGTTAGTGTGCCTAGCACATATGAAGCCCTAGATTTAATTCCCATAATCACAAGAGAAAGAAATAGACATTGACCTAATCTTGACCCAGGTGATTATGAGCAAATAGGGAGAGAAGACATTTGTATAATTAGCTATGAATCCAAGACCCTGAGTGAACCAGCTTCCCTGAATCTCTGCTTGGCCTGTCCCTTGGCCTTGCCCACCTCCACCCCCACCCCACCCCCACCCCACCCCCACCCTGAGGCCGCGTACCTTTCCTTTCCAGTTCCACCATATGTAATGTGGATCCTGCTAGGCTAACGGTGGATCCTGCCTTCCCATCCCTGCACAAACTCTCTCCTTTGCCTGGAATGCTATCTTGGGTGTGGTCGTTGGCATAGGAAGTTGAACAATGCTCCTCCCCAGCGGTGTCTACATCCCAATCCTCAGAATGTCACCATCCATAGTAAAGGGGACCCTGCGTATGACTAAAGTAAGGATTCCGTGTGTGGGGATGGGCCTGAATTGCTTGGGTGAGCCCAGTGCCAAACAAAGGCCCCTGTAAGATAGAAAGACAGGAAGAAAACCTTCCCAAGAAAGGCTTCTGTAAATTATTATCAAGGTTAGATGGCAGGTGTGAATATCAATATCCAGTTAGATTCCATCCTGGGACTGACCTAAAGCACGGGCATCCAGTAGGTTTGTACTGACTGAGAAAACTTAGCACTGTGTCCAGCATCAAGAGCACTGGCTGCCAGGCCCCAGTCATTTTCAGGAACCTACTTTAGCCCCTGTTCTCCCTGAAGGGACCTTCCTGACTGGTGTTACCTACAGACCACAAGGTCTGCCACTGCCTGAGCTCCCTGGGGGACAGATCTGAGCTAGACACTGGCAAATGAAACATTCATTCGTGGATATTCTCAGTATCAACAGGGACTGAGAAAATGGAGAGGAAGGCTGAGCGTTGACTCCATTCTCAACAGAAGCCTCATTTGGCTCTGCGGCCAACCTGTAGGGAGCTGAGCAGAGTCCTGGGTCAATCCATCAGTCAGGGACACAAAGCACCTCTAGGCCAGTGTCACCTTGAATGGAATTGCTGAAGCCTGTGTCTGTTGTGCTTTCTCAGGCTTAGGGGAGCAAGATGCTGTTCATTGCAGAGTCTTTCAGAGGCTGTTTTCAATATGCCATTTGCCTTCAAGGGCCAACATTCACACAATAGGGAGCTTCAGTAAGTATGCTGGGCTCCCCTGGGAGCAACAACTGAGGGAGGAGACACCAGCCACCACTGTGACTCCCAGGCTAGCCTTTTCCATGAGGATAGCTCTTTACCGGCACTTAACATTCTCTTTGGAGTTGTGACTGGACTCACAGAGACAGGAGTTACAGGGATCATTTCCATTTGGTCAGAGGTGATGGCATCTTAGGGGAAATTGTGAAGTGGCCCTTCACTGTCCCCACAAGCACCTTAGGCTCTGCCTGGAAACCAAGGATTCGGATGGTGGAGTGATGAGGCCAGAAATCTCTGATGGCCATTGCCATGGAAACAGCACTCTTCCTCGCACAAGAACAGAATGAACAGTGGCAGAGAACTAGGGTGTGGGTCTCTGCTGCTTGAATCAGAAGAAACCGAGCTTGCCACAGCCCCTCCTCCTCCCAGATTTAGTCTAGTTGGGCCCAGACTAAAAGTCGGTATCTTTCTCTCACACAGGCAGTTGCTGTGATGTGAGCTTGCCATGAGTGTTTTATTTGATCTGATTTCCTACATGAGCGTGGTTTGGAGTTTTCTTTTTCCAAACGTTTTTTTTTTTTTTTTCCTGAATTTCTCAGTGGGAATTTAGCAGATGAGGAGAGAGGGATGTGGAAACATGGAGATGAGCTTTTTCACTTGCCAGGTCCTTTCCTTGACCTCATAGAAAACACACAGACTCGTGCATTGCCTTACATTTTGGTTTGGGGTGTAATGTCTGTCTACACCGCCACTCCATCACTGGCTGCTGACAAAGCACTAAGCAACTAGAGAAACCTACTGTCCAAGCTCTGCAGGAAGCAGAGATTACAGGTATTGGGACAGAAGGGAAAGGTGGGAAAAGCACGGTGTCAGCAGAACAAGGATCAAGAGGAGCGAGCAGGTGGTGCAACTTGCTTTAAGTTGGGGAGGGGCTGCCCCATGCACTCTGCCCTGGAGATGTGGCCCCCACATCTGTCCTCTTCCTAGCAATACTCCAGGGGTACTTAAGTGGAAGAAGTTTAGGCTAGAGCTAAGAGTCCCAGGTTCAAATCCTGGTGACAACTGCTCTTCTCTGAGCTCCGTTTTACTTTCCTATGGAGAAAGGTTAACACCATCCAATTCTTTGGGGTGCTGTAGGGACAGAGAAGGAGCCGGGAGTTGGGATGCTCCCCAGGATTTTTTGTGAAGAGGGACACTGATATGGTTTGAATTTGAAAACAGGTCCCTGTATTCGGCATTCGGCTTTCTCATACAAGGGTCCACAAGGACAGAAGATGCACGGATAAGGTAATGGGCATGGCACTACTTCTGGGAGGTCATCGCCACCTGCAAGGAAGTATCAGGCTGTGTATGGAGGTGGAGGCGTGGCTCTCATGCTCTCCCACAGTTCAGGATTTACTGGAAAGCTTATGCCTAAAGCCTTGTGTTTATCGCATGCCTAGAAAAGGGGCTGATCCTTTTAGGTCTTTGCCACAGGGCATAGACAAATCCTGAACAAAAGTATTCCGAGCAAGCTCTAATTATGTCCTGTTGATTCGAAAATTCTAGAAAGACGGGGAAATGCTAGAAAGATACAGAAAGGCAGAGAGAGAGAGAGAGAGAGAGAGAGAGAGAGATATTCAGAGGAGAGGAGAGAGAAGGGAAGGGGAGGGTTGGGAAGGGGAGGGGAGGAAGGGTTGGGGAGGGGAGGGAGGGAGGGAGGGAAGGGTTGGGGAGGAGAGGAGGGGAGGAGGAGAGGAGAGGAGAGGAGAGGAGAGGAGAGGAGAGGAGAGGAGAGGAGAGGAGAGGAGAGGGGAGGAGAGGAGGCACAAGAGGACGGACAGAATCTTCTTTGAGAGAAACAGCCTGAAGATTTTAACAAGCACTCAGTATCTCCACCTCCCCAGTGCGGGCTCTTACTGCAATGTCAGAAACTGCAGTTCAGTCACATTTTTAAAAACTCAAAAGTGATTTTACTATTCATGGACCAAATGCATCCTGCAAACCTGGCATCCTCCCGTGAGCCCATCCATTTTTGCATGGTGGGCCCTTTTTTGAAATTATGATTCAATTCTATTTTAAGAGATTTTGGAAAATATGGTGGTAAGGACTTGGCCAAATTCAAATCTTGAATTTGGCATTAAAAGGACAGAATTTTTGTAAGGATAGAATCGGGGCCAGACAGCAATCAGAAGCTAGAAAAGTCTGCATCGACCCCACATATAAATATCATCTCTGTTTCCGTACCATGTCTGATTGCCATTTTACTCAGTTATGGGAGGTAGGCTTGGCTGGCAGCAGAGCTCCTGGTCCAGGAGAAGCCACCGGTGTGGGCCCAGGTTACTCTTCAGAGTTCCTCTCACTTCAGCCTCATTCGGTGGCCCCATCTGTCAATCAGCATGTGTCCCTACCTGCTTACTCCAGTCTGCCTTGCTATGTTGTTGCTTCTTTTTCCTAGTGGGTTTCTGGATACTCCGAGGCTGGATCTCTGACTCCAGCAGGAGACCTTATTCAGGGCTGAGGCAAGACTTTGCCTGTTGTGTGTACATAGAGCTGGGAGAGCACAGCAATAGCCAATATTTTTTGTCATGGAAACAAGAAACCAGTGAAGAGAAATACAAGGCAAGAGTTAAGGAGGAGACCAAAATGCATATCAAATGACGAAGCAGCAACTTAAAACCAGGAGGAAGCTAGCTAGAGAGCAGGAGGACATACGGGCACGGGTGTGAGGCCTCATCAAACTCAGTGACGATGTACTTCAAGGTACAGGTGACTTAAGAAAAGATAAAGTGGGTTTTTAGCAAAGCAGAGGGCCAATTCTTCTGAGACTTTAGAGATCATGGAGATGGCTTCTGTTAGGTGAAGACAGAGTATGGAAGAAACTGTGATTTCCAGTTCCCCATTACACTGCCTGAAACACGGAAAGAAATGAGGACATTCCCAAGCTGAACAACCAGGGGTCATGGGAAGGTTTGGTTAATATGCCAACAGCTCTCGGGTGGAGGTCTACTGCTAACAGAAAATCTTCATTCTCCTTTATCTTCTAGCTGTGCCATATCCAATATAGCAGACAATAGAGTCATGCCACCAATTACTGGTTTCAATGCTGTTATTCCAAATCATGATGTGCCTTAGTTGAAAAACAAACACAGAATTTTGGAAACTTGACACAAACAAAATTTGAAATATTTCATTGATATTTCTTCTTAATAGTTTGTATAATGTTATGAGATATGTAGAATTAATAAACTCTATTAATAAAATGAGACTAATCTTTTTCTTTCACTGTACTAGTGTGTTTACCAGATAATGTAAAGTTATAACCTAGCTTTATTTGTGGCTCATATTTTCCCGCTAGGAACTGCATTTTTTACAAAAGCCACCTCTACACTCTCTGAAGAGCCCAACCATTGCCTTGGGAACATGAGAAGGCATTTCTAATATGTAAAGATGAGATAGAATTAAGGCAGACTAGCTTTCTTTTAGGGCTGTGACAGTCAGCAGCAAGCCAAGCATGCAAGTATTGGCCATGACTTTTTTTTTTAAGTAACAGGTTCTTCTCCAAAAAGAAGGGTAAAGGAAGCAGCCATCAAATTCACACACAGTAAACTTTAACTTTAGGAGGCATATTTTAACAAAAACAAAGAAAGAACTCCTATAAACAAAATCTTAGCAATAACGAAGTAGAATAGATAGGTCCCAGACATCTGTAGAAATAAAATCCAAATAATTATATGAAGGTGATAAGGTTCACTATAAAATGTACTCTCTGTACTAGAAACCAATAATACCTGAGTCAACTCAATTAACTGTCTATAACTGGCCTTTGAAAGAACTTAAGTTATATGCCAAGTGACAGCCCCAAACATGAGAGTTGTGGCCAGGTTGTTGATGCTGCTGTATTTATTTTCACAGTGACACTGGCTTTTAAGGCTCAGATGCAACAAGCTGACCACCTGGAGGGAGGCATAGAGTTAGGCTCTAATTCACACACTTTAAAAGACTCAGTGATATGGGGTATGAAGTTGCTAGTTTGTGCTTGCAAGCCATTAAGTCCAGTGATAGGAAATGTTGACCTATGACGATAGGAAAACAAGCTTAGAAAGAGTCATAGGGAAGAAATACCAAATGGGAAATGTAATCAGAGGTGGAGTGCAATGCGGCCAAGGCAATGTGTGTGCAGGCTCTGAAAACACCAGAACCTCACTGACAGTTCAACACACAGGAAGGGGCTGGTGGCTCTTCATAGACCCTGTCTTGACTGTGACTTAGCCTATCATGTCAAAGTAAAGTAAAAGGATGCACAGCTATTTTAATTCACATATCCAAGAGATACAGAAGCATAGAGAGAATCTTCAAGCTGTGTTTGATGCCAGATGACTTCTCTTTAAAAAAAAAAAAAAGACAGCTAGAGTCCTGGGGTGTATTTGTACACACACACGCACGCACACACGCACGCACGTACGCACGCACACACGAATATGCCCACACAAACACCAAAGAGCAATAGAGAACTACTCAGTAATGTCTGGTCAACAAAAACAAGCTTTTATAACAAAGTATCATTTAAAGTTCTGTGATTTCTGTTCCAAGAGCCCAGTGAAGACTGAACAAACAGCGCTTTCTGCAGCCTGAGTCCCATTAAAACACAAAGATGATCTTTTAGGGAAATATTGACAATGTCCTTAAACACAATAACCTTCATCAATTTCCATTTTGTGGATTTCACCTGTCAGTGTAAAAGCAAAAGGTGGAAAATGAGCCCAGGGTCAGGGAAGGATGGGAGTGGGACCTCATGATCAGTCAGGATGGGCAGGGAAGAAAGGAAGAAACCAAGGTCTGTCTAGACATGAACTTACTAGGGCAGAGAAATGGTATTGATGAACTCTGCGTGTGTTTGCTCATCTATGAATCTTTCTACTGCTTCAGGATGGAAGGAACTGAACCTTTTTCCCTCTCTCCAATTCCTTATACATATTTGGAGAGAGGTAAGCCCAGTTGCTTCTTCATCTAAAAGTAGCATCTTTGGTACCCATGGCCACTTTAGATGACTGAACTATGGGGAGATGATGGGGTATGAAGACTAATGGATACTGTAGTACTGGCTGGAATAAATGGCCAAAAAATTCCTCTTCCCAAGCAATCCTAGAGGCAGTGCAATCAGTTGTTGGTGTGTTTTTATCAGTCAAACGTCAGTGAGAAACTGAGGCAAGTCAGCAGCATGTTACTGGAAGCCAAGAGGGCTCTTGGTGTCTCCTGTTGACAAGGTAAAGAACAGAATATCTTAAGGACTTCCTCAGATCCCAAGAGAGCTTATCATTTCAAATGCCCAATCACAGTAAGGAATGATTCTTGAGATGGTTATCATTTGTGTTTTTCCAAACAGATATCTTATCTTTTTAAAGACTGTAGCATAGCATCTGTACTATTTGCTTGGGAAACATGTATCTTCTCATGTTCAGACTATGTGTGTTGTTGGTCCAACTCCATTGTCAGCTTTCATAGATTCAGATGTGACTCAGGCCTGGGTAATCAACATTATTTCTGGCATAACATAAGACAAGTCAATAAAAGACCAGTCTTTGCTACCAGTCTTTGAAGAGAGCCTTCTGAAAATGAAGTCAGTATTAAAGAAAGCAAGCTGGGCGATGAGATGAGAGCAAAGGAGAGCACCAGTTGATTTTCTGAAGCCAGCAGTTCTTGAGGCCAGGTTAACAGGGACAAGGTTTTCTAGCAGGGTGGCTTTCTTGAGCATTGTCCCTTATGCTTATGTCATTCTGATTTGCATTCTTTTTAGGAAAGTCGAATATGAACTTTGAGGTCTGACTGCATTTCCCTAAAGTCAAAACTCTCCTGGGAATCCAGTTTTTCTACCCCTACTTATTCCCTGATGCTAAATTTTCACTTGTGCAGATTTGAAAATGCTTCTCACCCTTACATACAAAATTTTCTCCTCTTTGTAAGTGGCATTGTGTTGAGTTCCCTCAAGTTGGCTTGTCAGAGCCCACATGGGATTTAATAAATAAAATTGTGGTCACAGTGAGACGGGAATAGGTTCAAGCCCTAAATCTGATATTAAACAACCCCATGCAAGCTGTTTGACCTTGGATGGACCACTAATCTCTGAATTTCTGGGTTTTCCCCTGTTGTTTTGTTTTTATTTTCTTTTAATCATTTTATTTAGATCTATTTATTTTCATTTTATTTTTTGTCTGTATGTAGGTCTGAGTGTCACATTGTATAGTGCCTTGGAGCCCAGAAGAGAGCTCTAGACCCCCAGAGACTGGACAGATGGTTGTGAGCCACCACATGGGTGCTGGGGATGACCCTAGGTCCCTTGCAAAAACAGCCAGTGCTCTTAACTGCTGAGAGCCTGCTCTTAAGCCTTCTGGGTCTCTCTCTCTCTCTCTCTCTCTCTCTCTCTCTCTCTCTCTCTCTCTCTCTCTCCCTCTCTCTCTCTCTCTCTCTCTTGTAACATGTGAACTAAAGAATATTAATAATGATAGTATATATCTATATAACTATTTAACAATCCCACCTTTTTTTTTTCCTTTTATTGGGGCAGAGTCTTGTGTAACCCACTTGGCTTCAGAATCACTGCGTAGCTGAAGGTGACCTTCAGTACTGGATACTTCTATTGCCTTCTTTTGCCAAGTGCTCAGACTATAAGTGTGTGCCACCATGCACAACCAGTTGAACCATATCTAAAATGATTCTCATTACATCAGATTATTAATTTCACACATTTTCTTTACAGTTTCTTTCAGCCACAACCATCATCAGTGTTTCATGAAACCACATTGTTGTTGTGTAGAAACGCCAGTGACCAATCCTTTAGGGCATCAGAAATCTATCATTTCCATGGTCTGCACCCATCCACTCACCTACCACCAGTTGACTCTTCACTTACTCAATAAGCATTTCTCATTTGCATCACACTACATGTTGGGTAATGGTCTAAGTTCATGGTACTCCCCTTTAGAGTATGACTGACACTGTAAAAGAGGTCACAGACATACAATGTCACTCATTAAGTGACCACACTAATACATAATTTAAAAGCCTTGATAATGCTGTAAAGGCCCATCATAGATGTCTTGAAGGCATACAACATGGAGTCTTGTCTGGCTGGAGGGAGAAACAAAGAGAGGCCTTCCAAAGAGCCATGAGCACGAGTTGCCTGCACTGATGGGTTGGGTGAGGATGGGGGCACTGTGTCAGGTGCTGTGTTGGACCTGCCTTCTGGTGGAACGATAATTCCTAAGTTACTTTCCCCAAACTCTTCATAGAGAAAACACCATCATTTCCTCTGTGGGAAAGAAGGAATTCAGAAACATTTGGATCTGATCTCAGGGAAGCATCTGCTGACTTCGCCAGCACACTTCTGATTTACCCAGGACTTCACCTGTGCAGCTTCTCCGGCTCCTTTAACTTCATACCTTGAGAGAGTCGCTTAACTTCCCTGGGTCTCAGATTTCTCATCCATAAAACACGAGGCTGCAGTTTTATTTATATGGTTTTTAAAGGTCTCTCTCATATTCAGCATTCCTTGTTTCTAGAAATAAACTAGAGTTAACCAGGGAGGGGCCTAAGTCCTACCAAGCAGACTTGCAGCTTTATTTGAAAACCAAAAATCAGCTTGCATTCAGAGTACAAAAAAAAATGTCACAGGGAGGGTAGTTATTGAAATGCATGTTGGATGGAGCCAAAAATAGCTAATGCATCGGCAGTTAATGCAGGGAAACTGCGATGGAGTGTTTCCTTGGCAACCGAGTAACTCAAAGGTAAAGTAACTGGGTTTGATCAAAGACTAGTTTCTGCACTTCTCTACTCTCTATGGGTTTTAATTTTATTATAATTCAGTATTAAGGGGAAAATGGTTGACAAATTCATTTCACTGAAAACAAAGGTCACCGCCCTCCCCCCCCACCAAAAAAAAAAAAAAAAAAGAAAAGGCCAAAACAGTTGAACCAAACAAGCAAACCCTCTACCATGATAAGTCTGATCACCCTGTGTGCCCTTGAAGGCAGGCACATGGCCTAGGACACTGGCTCCTTCAAGCTACTAAATTATTTGGGAGAATCAACACTGAAATTCACATGAATCTGACATCTGTCAATCTGGATGTAAAGCTTTGGATTTCAAACCAAAGCCAGCTCTTTGCAGAGAAGGAGAAAGGACAATGGTGCAGATGCTTAGCATGCACAGTCAATACTGCAGAGGTTGCTAGGCAACAGCAGAAAGGCTGTCAAACATCCCCTGGTGCATCCAATGGAATAGGAGCAACCCAAGTCACTGCAGAGAGGTGAGAGTCTGTGCAATCCTGGAAGATGTGCTCAGTTTGACATCGTTTAAAAGGTGAAACACAAAACATAAATCCTTTGGTCATGGTCAGAGAGGAATGATGGACATTTTCCTCCAAGAGTAGTTTAGTTCTGAATACATTTTCAATAGGACCAAATCCCTACAAGTGAGTGTGCCCAGGTTGCATGGAGGCTCTGAGTGTGCCCAGGTTGCAGGGAGGCTCTGAAACTGAGTGTGCCCAGGTTTCAGGGAGGCTCTGAAAGTGAGTGTGCCCAGGTTGCATGGAGGCTCTGAAACTGAGTGTGCCCAGGTTGCAGGGAGACTCTGAAACTGAGTGTGCCAAAGTTGCATGGAGGCTCTGTGCAAGGTCTGCAAGTTATTGTGACCTGATTCAAAATGGAGCTCTGAGTGCCAGAGGGTTGATATGGTGCCCGGGCTGAAGCCTGGGTTATAGTAGGTTTTAGCAAACATTCATTCTCAAGGTCATTGCTATGAAACTCCTCAGGCCTGTGGTTCTGGAGTAAGAGTAAGATTTTAATCTGCAGTCCCCCCTTTGTCCTTCTTCTTTCAGGTGACAATTTCACTTTAACTCCAAAGAGACTGGCAAAGAGAAGTCAGGATTTGACAAAGGGTCAAGTAGCTTTCCTTTTTATCCCCCCAGCAGTAGTGTTTAGTGAGCAAACATTGATCACGGGTCATTAATTTACACAAACGTCCTTGGAAAAGCCAGAAGATACATGAAGAATGGGTGCTAGGTCTGATTCAAAGAATTTGAGCTGTAATTAGGACTTAAACAAGAGGAGGGTCTGATTGATGACACTAACAGAAGCAGACCCAACCGAAACATGCTGTGAACACGGAAGCGGAATGATAAATGGCCTTCTAAAGCCCAGCCGAGGTCGGGCGGGGTGGGCGAAATCTCACCTAAGAACAATCAGTTGCCCCCTCATTGTTCATAGACAGGGCCAGCCACTTGTTTGTTGTGTCTGCTCAAAAGAGATCTGAATGTACAAGCTGCGAATTTCCTGAATTTGACCACACAGCGCCTTTCCTTAAAGGCCTTGCAAAATTACAGAAAAGTCAGCACAGGGCAGGGATGAGAGACCAGAGTTACTGAAGACTCTGTTGGATGCCCACATATCTGGCCAAGGTCTCTCAGCTATCCCACACTGTCCTTTAGAACCCCCTGGTCATCCACGATTTTTATTACATACTTGAAGGATCACGTGTACACTGTGAAGTGAACTCAAGGTCTGAAGCCTTGTCTGGGCTTCTTGATTGGCTGCCAACATGGACCTAGGTCTTCACCTTGCTCATTTGATACAAACGGCTCCGTTAGGGATAGACACCCCCTGTGATTCTTCCAGCCTGAACACTCGCTCATCTATAAAACTGCAAAAAATAGCAACACATTTGGTCTCGTGTATCCCCAAAGGTAAAGAAGACTGAAGAAGAAAGCAGAAGCTAGAGATGAGATGCTGCCAAATGCCCAGAATGTGATGTGAAAAAAAGCAGGGGAACTTTGTCAACGGAGAGGAGAGAAGAAGTCAGAACAAGAGTGGGAATGGATCTCCTCCACCAGGCACCACAGCCCTAGATGGGCGGCATCTAGCCCATCCATCATACCCGCATCTCTTTGGAAGGCCCCCTTCTCCCCCTCCTTCCTCAAGCTTCCATCCATTTTCCTATGTCAGAGACATAATGTGTATTTGACAGCTGATAATTTCCAGAGTCATCGGCCCTTTAGTTGATGAAACGCACGGCACTTGGGGGGTTTTCTGGGAGTTTACGAACATCAGGACACTCTGGACAGGGCTTCTAAAATATTACACGTAATGAGGGAAGAAGATAAACAGTTTTTCTATCTGAAAAAAAAAACTTTTTAACTAACTGTCTGGTCTTCAGGAGGGGTGACTTCAAGAACAGTTTTATTCTCTTGGTTATTCGTGTCTGTGTAATATGCTTGGTATTACAGTGGAATGTGCACCACATTTCCTAAAGAAACAAAACGCTGCCTAGTTTATAATGACTAAATAAATGTGATTCGTGCAAATGGCCCCTGATTAGCAGAAGCATAACAACAATAACTCAGCCATCTTTCATTATCTTAAGAGTTTAAATTTTATTACATTAGCCATTTTTGCATTCATTTGGCACTTAACTCTTTTACAATTGATATACATATATCAAAAATGTCTTGGTGAGTTTCCAAAAACATTATAATGCATGTTTAAAGATGTGTCCAAGTCCATTGTGGCATTTTTTTCTTAAGCTCTACAAAACTCAATAGAAAATTGTCCCTTCCAATGTTATTAGTTATCTTATTGAAGACCTGGACTCCTTTCCTAGTTTGGTGAAGATGACTATGATGAAGGACTTTTAGATTTCTTAACTGTGTAGAAACACTACATTTGCTATGATGGTAGAATCTAAAGGATTCTAGCCATCTAGCTCTTAGTGAAATCGTGTCTTTACTGTGGCTTCATAAAGTTTGGAAGGGACAAGTATAGATGGCACATAAGAAAAAACAGTGTAATGGAGTAAGTGTTCCTTCTAGAATCTAGAAAATGTAACAAATCCCAGGGAGCGGAGTCACCACCATCCGGAATCAGAGGAGAGGAGCTTGCATCGTAGCCTAGCTGATGGAATTTTGTTTGATCCCATTGACCTAGACGTTTGGAGCTAGTTGTGGCCTGCACTTTGGATGGTTGCCCCCGAGAATCACTTCTGATGGACAGCTGAATTATGCCCCAAGTGTCCTTCTGACTACTCGTTTGGGCAAAAGAATCTAAAACAAACCTGTGTACCATTGAAGACATAGTGCACTCCTGGACTGGTCACTAAAATACAAGAAAATTAAACTCCCACACTTTAGTGGGACTGTGAACAAGGAGATACTCTGGAATGTTCTCTTACCTTTACGGCTACCAGGATCTTATCCTGCTCAGGACGGAGGTTATAGCACTCAGCGAGGAAGACTTTTCCAAAGGCGCCTTCCCCCAGCTCCCTCTTGAGAACGATGTTGTGCCGCTTGATATGCTGAACAACTGAAAGAGAAAGCACCCGACTCGTCACTCGACAGCGTCCCTAGGACTGGCCACACTATGTGTCTATTCCCATCCCTTCTGCTCTTTCACTGTGTTTGGTGGAGGAACTGCACTGTTTGCACCCGCGTAGGCAGCAGGATTCCTGTACAGCTCCTCTGTGGTTGCAATGTTTCGTAAAACAAGAGTGGTGATCAAGGTTTTGATGGGAATTAGAACCCCCCCCCCCAGTAATTCACGTGTTTCTGATCTCTGTGAGCCTCGGGGACTCTGAGCAGTGCTGTTCAGAAGTAAAAGGACACAGAGTAACATCCAGTTTGCAAGCAGCATCTGGACTTCAGAGGAGGGAACTGTGCCCATTAGGAGAGTGCCGTGTAAAAGCAAGGGCTGCCCAACTTAAATCTCGACTTTACTCCATGGCTGTCACGTCCTCACTGGGAATTAAGCTGCCATTTTTGTTCACTCCACACTCCAATAAGACCCAGGCAAGCAAGCATTTAACTGATTTGAGATTTGATTAACACATTAATTGGTTTCCTCCAAATAGGAGGGAAGCTGGTGGCAGGGTAGTTAAAGCCACTGTTGCTTTCATTGTCTTCATAACTACTGTTGAGGACAGTTTTCCCGTGTAGAAATTGAGAGCAGAAGGCAGACCTTTCCTTTAGGAAATGGGCATCAGTATTTGCTGACTTCGTTGTGATCTGGGGCATAGATTATCTGAAAATGTCCTTTGCTAATGTATTACCTCCAAACACAGTAGATGTCTCTTTTATACTTTGGGTCACAAATAAAGATTTTGTGATTGTCAGTATAGTCTGATTGTCATTATAGTCTACGTACTAAATATTACTGAAGGATCTTGTTTCACAAGTTTGATGATACTCTCAGTTAACTAAAGTAATAGTACTAAGTATGTATGTAACAAAGCAGCCTGATTCTCTGAAAATTCAAGAACGTGGGTAAAACAAATAAACAAACGAAACAAATCAGTTACAAAAGCCACAATCTGACGTTTCCACACTGTTGAGCTAATAAGAAACTCTTGCCATTTTCCTCCTTGAAAACATCAGGGAGTATCCTAATTTGCATCTTTCTATTTCTCTTGAACAAGCCAGGAAGACCCGCCCATCGCGAAGCCATGCCTATCGCGAAGCCCGGTCCACGGAGCTTGCCACCCCAGCAGTGCTCTTATTCCAGCCAGTGCTCAACCCTTCCAGTCCCTGCTCAATTCTTGCAATTCCACAAGCTCCCAAGAGCACTCAGACTTTGCAGCCTTCTCCGATGAAGGCCACGCCCTGGCTTCTCCCAGCAGCTCAACACTCTGATGGCGGTAGAGCCCAGCTATTCTGAAGCTTCTCTTGCATCCTCTCTGCCCTGTCCTTGCTGACGTCTTGAATTCTCCACTCACCCAACCAAACACCTGCCTCACATTTTCTCTCTCGGGTCTTAGAGAATCGGGAACTTGCCTGAGCTTCAGATGTCCGGACACCAGGCTGCTGTCTGCCCCTTGGGTTTTGGTGGTGAAGAGTTCACAGGTGCAGGGAGATTTGGGTTAGCTCTTGGCTAGACTGTAAGCTCAAAGTTCCTGGGAGTGGGGGCCTTCGAGCAGGAGGGAAAGTGCTTCACCTGGGTCCTGTTCCCCTTTTACCCCATTTTCCTGAAAGGCCCTGCGATCGATCGTTTGCCTAATTTCCCTCAAGATATCCCAGAGGGGCAAGCCACGGACTCCAGGACGAGTAAGTTAAGTGTCCATGGTGCAAGCAGGGAGAAGTCTCACCTGCTTCTTTCCTCTGAGATCGGTGACCCTCGTCTTTTCACTTTGGAAACTTGAGGAAAAACCACTGCAAACTCAACATTAAAAACTAAATGAGGGTCAGTAAGATGCCCTGGAGAGTAAGACCAAGCCTGATGAGCTGAATTTGAATCCTTCAGTCCACATAGTGGAAGGGCAGAGCTGACTCCTGCCTGTTGTGCTCTGCCCGACACACAGACACACATACACAGACACACATACACAGACACACACACAGACACACACACAGACACACACACAGACACACACACAGACACACACACAGACACACACACAGACACACACACACACACACACACATACACACACACACATCAATTAATAATGAAATGTATCAATGAGTAAGATTCCCAACTCCCTCATAAACTGCTCCCTTTGTTAGAAGAAAACCTCAAGACAATGGTTGACTCTGCCAGGTTTTCTTTGAAATTTAAACTGTTCCTGTGCCCCACTCCCCTGTCCCCAAGGAGATATCATTGACGGAATTTTCCAGACTGGAAATTTGGCGCCCTTGGTCATTTGCCTCATGAGCAGTAGAAAGGAGACAATTTTCAGTATTATATTGCAATCGTATTATCGGCAGTGAAAATAATGCATTGGGTCACAAAGTGGCTGTCCTGGCTTAACTTGCAAGCTGCCTCAAAAACATTTAAATTCAATTCTTGGTATAGATTCCCCCCAGAAGTAAAAATGTTATGCACACACAAAGGCAATAATGTATCAATCCATGTCCATATCCATTATTACTGAATCTAAAACTAATAAAGATATAAATAACTATAGCTCTATCCACTTAAGGTCTCAAGCAGGAAATGTGTCTTTCCCATTTCCAGGATAATGACATTTTGTAGAAACCTTGGCCCCATGGACGCAGCCTGCCTAACACATGGGTCTTTTAGTGATCGCTATTGAGTGCCCTGCTTATGCCAAGAACTAAGTGACCTGATGTTTCTTTTTTCTTTTTTCTTTTTTCTTTTTTCTTTTTTTGAAAAAGTATTTAGAGTTCTGGGGAGGAAGATGCTGAACAGGAACGGCGGTTTCCATTGGGGGCACTCGAACCCTTCTGTTTACCCACAGTCCCAGGTCCCAGTCTACTCTGGAAGTGGCATTTGTAGACTGAACTCTGTGGTAGCAGGCAGGCTTTACCACCATCAACATCACCCCGATGATGCTGCAGTGAAATAGACATTTTATTGGAGACTGTTCTTCAGACTTCCACACTGATCATCTGTAAGCGTCTGAATATCTCATGATGAACCATTTTATTTTATTAGGAAACTGCCAAACAAACACAAAACACGAAAGTGACAAGCAGAATATGCCGTCACATGATTGGCAGTAGCTGGGTGCTAACTATCTCAGCCTATGGCAGCACATAGAGTAGGGGAAAATGTGCCCAGCTTTTGGAAGTCAGATTGTGTGAAATTGGAAATAGTGCTCTGCATTTTCATCTACATTTTTATCCCAATGTAAATTAGTACTAAATGGAAAATAGACATCCAAGATCACAGAAGCAAAGCACCTGGACAACAAAAGACTAAGTAAACACAGATTGTTCTGTTAGTGAAGTGAAGCGTGCACCAATACTGAGTCACCCTCAAGTTTATATCAAAACTAAAAAAAAAAACAAAAAACAAAAAAACAACCCAGTGTGCGTTATCATCAATTAATTTTCCTACCCCACACAGCGAGGTCAAAAGCCACATCTATTTAACAGATGACATCACAGCTAATTGACTTCCGGATGGTCGTAGAGAATCCACTTGTTTGTGCTTTTACAAGCATGGTTCCCACTGGAAGGAGGGAAGAGGCGCCTGCCTCATGCTCACTGCTGTTATGGGCCAGAGGATGTGTGGAGACTTGGGAGAGGCACTGGTCCTCGGGACAGTCTGCCAGGGCATTCCTACCTCCATCTTCACATCAAGCAAAAAGAAAGGGTTCTGACGAGCTAAATAACTCACCCAAGAGTCTACAGCTAGGAGCAGGAAGGTTCAAATTCTTTCACTATGACACTGTCTTTAATCTTCTGATAAAAAAACAAACTGAAAGAAACAGGGTGAGTTTTGCTTTGCCTACTTGGGGAATCACTGGTCTACTTTTGTCAATTTAATTCAACAAACTATTATTAAACACCTACTAGAGATGCCTGGGAATTTTCCCAGTAACAAGAAATGGGATGAGTACATTATCCTTATCCTTGAGGAGCTTACAAGCTAAATGTGCAATACCATCTACTTACATCTTTGTTCACAAAATCCTTCATGTATTGAATAAGATATGAAGAGAGACGAACCTCAAAGAGCAAATCCAGTCAGGTAAAATACTATCAACAGCTAAGACAAGGAGCTAAGTAAATGAAACTATGCAGGTTTTGTGTCCCATATCACATAGTTAGGAAGCCTAAGCCAAAACTTGACTCTACCTTTCCTTGCTGGAGAAGACCAAAGACCAACATAATTCTAAAAGTTTAGGCTTGATAAAGTAAAAAGCATAGACACTCCACTTGTAAAGTAAAATTCTCATGGCAATTAATTTCCAAAGGAATAAGCCAAGGTGATTTTTATAAGGGATTAGGCCAATGATTGATGCCCTGGACTCTGTCCCTACTGTAAGTAGGGAGTTTCCTAAGAAGAGCCCCCATGGCAGAGATCAGTGAGAAATTGAGCATACAGGACTGGAGAGATGGCTCAATGGTTCAGAGTATTTACTGCCCCTGCAGAGGACTCAAGTTCAATGCACATGGCAGCTCATAACCTTCTGGAATATCAGCTCCTGGGAATCTAATACCTTTTTCTGGCCTCCTTGGGCATGTATATGGTACACAAACGTACATGTGGGCAAAACACCCATATGTATTTTTAATTAAAATTTTTTAATGAAATAAATATACAACACAGAAGGCAACTTTGGCCTCAGCTTTGTGCAGGGAATCCACATAGTCTCAATAATATAACCCACGAAAGTAAAAGCCTATGGGTACATACAAAATTACTTTGGGCATGAAGTTGACAAATGGGTGTAATTTCTCTGAACCCACTGCTGGGCCTAGACCACATTAGGTTACCAAAATTCTACATGAATAAATAAAAGCATGAGAAAGAGAAAATAATGGTGGAAAGAGCTTGAAAGTGGGGACAGAGGGAGAAAAAGGACAAGGAGGCAAAGTGTGGGTGTGTCCCAAATAACAGCAGGTGATCCAGTATGGAAGGAGGGTGGAGCTGGGGCACCCAGCGCCTTGAATTCAGATGGGTTCTCACACTAAGAAATAGGGACATGAGGATAAATGACTTCATTGTGCTGTGCTTCTATTTCCTTGTCTTTCAATGAGTGATCTGGTGACAAATGGCATCTTGGGATTTCTCCAGGACATGCATTCTACAATCTATGGTTTATAATAATCTATCCATCTGTCAATCCATCAGTAATCTATCTATCTATCTATCTATCTATCTATCTATCTATCTATCTATCTATCTAATCTATCTATCCAGCTATTTGTCTGTCTATATATCTATCTATCTAGCTATTTGTCTATCTATCTATCTATCTATCTATCTATCTATCTATCTAATCTATCTATCTATCCAGCTATTTGTCTGTATATATCTATCTATCTAGCTATTTGTCTATCTATCTATCTATCTATCTATCTATCTATCATGTATCCATTTGTCAGTCTATCTACCTATCTTCTATCTATCCATTATCTATCTACCTACTGATCTATCTATCCTGACAACCCTCTATCTTCCACTCACCCATTCATCTGCTGTCTGAGTTCTACAGAGCAAAGCAGGTCTTTGCACATAGGGAGGAAGCAATATGTGCACCAAAACAAGGTTATTCTGGCTGTGGTAAAGCAAGTAGGGGTTCAGTTAGGGAGCTGCTATAAACTCGAGGGTAGACTCTGTCATCCATCTTTCCTCCCCAGGTCCTTTGTCCTCCATGAGCACAGAGCTCAGCATGACTGGCTTTCAGAGACTCTGTTCTCCACTGATCACAAAGGGGGCAGAGGATGTCACCAAGGGTTAATTCTCAGGGAATGTAAGGAAGGACAGGTGAAGACACAGGGACCCAAGTGGACTCATCAGAGGCAGGAGACAGGCCTGTAGATGATTCTGAGCAGAGAACAAGGCAGACAACCATGGATGGAGTAGTTAAGAGGAAGACAGACCACTGCTCTCTGGGGGTTTTGGAGCAGCAAAGGGCAGGCTCAGAGGCGGTCAGATCAATCTAGAAATGGCAAGGGGATGAGGACCAGGAAGGATTTTATGGTTTTGGGTGTGTGCAGATTAAGAGGGGTGATGGAGAGTGAGAAATTAAGCGGATAACAAAAGAAGCAGGAAAGGTAGAAGGACCGGAGGGAAGGGAGAAATAGCTGGTGGGGAGATCCCGAGGGCAGGTGCAGGGAGTACCTGGTAGAAGGTTACTGAAAACTGTGAGGATTTTGAGTGAACACCCTGTGAGGGCTTCTGCCTTGACTCCCATTGTAGCCATAGGCCACTGAGGAGTGAGCAGGAATTCAGGGCTCCCAAAAGCTTGTTAAGCACAAGCCATCTGAATTCCTCCAGCCAACCCTTGCATTAGGTGCAGTGAAGGACAAGGCAAACTCTTGCAACGGTGTAACCTTCCCGGGAGGGCAGCTGGCATCTGCCTGGATGCCTTGTTCAACAGCCAATAGCAGCAGCACAGCGCTCTTCATCCCAGACCCAATCCCAGCTCTCCGAGGGGGAATGGCCATGGCTGAGGGAACTGCAGTTCCTGTAACCTGAGCGTCACAGCAGGTGAGTAATGGAGTTATTTGAAGTTAAATTCAGTTTCTTGGCAGAAATGGGTAACCGGGGAGGGGGGGAGCCCCAGAAATCTTTCAAGCTGTTAGACTGAAAGGAACACCACACTTCAAAATACACAGACGGTACATCCTTCGCTTTGACATCGCCGAACAGCCAAAATTATATCTGTTCTACACACTGGCATGTGGCAGAATTGGATTGATTTGCCCTGACAGCTCTCCCTGCTGGGACAATACTTGTCAGTCAGCCCCAGCAATGTTTGTATTTTCAAAAATCATTATGCATAATAATCATACAGAACCCTGGGAGGTAGACCAGACAGTCTCCTCTGCACACCCTTCTGACCTCGAGTCCTTGAACTCTGAGGTTCTTCCTGCCCCTGAGGCTTCCAAACCTCCCACGGCACCCTGCTCACTGCCTCCTCGTAGGCCGGGCATGTCACCCTCCACTTGTGGCTCTACTCTGGTGTCCGTTTTGTCTCCACTCCTATGCCTTGCTTCCTAGAGTTTTCTGATTCATTTTTGCAAGAGTGGTCCTTAGCCAAAGCACCTACGAGAGGATTTGTAGGGACTACCATGTGCCACAGTGTGCTGTGATGTAAACATTTGAGCATTTTCTACATGTGTGTACACACTGCAGTGAGGGGGAGGGGCTGGGCAAGAAGCACACACCTAACATGGCAGTCCGAATGTGGTCAGTAGAGGAGGGACATCAGCTGGGCTTAGTGGGTCCCAGAGCCGGCTTAGAACCATTGGATTGGAACCCTCATGAGGAAAGTTCTGAACACCATAGAAAGGGACAAACATTTAGTTTGAAAACAGAGAAACCATGGGATTTCCCAAGGCCAAGGACATGACTGCTTCCAGAGCTGTTTTCTCTTGCTGTTGACTCTGCAACAGCTTCCTAAGAAGGTAGCTAAATGGTGGTCATACCCAATGATACATGGCCAGTTTCTGAAATCCAAAGGGTTGCTGGTAAGATATTTGGATGTATCCCAGGATTTTTCCAGCTCGGCGTGGCTACGGCTTTCTATGCAGTGAACATGTGAAGCCACAGAGCCAATGGCTGCTCTTCAATGTGCTCACGTGACGACTAACATCCTTGAAGGAGTATGACAGAAAATCTCTCAATCTGTGCACCCCCCCCCACAGGTCCTATCATTCATCATGTAAGGATGTATGTGAACAGGACAGTGGTCGGTGCTGTGGAACAGTAAAGACTGAGGAAGAGGCAGCTGAGTGGCCTCCATTATGTATCAGCTGCGTGCTAGGCACTGTGCTAAACCTTTTTTTTTTTTTCTACGTTATCATATTCAAACCTCCTAAGTGACCTGGGGAGAAACTGCATTCTCCATTTGCACAGTAAGAGAATGCAAGAGGTTGTGAAGTAACCTGGCTGCAGCCACACACCTGGAAAGTGAGCAGAGGTGCTAAGGTTTGACTTCAAAGCCCAAGGAAATACTTCCTGCCTCTCAGACTCTGGTCCTTTCCCTTGATGAGTACAATGTAATTGGGAGATGGCCAGTACATAAATAACAGTTATAAAATACAAAGCGTGTCATGACAGAGATGAAATATACAGGGTTAAGAGCTTTTAGATGTTTGGGAAAAGGCCCTCAGTACACGGTTGAAGGTTAGTTAGCGGATGCGTCACTCAAGTTTTCCATCGCACGCTGTGTAGGATTGAAATGTTTGTCTAAAGGGGAGCATTGTTGGATGTAACAAATTATGACATTTCCAGAATGCCAGGATGTCACTGACTTGATCACACCCTGGACTTTCATGTGCAGGCGTGTCTGCACTGAAGCCCAAAGCTGAAAACTATTTAGGTCAAAACAAATGAAGTTTCCATCCTCGCAGGCCAAACCAGACAGATATTTGCTATTTGATCTTGCTCAACTGAATCTATCACTATGCCTTCTTTTCTAAATGGACTTTCTGAATTTTAAAGAATTCATATATATGTATGTATGTATGTATGTATGTATGTATGTGTGTGTGTATGTATGTGTGTATATATATGAATATCTATATATTAAGAGAAAAAACAGTTAAAGTAACATGTGCTCATAGCATCATCAGAGAGTCTGGATGAAAACCACTAGAACCTTCCACACTCTTCCCTGTCTTGATCTCACTTCCTCGGCAACTTGATTATTGGTTTTCTGGGGATCGACTCCATGGCTCTAATCAGCCTTCTAACATTATTGAATCACTGTCAAAATTGTTACATTTGGTATTTAAACTATAATGATACAATAAGTGTCTTGGGATTCTAAAAGGCAAACTTGCTGTCTCATTTTTTACTCCATCTTTCAGGAGCCAACTGTCCCCATATTCAGTTCATCTCAAATCCTACTTAAACCTGTGATTAAAAGTTGGCTGGTTGGTGTAATTTCTCGAGCTCTCATGTCAGCTATGGAGCATCTGTGAACAACAGGAGGCCTGGCTAGGATTGGGCCATTGGTAAACATATAGAAAGGTCTTGCTTTAGAATGAGTAAGTCTACATGCAAGGGTAAAGAGGATGATTTTAGGGGGGCTCTTAAGTCCCCTAAGCTAGCATCATTAGAACATTTTAGAGAGGGATTTGGGGAGCTGTTTTCCTCCTAAGAATAAATATTGACTGCTTGATACTCTAGAGGTGCAGCTGTCCCTCCCCTGTGGCTAAGTCACTAGTTGCACCCTGTGGTATCAATCCAGAGTCACTCCAGATCCCACCAAACAAGCATGGCAGGCCTGTGTCCACTGCAGACCCCCAGATTCTGAGCTGACCACATTTCACACATGAGCATGGTACTTCAAACTCCAGAGGTCTTAGGATACTCAACCATGAGGGTATCCATTGGCTTGCCTGCACTTCAGCGTTACAAGAAGCAAACAGACACGCTGGGCTCACTGGCCGAATCCTCCTGGTCTTCAGCCGGTTTCTGAGCTTGTGCTGCCGGAAGCTTCCACAGAAGATGGAATGCTCTCTAAGAGCTCAGACAGGCTCAGGGCCTGAAGGCCTTAAACAGCCCACTCTTTTAATAAGTGAAGACAGCAAGTAGTCAAGTGTTAAGTTCCCAGAGCTGGCAGGTCCCAAAAATGCATCTGGTTGACTTTACTCTATCATTTTCATTATACTCTGATCCTTCTCACTAGAAAGAAACATTTACTAAAGAAACATTCACAGCTCAAATGTGTAAGAATGAAGGAGAGCAGGAGAGAAGATGGTTCTGTGAAGCTAATGGAATATTCTAGAGTGTGTTCTTAGCATGAAAAGTACTTTGTCTCTGAAGGTGGCATATTTATTCCTGTGGTTCCCTTGCCTATTCACACCATCTAGCTCGTTATTTAAAAAGATTTATTTATTTTTATTTTATGTAAATAGGTGCTTTGTCTATCTGTATGTCTATGTACTACATTTGTGCAGTGCCCACAGAGTCAACAAGAGGGGGTCAGGTCCCCTAGAACTGGCATTATGGATGGTGATTAGCTACCATGGGGGTACTGGGAGCCAGGTCTCTGTTCCCTGCAAGAGCAACAAGTGCTCTTAACCTCTGAGCCATCTCTCCAACCCTATCCACCACCCATCATGAACTGCAAAGTTCTGCGTGTCAGCTGGTGTGACAAATCCTGGGTGGTGGCAGCTGTTTTTCTCTTCTTATTGTATTGAGAATTCCATCCTTATATCCTTGTTTTGCTAAAGCCCCTCCCCCACACCTCTCTTTAACTCCTCCCTTAGCCCCTACTGCTCTGCTCTCCCAATTAAATGTCTGTTCTTTCTTTGAACCCATGGACTCCACTTAGCCCGCCGCATGTGTATCGGGACAGTGGCAGCCACTGTTTCTGAGCTGAGAGCAGATGTGTGATATGAGGTGTGGCACCCAGGCTTCTTCCCTCTCTGACTTATGATAAGGGCTTGTTCTCCGTCCTTCTGTCGTCTGGAAAACTTCCAGACTTCTGCAGTCAGCATCACAAACCCTGCTTGCAAGGATGAAGATAAAAGGCATGCAGCTAAGACGCAACTCTCTAAACACACAGATTCAGAAAAGAGCATAGTTCTACCCGTGAGGCTCCGGGCACCTGTTGGGGATTCCGTAGAGGGTCAAGCCAATTATCCACTACTGGTTCCTTAGGTTTGTGATGGAGTCCTGTAAAGAAGCTGCCTCCTCTTGACAGTGCTCTTCTGAAGGGAACGGTTCAGCCTGGGGGTTAAGATGCTATTCTTTCATTTAATGTGGGTTTAGGATTGTCAGGGCCAGAGGTATTGCGATCTGTCAATGATGGTGAGTAAATGTAGTTGAATCATGTGGACAGCTGAAGAAGAAATCATTAGGTGATAGCTGTGGCTCCACGGTCCTGATGCAGTACATCAGGAGACACTGGGGTTTGGACCAGTGAGGAGAGCTTGTGTGTCCCCCCCCCCATTTAAAGCTAGCAGTGAATGAGAGGGGAGCATTCATTCCAGGGGGTGAGACTTCTCAGCAGGTTTCTAAGTGAGCTGCCACAGGGCCACCATGCCAGTGTGTGAGTCATGGGTGAGGGAGGTCCCACTCAGAAGTTCTTGATGGAGACTGTGATGGGGCTGGACTCTCCTGTGCGATGGGTCCTGAAGTGGCCGCATGGTGGGGCCAGCAAGCACCCTGGTGTGGAGAGGGGAAATGGGCTACTCAGAGGGAGGAGGCAGCAATGGTGCTACACCTCACCACCTTCAGTCCAGCGGAGATCAAATAGCTCAGCATTGCCCCAGTCCCGGAATTAGCCTCAGCCCCACTGAGAGGCATTGGGGAGAGTTTGCCTTCTGAGGGGCATCAAACTGTCTCAAAAAGAGTGAAAGCCTAACCTTGGGTCTCTGTTATGGGCACCCACCTAACAGTACCCCAGCCAAACAACTGTCGTCTTTCGCCACAAATGGCCTCTTGGCTGCTAATTGACTGATGAGTTACTGGCCCTTTATGATTATAGATTAGCCAATGCTTTGCACATTGACTGCAAAGTTTCACCTTCACTTCAAGGTGTGTTCTTTCTACTTCTGAAAAAAAGGCTGCTGAAGACTAGCCTGCCATATTATGCTGGCAATCACCTCGGATATCTTGTATCTGGCCGGGCTTTTGACTACACAAGGAGGTGGCACTGGGCAAGGGACCCTCTCGAGCACCCCCTGCAATGATCATATGTCCAAATTGCTTAAGGATGCATCTCGTTACTGGTATGAGATTCCTCAGGAAACAAAGTCCTCCTTACACGGTTGTGTCCAGCCTTACGGTTGGACACAACATGATGAGTAAGAGTGGGGTGTGGTAAACCCAGACATAACTGCCCTGCCTACACAAGAAGCAGTGAACAGAAAGAGGGTGAAATCCATGGAGGATATCAGAGCCCCATGTCCAGGTGGTGACGGGAAAGCGAAGAATGAACAAGATGGAGGAGACCTCGGGTCATTCATAACCATCAGCTGACAGAAAGTCACTTGATAAGTTTGCCTCCCCTTTGATTTCTCTCCTTCTGGACACTATGGAGGGAAAAAAACAAACATGTTCTAAATAAAAAGCACTCAGAACAATTAAATGTCCCACAAATGTTATACGGCATGACCACTGCTACTGAGCAATTTGGCACTCAAGACTCTACAGTGCCTTATGGATACATTTTATTGGTTCCATTTAAAGTTAAACATCATGGACAAGCCACAATAATAGTGGGGCCCTCTGTTCTTGGAGCACTTCAAAGCTCATAAAGAACTTTCCCATGCTATTTTATTTGAACATTAAAACAGCTTTGTGAAAATCTCCAGAGCTCCTCTTGACAGCTGAGGAAATGGAGGTTTAAAGAGGCCACAGGCTCTTCTCCCCCATCAGTGCCCAGCCTCCAGCCCAGTTTGGGGAAGTCCAATGTTGTCTATGTGAAAGAAGCCTGGTAGGTATTCTGGAAAATAGGGTAAGGCAGCAAAACAAACAAGCAAAATTCTTCCTGGAGACAAAATTTGTAGGGGAAACATGGATGTCAATGTGAGATGCCAGTGTGGGGATCACACCAAGGTTTTCCCACTGGAGGGATACGAACTCCAGGAAGAGAAAAAGCCCATGCCGATGGTGACAACTGAAAAGGCTTTGTGAATGAAAGCGCCTGGGTGGGCTTGGGGAAAGCATAAATTTGAATAGGAGGGGGTCTGTAGGTGATGAGGTAAGGTGCGATGAGGCTCACACAGCTGAGGAGAGAGAGAGAGAGAGAGCCGCACTGGCATGAGCAGCGTAGATGGTGTCACACTGGCAAATGGGAGCTATCAATGGCTCACAAACGGCCAGGAAGCCTCACATTGGCAGCAAGGAGCATGCTGTATTGGATGAAAGCCCTCAGAAGCAGAGAGAGTAGCCGAGCTGCTGCTGTGTTAATAAGAGTGTGGTCTTGATGTTCTACAGAGCAGTGGTGGCGGCAAGGGAAACAGAGGGGTGCTATGGACCCTGTGAGCCACACCGTTTAATAATCACAACAAGATAGTTATTGATTCAGCTGTGGTGGTTCACATAACTCTCAGAAACCAGTCACTTTTTAAAACAGTCTCCTCTCAACCCCACGACCAGCCTGGATGATGCCGTATATTAAAGCCAAGGGTTCATCAAACTTCACGTAAGTTTAGCACAAAGGACCCCTCATTTCAGCCCTTCATCTTCTATCCAAGACTTCTCAGAAGCAAAGCATGATGAACCCTGCTTGCATAAACACCTGTGAAGGTCGTCGTGAATTCATACAGACTAATCCCAGCCTGTGATGTCAGACATCACCCTTCACTGGACCCACACAAGCTTCCTGAGGTAGAGGTGGACATGGGATGTGTAGCTAGTTTCTTTCCAGCCTGGTTCCACAGCCAATTAGCCCCAAATAAACACACTGATGCTGTATTAATCATAAAAATGTCAGCCGATGGCTAGGGCTTCTTACTGACTAGGTCTCTCTTAATTATTAACCCATAACTACTTATCTATGTCTTTCTGCATGGCCTTATCTTAGCAGAGAACACCTGGGTATCTACATGGCATCTCCTGTGGCCTCCCTCTGCCTTCCTCTCCCAGCCTTCTCTTGGTCTGTAGCCCCGCCTATGCTGTGCCTGGCTATTGGCCAGTCAGTGTTTTATTCATCCACCAATAAGAGAAACATATCCACAGAAGGATGTCCCCCATCAGGGATGAGGGCAGATGCAGAGAAACCCTAGAGTGGAGCAGCGCTAGCGGCATGAGATGGTGGAGGATGACTCTGTGGTGAAAGTGGACTCCAGTCTGTGCTACCGTGTTTGGGAGAGCGCCTCGGAAGGCGGTGCTAGATAAGGCAATAGGGATGGCCTCCCATGATGGCAGTAGTAATGTTATTTCCAAAATGGACGAACAATCTAAACTGGCAACTTGGTTCATTACACTCTGAGGAGCAGAGGGACTCATGAATGTTTGCTGTTGGCGTGGGCATGACCATGCCAAGGCCCTCAATGCCTCAGCCCTGTGGGAGGTACAAAACTTTCCCCAGGTGAGGCTCAGGGGTCTGGCAGAGGCTTCCTTTAATTGGTGTGTAGATGTTGTCCGTGTGTGCAAATTGTCTGCCATGGCCGCCTCTCCCTGGATGCTTATGGCATGAAGTCTGCTCCCCTACAGAGGCGACTCCTACAGACATTAGCTAAGCCATCTCCTTGTTCATGCATGTTAATATCCATGCCTCCTGCTTATCTGCATGCAATAACACGCCTTCATGTTCAGCTGTGCGCTCCTAGCTTCCCATTCAACCATGTGTAATAAACACACGCAGCTTCTGCTGTGCTGTGGCTTCTCCATCTAGGAACCCAGCCCACCGAGTCCCAGATTTTCTGTGCCTGTGTGTCTGCTGTTTCCTCATTCCCTCATAGGCCCTCAGGTCAGTCTCTGGAGAGGAGCCAGGGTGTGAACTGCCTTTGTCCTGTTGAGATGCAGCAAGAAGCCTCCAGAAGCAGACAGTTACATGCTCTTGGACTTCAAGCCTCCACAACCATAAACGAAATAAATCTCTCTATTTTTGAAACATAACTGATCTCTAGTCTGGTGTAGTAGTAACAGAAAATGACTAAGACAGATGACCACCCTAGGTCCTAATATTTGGCTGCACAGCCTTCTGGCAGCCAAGCTGCTTGTTACCATCTTTCCATCAACCATTGCTCTATGCTGTCCCAAAGCAAGAAGGCTAACCCCTGAGCTGGCTGTGTTCTTTGGCATGGTCAGTAGGCTTGTAGTCATGATCATACTGAGATGATATTTATAGCTTTCTTTTTTTTGTAATTTGTATTAACTTGGGATTTGAATTAAGTCTCATTTCCCCCTTTAAAGTTCAATAGCTGGCTGTACTATCTACTGGCTGTTTGGCGTGTGAGCATCAAACACACACACCAGCCGCTTCACTTGACTTTGGCATGTGAGCTTTTCGCATGCAGCCAGGCAGCTCACACACTGAACCAGCAGCTGTGTGCCAGTCAGTGAAGTCACATCACCCTGTGACTGGGATGTGTGAAATAAACTGCCTGGCAGGAGGCAGGCAGAGGCCTGCACCATGCAATGAACGTGCACAGGATTCCCCCACCCCGCCCCCAGGCCTTGCTGTTTAGTCTGCTTATGGAACAGAGGTGAGAAGGAGCTTTACTGGGAGCAGAAGCCTGTTGAGGAAAAAATCTGTCTGTTGATTGTCATTAAATGTGATAACAGCCACATGAGACTGTCACCCTGGGACTTGCACTGGTTGGACAAGGCAGACTACCTACTGTCATCAAAATCAGACAGAACACCTTCCTTGCACCACTGAACTGTCTGTAGCAATTCTAGAAGCAGAACTCCCTAGACAAAGACACCAGAGCCAGAGCCTGGGGATCTATGAGGGCGGTGGACACGAGCTGTCCTTGTCGCGGTGTCTGCAGAGCATCACACATCTCTCTTAGCCCGTTTGCTATGGTGTTTCACGCCAGCTGACGGCTACTGGAGCCAAAAGCCGCCCACCTCATTGGCTCTGTGCCATTGCACGTATGCACGCCGTCACTCCATCAGAATGACGTCCGTCCCAGACACACGCAACTCATACATGGTGACTAAAGACCGCCCTTGAGCACTTAATGATATCTCGTGGGGATTCATGACCTGACGGAAATAAAGACTTCTGAAGCAGACGCGCTGACTTGGGGCCAGTTGTGTGTGGATGATGCTCAATGCTGTACACTGTCTCACGCAACATCACACTACCCAGGAGGACGTCTGTGTCCCCAGCGTTATACTTCTATTCCAAACCAAGCAGAGCAAACAGAGGACTTGAGTATTTAAATAAGAAACGCCCTGTGCCTACATGAAGAGCCATTGGCGATTGATGGCTGCAGGGTGAGGACAAGTCAGTTTTCTTCAGGGATGCTGTCCCTGAAGGCTCTACTAGATGGTCCTACTATGTGGACGCAGTGCACTTCAAAGGAGCATATGGGGTTGAGGAGGAAAAGTGATGAGGGGCCGGGGGAATCATTAGAGGGAGGAGAATAGGGATGGATTTGATCAAACATGTTATATGCATGTATGAAATTATCAGATAATTAAATCAAAAAAGAATAAAGAAAGAGGACGCTTGGAGTGGGAAGAAAAACCACAGGACACAGAAGAGTTGGAGACTGGGAGACAATTAGCTGGACCAGGAGAAGGGAGTGTGACAGACTCCACACACAAGAGCTGGCAGCCCTAACTAATTAGCAACAATTAATTTTATGGTAGGAGCAAGAACACATGTATTATGTCCTATAAACGCCTAATAGATGTCACCGTAAATCACTCTCATATCTCCCTTGAAACTCAGCTTGCAAGCCAGATGACTCTTAAATCTTCTGGAATTAAAAAAATAGATAAGCTAACTCTTGATGCTTGTTGTCAAAGAAATACCCTCCAGTCCCATCATGTGGCCGGCCACTAATCCCCATTGTTCTATCTCAGGTCAGCCCCATCAGGCTCAAGTGTACCTTGGACTGTATTTAATAAAGGAGGGTCACGGAGGATCTGCCCCAGGTATGTGATAGGGTCTGCCACACCCTTCTGAATCTGGCATCCTGCGTGTCTGGAAGGAGCTCCTAGGAAGAGCTAGAGGACAACTTCTTTCACACACACCCCCTCCTATCAACTGGTAGGGCCTGTGTAGAACATCTTGGAATTTAGTGATTGGGAATTGACTGGTGATGTCTGCTGGGCACGGGGATGAAGGACACTGTTGTTTGTTTTTATTATCACCATGACGATTCCTTTCTGCTGACCAGTCCGTCTTCAGTTCCATAGGCAGCATCTTGGCTCTCTTGTGAGGTGAGCCCCCATGAGGCTTAGCCATGTCCCGCCTGCTGGGGCCCCATCCTGGAATCTCTCCACCTTCTTTCTCGCTTCCCAGGCTTTCAGTGGGATGTGACTTTTGTGAGGCCAGAGTAACTGTCAGCAGGATTAACTGTGTGCTCAGTCAGTCCCTTTGCCACTATTCACAGGTTGGACCAGTTTCATCGGAATAAAGATAGACCTGACCACACCATTGACTCCAGACTAAGAGATTTCAAACAACAGACTTAGGCCTAGTGACTTTCTAAGCTCAGTTTCCGGGTCTGCCGATCCTTCGCCTCCTTCCATTAGACTGTGGGCACTCCATCCTGCTGCTATCAATCCAATCACCTCCTTCACCACCGTCTCTGTCCAGCTGAGCAGGACACGATGCCAAGCAAAAATACACACATACGGAGTGTTCCACTAATTATCCGTAGAACTAACCACGTGGGCACACAGCATCAGGATGGCGAAGGACATAGACTTTACCCAGTTTCCCCACCACATACAGAAACTCGCCCTGCAGTCTACATGTTCTGCTTAATAAGGCAGAGAGGTGGAAAAAGAAAACTGGTTGCCTGGACCCTGGGATGTGTGGCAGAGAGTCCCCTGGGCTTTCTCTTTGCCCCAGGAACTGAGGAAGCAAGAAATCTAAGATACAATGAGAACAGAGAGTCACCTTCAGGACAAGCCTGACTTGTTCTTCCAAAGTCACAACGAAGGGGTGGCCTATATAAGGATTCAGGCATTATGCTGACCCCGTCCCCTAACAATGGGCAGGATACGAATACCGACATTCAGGCAGATACTTAGACAGCTCAAAGGGCCCTGTGGTGCATGGCTAGTCGTGCCGTGCCTTACATTGCTGCCTAAGGACTCTGTACGCATGTGCAAGCTTTCCCTTTTAAGTGAGCTCCTCCCTCCTGTTCACTCCTTATCCCCTTTTCTTACCCCTTCTTGCCTTTCCCCTTTCATCTCTGTTTCCGGTTGGCCAACACCTACCCCTCCCTTTGCTTCCTTTCCCCAATAAACTCCACATGGGTTTTATTGAGTTTTGTGGTTATGTTTCATCGCCCGCAGCTGCAGCAAAACAACAACAGCCTAGCCAGGCAGGAAACTTTGAGGCAATAACTCTCCACTAAGGTAGCATCGTAGGAAAACCATGTCTCCTCACCCCCACCAGTGAGAGCAGCAAAGGATGCCTAGACTTCTATTCACAGGTCAGGGTAAGGGGAACAGCTCTGGCTCCCGGAATATCCAGGGACAGAGCCAGTGGCAAGGGGCTTAGCCATGATTCCTGGTGGTCAGAGAAGGCCAAGGTAGAGAACCAGGTCTTCCCTAGCCCCAGAGAGAAACAAGCACCCCTCACCCTCATAGTGACCATAGATACAATGCTAGAAACCTGAACTCCCATCTCCATCCTCGTCCCTCCTAGGATAACAGTAGAGAAAGCCCATGGAGGGTCACCCTATGTTTACCACCACCTCGTGACAGGGAGAGCACCTGTTCTTCCCCTACACTGATTGTCAGGGAAGCTATTGAGAGAGAAATAACAGGGAAGGCACCTCATTGTTGAGGGGGGATATCTGAAGTGACGTGCTGGGGACCCACAGCTGCTGTATAAACCCAGCACAACAAAGAGCTGCCCCTTCAGTGACAGCAAGAAAGAAGAGAGAGGACTTGGATTTCCACCCAATCTGGAGTTCCAAGATGCCACTTCCCCTCTTCTACAGTGACCTCAGAGGAAGCCACGGTGAGACCAAGGAAATCTTGAGCTTTGTGCAAAAGCCCCAAATACCCAGATCCAATCAATCAATCAATCAATCAATCAATCAATCAATCAAAGCTCCCATGCAATGAAGGTCCAGTGCAATCTCAAACCAAACTGTAAAAACTAGCAGATGCCAAACCAGACTGGCAGCTATGTTACAGTTGTGTGACAAAGGTCTGAAGGCAGCCAGAATGACCAACAGTTATCAAATTTAAAACTAACAAATAGATATGGCTACAGATTAGTGGAAAGAGAGAGAGAGAGAGAGAGAGAGAGAGAGAGAGAGAGAGAATAAGATTTTTAAAAAGCAATCTGAATAATAGAAACTTGACTGAAAAGAAACCTTATGGAACTATTGTATCCTTATAAACTATTTAACAGTAATGTAAATGTATCCTTAGGGGGGAGAAGAAAAAGAATGATGGCTGAAAAAGTAGCTGAAGATACAAATGTCAAAGCTTTTGTATCTTCAAACCCATCAGGCAAAATATGTAAGCATGTAAATTTGAGGAATAAACTCCAAATAAGATAAACCTTAAGGAGTAATAGTCTCTACAAAGACTATGGTCAAAATTCTGAAGTGTCAACATACACACAAAAGCTGTAAAGCATGTACACAGTTGGTGGGTAAAGTGCTTGCCATACAGGTGTGAGGACCTGTGTTTGAATGTGCAAACCCACACAAAAGCTGGATGCACAACATGAAATCTGTACACCGAGTACTCCCATGTGAAAATGGGAGGCAGAGTCAGGAGAATCCCTGGAAACCCACGAACTAGCTACTGTGGTCTTCACACTGGGAAACAACAGAACAAGACCCTGTTTCAAACAAGGTGAAAGGCAAGGACCCACACTCAAGGTTATCCTCTGACTTCCACATGGACATGTGGAATGGATGCCTGCACACACACACATACACACACACACACACACACACACACACACACACACACACACACGCACGCACGCACGCACGCACGCACACGTGTGCTCATAAAGAATGGATATATTTTAGTAATAAAGAAAAAAACAATGTAAATAACATCATCTGTCTCATAAGAAACCATAACAGGGCAACACACTATCATTTTAGTTATGAAAGAAAAGAACTATTCTGCTTGCTTTATTTAGTTTTATTTTATGCCTGTGAGCATTTGCCGGTATGTATATGTGGGCACCAAGTGTGCACAGCTTCAGTGCAGGCCAGAAGATGACATTGGATCCCATGGACTTGGAGCAGTGTGGGTGCTGAGAACCACACTCAGGTCTTTTGCAAGAGCAAGCAGTTCCTAAGTGCTGAGCCACTGCCCCCCCCCCCCGCCGCCACCTCTAGAAAAGCTCTGTTGACCCAGGACTTTCTGTCCAATAGAAGCACCCCTCAGAATCCAGGCAAGAAGAAAAACAGCATGACACATTTTCCTTCTTAAAATTTCTGGTTATGTTGGCAGCTGAAGCGAGGAGTATACATTGTTGGCTGGGATTTTAAATGTATGTAGAATAAATATTTAAGACAATTATACTATAATTGGAGAAAGAAAACAAATGAGGTAAAGTTTCCACATTTCATTTAAACTAGTAAAATGTCCATGTTAGTATACAGTAATGCTGTGTGTATATTAGCCACCTAAAGCAGCCAGTTGTTTTTAAAAAGCTGTGCAAAATACCAGCTGAAAAACATCTGTGGATAATTCTCATGTAATTTTTTTAATGTCCTAGAAATCCAGAAGAAGCAAATAAGAACACGAATGAAAGAGAACAAACAGAAAACAAAGGTAAAATTGCAGGCTAACCTATTAATAGTTATCTTAAGGAGAAGGATTCGAGTACATCACTTAAAATGTACAAATCAATAAAGTAAAAAAATATATATCCAAACTTCACGCTAGCCACAAACTCACTTCAAACTCAGCAATGAGTCAGAAAGAGCCTCGTGGAAGAAGTACCGTTGATACAGTAATCAGATAGTAAAGAAAGATAATCACCAGAGATGGACAGGGATATTGAAGGTGGTGAGTGAGTAAATTCACCAAAGGACACAATGAAACCAATGTGCATAGCAATAAAAGATCTGATAATGAGTAAGGGGGAAAGTTGTTACATAAATCACAAACCCATAGTTGAAACTGAAGCCTTCCACACGGGCCTCTTGGTGATTAAGAAATCAGCAAAGATACAGAAGAAATGGGAAATGTGAGTGTGTGTGTAAGAATTACAGAGATGTGAGCGACGTTTACCAGGGTACTGCCTCCAGTGACAGCAGAGAACACGTTCTTCCTACGTGTTTACAGAACACATGCAAAGATCATACCCCAAACGGTAAAGCAAGTGACTCAGTACATAGAGTGTGTTTTCTGATCACAGTGAAAATAGAAATACCAGAATGATATAGTAGGCGAGTCTTTATCACATATGAAAGTCAGAACACAATTTGAAATAATCCATGGGCCAGAAGAGGAGGCACTCACAAGGCCCCACCCCTAGAGAGGACCTTGACAACTGACAGCTGCTGAAGGAGGGAGAATTAGTTTTCTTTAGATATGGCCCTGATAGTTCAGTCACACACTGTGTGCTGGTGGGATAATAAGGTGGTGGAGGTTTAGGAGGACTTGGAGGGAAGAGGGTGTGAATGTGAGTTTGCTCAAAATATATTATAGCCATGTATAAAATTCCCAAACAATCTTTTTAAAAAATGAAAGATAAAAACATTAAAAATATATTACAGTAAGTGGAAATGAAAACCTAACACATTTGTGAGGCACAGATAAAGCAACCATAAGAAGAAAAAAAAACTGACAACACTAAATCACGAGAAGGAAACCCCTCCTGTACTTCTCAGTCTGCCTAGCTTCCACTTTAGGTGGGTGAGGGCATGCTGGGCCTGGTACAGTGGCCCCGCCCTTCCCCTGTGCATCCATCTCCTAGTGCTGACTGGTAAGGGGGCACTAACCTCTTGACCCCCTGCCACATATCTATAATTTTCCTAGTACCGGGTTCAAACACAAGACGTCCCCAGACCATCACCCCAAGCCCACACTCTAAATAACAAAATCCCACAAGTAAAATGTCAATGCAAAAACAGAAACAGAATGAAGAATTAAGACAACACGCCTCCTCCAGAAGGTTGATACTCCCACAGTAATAAAAGTGACCTGGAAGAACATCAAGACAGAAATGATTATAACCGTGTTCAAACAACCCAGAGAGGACAAACAAAACAAAAACAAAGATCTAAGAGAAACGTGGAAGTCGATCCTAGATGTGAAAATCGGGTTCAATAAAGAGAGTTGATGAAGAAAAACAAAACTTGAGTGATGCTGAAAATGAAACACTCAATAAGCCAAATAAAAACCTCAGCGGAAAACTTCACAAATGGAAGGGAGAACGTGGAAAACAGCAGAGGGGCAGGACTGGGAGACAAGGTATAAGAAATGAATTACTCAGTAAAGGTTATTGAAAAATTTATTAAAAACCACAAAGAGGATGTGGGACACTCAAAAAAGATACAGCTTTCAAATATGGGCACAGAAGGTTATCACACTGAATGCATAGAATATATTTTCAAAAAATCATGGAAAACTTCCAACAGCTAGAGAAAGAGATGCTTACTCAGGTACAAGAGGCATACAAAATTCTAAATAAGAATGCCCCCAAAACCTCTCCATAACATATTATAGTTAAAACATTAAAAACGTAGGATAAAGAAAGGGTATTGAAAGCTGTGAGAGAGAAAGGTCAAGTCACTTAGAAAGGTCAGGCCCATCAAAATAACACCTGGTTATTTGACAGAGACTCTTAAAGTCAGGTGACCTGGAAAAATGTATTCTGAGTTCTGTAAGATCATAACTAGCAACTGAGACTATTATACCCAGAAAAACTATCCATTAGTATTAAAGACAAAATAAAAACCTTTCAGTTTCTCCAAAATTGATCACATTTTAGAACATAAAGCAAGTCTCAACAGATATAAATTAAAGTAACAATGTATTCTATTGGATCACAAAGGAATAAATCTAGGTATGAAAAGCAAAAGGAACTATAGAATTTACAGAATCTCCTGAAAACTAGACAAGCATTTCCAGTAAAATCAGGAACGAGACAAGGGTGTTCACTATCCCCACTTCTGTTCAGTCCAGTGACTGAAGTCTTAGTTAGAGGAAAACACAAGAGAAGGATATAAAGGGGGATACAGGGAAGAAGTCAAATATCTTTATTTGCAGATTATAAGATTCTAAACATAAAAGACCCCAAAGATCCCACCATAAAACTTCTATAGCTGATAGACACATTTAGCAATGAAGCAGCATCAAAAATAATACAAATAAACCAGTAATTTATTATATTCCAACAACAAATATAATAAGGAAGAAGTCAGTAAAACAACCTCATTTGCATTACCCTCAAAGAACCTTGGAATAAATTTAGGCAAGAAATGAAAATCTTGTATAAAGAAAACTACAATAAACTAAAGAATTGAAAAAGATAAAAAAGACCTCCTGTTGTTACGTTACTCTTTCCCACCAGCCGCCTGGGTCCCAAATGAACACACAAGACTTATATTAATTATAAATCTGTTGGCCGTTGGCTAAGGTTTCTTATTTTCTAGATCAGTCTTAATTATTCAGCTATTTTCTAATAACCCATATAGTTCCACATGGTCTGATCTTACAAGAGAAAGGTCCAGGAACCTCTTACTCCTCTGGCGTCCTACATCTGTTCAGCTTCTCGACAGTGAAGAGAGAAGAAGAGAGTGATTACCTGTTTGTCCCTGCTTATATTCTGATTCTGGCCAGCTACATCACTCCCTGCCTGGCCAATCAGCCAATCAGTGTTTTATTCATTAACCAATAAGAGAAACATATACACAGAAGGACGTCCCCCATCATCCTGTGCTAATGGACTGGTAGAATTAATACTACAAAAATGTCCTCTTTCCAAATGTAATCTACATATTCAATGTAATCCTCACCAAAATTCCAATGCAACAGAAGTTAAAAATAATTCCAAATACATATGGAACCACAGAAAGCCCAGTAGAGCAAAATTCATCCAGAACAATAAAAACTTCGTGAGATGTCTTACCGTCTCTGATTTGAAGTTATACCACAGGACAGTAGTAATAAAAACAGAAGAGACACATCGGTCAATGGAATAGAACCAAAGACTCGGATACAACCCAACATTCTACAGCCACCTGAAGTTTTTATAAAGAAGACAAGACAGCAGCTTCAACAAATGGTGCTGGTCAGACTGGGTAACTGCATGTAGAAGAATGGAACTAGATCCTTATCTTTTACCCTGCAGAAAACTCAACTCCAAATGTATCAGGAACCTCAACATGGACTTGATAGCCTGAATCTGTTAGAGAACAAAATAGGAATTGTTTTTCAACTTACTGTCACAGGAAAGAACTTTATGAACTGAACTCCAATAATGGGAGTATTAAGACCAACAACTAGTAAATGGAACCACATGAAAATAAAAGCCTTTTGTATACCAAAGGATACCATCATTCAAGTGATGAAGCAGCCTGTAGAATGGGAAAAAAAATTGCCAGCATATATCCAACAAAAAACTGGTGTCTAGAACATGCAAAGATTTAAAAGTTAAACTCCAATAAAGCAAACAAGCCAATTTAAAAATGGGGCAGGGAATTAAACAGAGAGTTCTCAAAAGATGGAATACAAATGCCTGAGAAATGTTTTTTAAAATGTTCAGCATCCTCAACCATCAGAAAAATGCAAATTAAAACCATTTTAAGATTTCATTGGGGCTGGAGAGATGGCTCAGAGGTTAAGATCACTGCCTGCTCTTCCAGAGGTCCTGGGTTCAATTCCCAGCAGCCACATGTTGGGTCACAACCATCTATAATGAGATCTGTTGCCTTCTTCTGGCCTGCAGGGACACATGCAGCCAGAACACTGTATTCATAATAAATAAATCTAAAAAAAAAAAAAAGATTTCATCTTAGCCCAGCTGGAATGGCCAAGACTGAGAAGATGAACGACAGCAAATGCTGGCAGGGCTGTGGGGAAGGGAAATACTTGTTCCCTGCTAGGGGGAGTATAAACTGATGCAACCACTGTGGAAATCAGTGTTGGGCTCCTTCCTTGTGCAGCTAGAACTAACTCTACCACCCGGTCCAGCTAGAGCATGTGCCTATGGAACTCTGTGTCTACTACAGAGATATCTGCTCCTCCGTGTTTACTGCCACCCTATTCACAATATGGCCCAAATGGAAACATTCTATGTGTCTGTCGACTGAAGGCTGGATAATGAAAATGTGATTTACATACACAATGTTATTATGATGTTATCAGGCAAATGAGTGAGCTCCATCAGTCTGGGCAAGGTAACCCAGAGTCAGAAAAACACACACTGTATTCTCTCTCATATTTGTATATCGTGTTTGACTCTTTATACATGTGTGTTTAAATTGGAGTAGCCACAGAAGTCAGGAGACTAATTAGGGGCCATTGGGGGGTTAAGGTTGGGGGAGGGGAGGAGAGATAGAACATAGGTAAAATGAAGAGGGGAAAGAGATTAATGGAACGGGAAGGGTTAAATGCGGTGGACAATGGAAGATCCAGGTAGAGGAGGGACTGGGGGTAGGAGTAACTGACACTAAAACCTTTCAAAATTCTATGTGGAAACCTACTACTGTAATATAATATACAGTATATAATATACAGTATATAATATTTCCTAAAATATAGCCAAAGACTGATATAAAAACAATTTAAATGAAGTTACCCTATAATGGGGTGACATTATACCTCCCAGATAGCATATGTTATCAATGAGAAGCCCAGAGCCAGGTATAGGTTACTTCTTTTCGTGTTGGTGCTTAGTGGTTACCAGAGTCTACCAAGTAGTATAGACCATTTCCATTGCTTTTATTTATAGCCCCACCTAGAACTTGATGGTGAGACCCTATTGTTGAAGATGCCACATGCTCAAGCCATTGAACACAGAGAAATCAAGCCGGTGCCCACCGGGAAATTTCATCTCTACTGGCTGGCTTTCACAGTACAAGGGGATGCTACACATGCTACTGTGGGGGCAGAAATTGACAGTGTTACCCAGTTGTGAACTCTACTAGCCGCAGTAACACTATGCCTTGCAAGGTTGCTCACTGTTGCAATAGGAGACCAATGTCATGGGAATAACCAACTACTTTCTTGTGTGATTTAAAAATCTATTCCACCCAATGGAACTCGTGTATAGTACTGTTAATGGGATCAAAGATTTATGGTTGGCTAGATTGTCATCCCGGGAGGGAGAACCAAGCCGTATTATTCTGCTAAACAGACACGATAAGCAGCTGCCCCCAAGTTCTTGTCTTTATTCCCGTAGAGTAGTACATCTCTCAATGCCCAGCAGAGAAGTACCCCATGTTGTCCATGACCGTTAATGCAGACCTACAAACAGTCATAGGACAGAGAAGAGGAAACTGTGCCGTGCTCGGCTCTAGAGGGGCCATCTGTGCCACGCCCCTCCCCTGAAGGAAGAAGGGTAGAGAGACTGTAAGAGTCAGAGGTGAGGGATGCCTGTAGGGAAACAGTGTCTTCTGGACAGGCTGGGCCTTTGCACCATGAACTCACAGCAGCTGCGACTTCACGTACAGATCTGTGAGAGATCGAGCCAGCTGAAACCCCAGCGTGAATGCAAGAGGCCCATGGATTCCCACCTCTGGCTGAGGAGCTGATGGTGACTGGTGGCTTCTGGGGAAGGGGAAGCCAGTTTTCTTCAGGGATTCGGGTCCTGAGAGACAACCCACGCTCTGGTAGATGGCACATACAAGTGACACTAAGTGGACTCAGTGGGCTTTGAAAAAGACTGTGTGACATGAGGAAAGTATAGTGGTCATGGGAGTTAAGGGAGAAGTTGAGGGGAGGGGCGGTGAGGGCAGGGGGGGGTGGACTTGACCAAAACACATTATGCATAGGTATGAAATTCTTAAGCCACAAGCAACAAGAAGAAAGACCTCAAACTCCAACCACAAGAAATGAGAAAGTGACCTATGCAGACTCCCTGAGAAAGCGAAGGAAAGAGGGGGTTCATAGTAACTTATTATAGAAGCCCAGGACAGTGGTGAGGCAGGACTTTCAACCAGTGATGCTAAAACAACTGGATAAATGTGCGCACAGACGCAAACTGTGCCCTAGTGTCACATCTTATGCAAAAATTGCCAGAGATTAATTATACCTTAAACATGAGGTATAGCCCATAGAGATAATCTTCATGGCCCAAGGATAGACACAGAATCTCTAGTCATTTAGTATAATACATAAAAGGGAAAAAATAATTAACTGGACTTCATCATGATTAAAATGTCTTTATTTTACAAAATAGTCCAAGGGAGTGAAAAGACAAACTGCACACTGGGAGGAAATGCTTGTAAGCCACGTATGAGGAGGGACCAGTGCATGGAATATGAGAAATAACACTCCAGGCGAAGCTTGAAAACCACAATCCAACTAAAACGGATGACAGGCAGAGTTAGATGACAGGGGACAAAAGAGAAAGCACCACTGTGTGCCCTCATCAGAACAAAGAACTAGAGACGACACCATTTGCTGACGACCTCCATGGGGCATCACTGCTGTAAGTGTCAGACCCAAGGCACTCAGGAAACTGTCTTGGACATTTCTCAATACAACAACACACAACACACCCCACCCAACTCCTCCCATCGCCCAACAATTGCAAAGCTCTGGGCATGTTTCCCAGAGGGGTGAAACTTAGGAATCCACAGTGATGTTCACATAATTTTATCCAGGACAGTTCTGTGGCTGTAAATCTTCACTGCTACCTCAACTCAATGCAGAATCACCCCGGAAATACACTTCTTGGTGTGTGTGTGAGGGAATTCCCAGAGAGGTTTAATTAGCCTGGGACAAGCCACCCTGAGTGCAGCTAGCACTCTCCCAGGGTGTGCTGGGGTCCTGGACTGAATGAAAAGTAAAGAAGTGAGCTGAACCCTAGCATACGTCTCTCACCATTTCCTGACTGTAGATGCAACATGACTAGGACTCACACTCCTGACTGGCCTGCCATGATGGACTGAACCCTCCAACTGTGAGCCAAACATGCCCTTTCTTCCTCAGGTTGCTTTTGTCAGGTATTTTCTCACATCAGTGAGAGAAGTCATCTAACACAAGCCCCAAAGAAGAAACAACCTGTTTTCAATCACTGAAAAATTAAACAATCTGTGATAGATCTATTCTGTGCACTGCTACTCGGTATAAATAGAAACAAACTATGATGCACAATGTGGATGGAAAATCCACCAAGTGGATTTTTTTTTCAAATGTTAACCTACATCCTGCAAGACTCTTTATAAATAATGTTCTTGAAATACCCAAGTTGTGGAAATAGGGCAGAGATTAGTGGCTGCTAAGGGGCTATGGACAGACGTGGGGAGCTTGCGGGTGGAAGTGAGTGAGGCTATACAGGAACAAGGCAGAGGATCCCCATGTAGGAACCAGTTGGCACCTTGGTGTCTTGGTGCAAATATTATAGGTGACATTGTTCTGTGAATATGTCAGGTGTTGCCTCTGAGAGAAAATGGATAAAAATTCATGGCATCCTACAGCATCATTGCTTGGAACTCCAGATGAGTCTACAATTGTTTCAAGTAAAGATGCAGCTCTAAGAGCACACCTATTCTTCCCGCACTGGCGGCTGAGGAGGAAGGAGCGCTAAGTCCAACAGAGATCCTAAAAAACACTGTAATAGATGTGAGCATGGTACCAGAAATCTTCATAATTCGGACAAAGGATGTTATTTGCTTGTAAGGAGTGCCGTGCCACCAAACACTACCACTCCATATTGACAATTATGGATTTTCTCACCTGCATCATAAGTGAGCTCCCCCAGGGCTGGGCTCATGCATTATTTATCTATAAATCTCCCACAGTGCCTCGCAAGCACCCTGCTATGTAATGAGTGCTGCGTAAATGTTTGTTGACTTAATGTTTTATCAGCGATACATGGGTATGTGTGTCATACACTGTTAAAACACTGCTTGCTGCAAACGAGGAAAACATTCGAGAGAAGAGTCACCCAGTGAATTAATGCCATTCTTTAAAAAGCAATTAAAACCCTTTGTTTTTAAACTAGTATATTTGCTTGCTTTCCTCTCCCTCCCTCCCTCTCTCTCTCTCTCTCTCTCTCTCTCTCTCTCTCTCTCTCTCTCTCTCTCTCTCTCTCTCTGATACTTTGTGATTAAAGGGGTAATAGATGCCCATGGTAGAACGCTTTAAGTTTAGAGACATGAAGCGGACACTGTCTATTTTAGCCGCTGCCGGAGTCATTTCTCTGATGTGGCCTGATTCTGCAGCACTGTGCCTTGGTTTTCCTGTCCGTAGAACCACTGGTTCATCCAGGACAGCTTGAGACAGTCCAGGGCAGCTGTAGCAGCTAGCTCTGCTTCCCGCACACCCCCTACAGTGAAAGGGACTCCTTTAGTGGTAGGCTACCAGAAGAGCCCTTCAAATAAATGGAGTCCACTTCTCTTTCCTGGTGCCAGTGATAAAATAGCCACAGCTTTCTGTCTCTGACATCTTAAAGGCACACGTGTTGTCTCATCAGTGGTAAACACAGCTTAGCATCTCCCTGATAGGAAAGGTATCTGAAGACATCTCCAGGTATAACCCTTGCTCTGGCTGCCTCAGCCACGGATAAGGAAGGAGGGGAATCCAGAGGGTATGGGTGACCTTTACCAGAGACACCGGGAATTTGGGAGCTCTAAACTTGAGGGGACACCCAGATGTGCTGAAAACAGAGCAATCCAGTGGGCAGGTGGCACAGGACGAGTCCCAGGTCACAGCCATCTCATACTTGAATCAAATCTATAGTCTAGGAAAACTAGAAGAGGAAAACAAATGCCATTCTTGAAAAAAAAAGAAAAAGAAAAAAGAAAACATGCCATTCCTCCAAAGACATCCAGACATCCCGACCTTTACTGACAGCCATGTATTCTCTCTATTCTTTTGTATTGGCTATGGTTCAGCCACCAAGCTAAGCAGAATCCAACAAAGTTGCTAGGTTTTCAGTCAGGTAGCTACAAAAACACATACAATTTCTACCTCACATCTTGAAAGAGAAGTGAAACAGCCTCCATGCCTGCATTGTCACTGTTGATGCAAGGAATCAAAGAGTTAGACTTTGACCCCCTGAAGTGTCCCAATGCTTTGAGAAGAGCCATGGAACCGTTGAAAGAATACAATGTTTCCCAGGCGAGGCATCTTGAGCTGGGCTCAAAGGTCCCTACTTTCAGGCCATACCTGGCCATCAGGACGTGAACAAAAATTGTAAATGTCAAATTACATCTGTATCAGCATTAATGGAAGGTGACATTAAATATACTTTTGCGGCTGGAGTTCATATTTACTCCATAACTGCCATAAATACCCTTAACCTCATTTTAATTTATACATATGGTTTGATTTCCCCAAATGCATAGTTTGTTGCTGAGTTACTTAGTTGGTCAAAGCTTTCTATTTTAAACATTTTTTTAGAAAAGTTAACTTTGCATGTGTGTGTGTGTGTGTGTGTGTGTGTGTGTGTGTGTGAATGCATGTATGAGAGTATTGCAAATATATGTGTGTGTTCAAGGATGTGTGTGTATAAATGTGTGTGTATGTGTAAGTTATGTGTATGAATGTATGTGTGTGTGTGCGTGTGTATGAGAGTGCGAGAGTGTGTGTGTATGCTAGTGTATGTGTGTGAGGTGTGTGTGTATGAGGGAGTAAATGTGTGTGTAAGAGTATGTATGTGTATGTGTGTGTATAAATGTGTGTATGAGGATGTGTGTGTGTGTGTGTGTGTGTGTGTGTGTGTGTGTGTGATGGTGTGTGTGTGTGTGTGTCTGTGTTTGCAGTGCTCACAGAGTCCAGAAGAGGGCACTGGAGTCTCTGGAGCTATAGCTACAGTGGCTTGTGAGCATTTGCATACCGGCAATAAGTGATCTTAACCACTGGGATACCTCTCCAGTCCCAAAGGGACTATTTTGTTTCTTTTTCTTTTCTTTCTTTCAAAATGAACATCCTTTAAAATTACTTTCACAAAAGGAAAAGGGGAAAAAATTAAAAAATTTTCCAAAACATTTAAGCAGTGAGGTGGGGGTTGGGGGTAGACAGATAAGCCCAGTTCCCCGGAAGCAGTTGGCAGCTGTCTGCAGGGATTCTAGAGACTCTGGGAAGGGCACAGCCCTTTGGGGAGAAAATGGCTGCCATGTGTCATCAGCCACCTTACCAGAGTCGCTCCAGCCTGGAAGTTCTGGGATTGATATGGACTCATTATTGCCTCCCACACCCAGAGATGCAAGGGAACATGAGGGATGAGGAGTGTGTCAGTATGTCAGTGTTAATGGGAAGCACACCATGTCTAGCCCGGAGGGTCATTGGTCGAGACGAGAAGCAACCAGAAGCACCAAACCAAAGCTTTTCAGTCACTGTCCCTCTGTCCCTGCCAAAACCACTACAGCAGGGGCCTCACCGGGGCTGCATGGCCACACCCCACTCCACCTAACTGCCCCTGCAGCTACAGAACCGTCTCCTGCATCCTGAGTGGCCACCCATAAGTCCACTGCTGCTAACACTACTGCCACACTTGGTCCCGTGGGGCCTTGGGTACTGTCACCTGCTCCTTCAAATTGCTATTGTTTTCGAGGCTGGGTGAGGCCAGCTCTCTCGTGTTCCTTCTCCACTTGCTGATCTGGAACTCACTCGCTCTGCTCTCACACTTCTCTCTCCATCAGCACCACTGCCCCACAGCTCTTCCAGGCTCCACTTTCCCAGTTTCAGTGTCCTCGGGGACCAAAGCTTTTGATGCAAAGCCCTGTGCTTCTCGAGCGCCTCTGTCCTTCCTGGTCCTGGTCCTCTTTTTCTCCATCTCTCACACCCCCATTGTTCACCACACACCCGATCAAAACAAAACAGAACACAGATTTTTCTCTCCTGTGCAGATTCTGAATTTAGATGGATGACTGACAAACAGATGGATAAATTAGATGATAGAAAGAGAGATAGACAGGCGTGTCACATGGACATATGACAAGAGTAGACAGAGTATTGTGGAGAGGCAGGAGGGCAGGAGGGCAGGGATAGGCAGTTAAAATTAAGACTCAAAGATATATATGTATAAAACATCATACTGAAACCTTTTTTGTATGTTAATTAAAAACTTAATTACAAAGATAGCTTTCCTTTCTCGTTCGCTCTCCATACGTGTAGTCACTGAAGCAAGTCTCTGGCAGTCCCTGGTGTCCTCCTCTCTCCCTCCAGCCCATCTTCACCCTGCCCAGAGTCCTGAAAGTCCTCCCTCCACTGTCCTCACCCTGCCCAGAGTCCTGAAAGTCCTCCCTCCATCCCCTGTCCTCACCCTGCCCAGAGTCCTAAGAGTCCTCCCTCCACTGTCCTCACCCTGCCCAGAGTGCTGAGAGTCCTCCCTCCACTGTCCTCACCCTGCCCAGAGTGCTGAGAGTTCTCCTTTGTAATGCACATCATCAACCCAACAGTGTCCCATGCTGTGCTGTCCCCTGACCCTCCACCCCCACTGCTAGGTTAATTACTCTCAGTCATCTCAATGATGACTGATGACATCACCCCCTGATTTTGACTGTGGTCCAAATTAAGACGCACTTTTCACACCATAGCACGGTGCCTCTGAGCCAGGAAGCAACTACAATGTCATAAAGCTGATTTACTCTCTGTTGGGTGATGAACATATACCTTTAAAATTCAGCTTAATTCAGTTTTATTTTAGTTTTCAAAATAAAAAGAGTGTGATTCACCAATGGGCTTTGAAAACTTGAAAGTTTGTGAGATGATTCATAAGAAACTGATTTTCTGTCCTCACCTCCTACAACTGCCCTACCTCTTCTACCCTACATTCCATGAGAGACAGAAATCCCCTATGTCCTGGATTTTCTTCTTAACCCCCACTCCTCCCCCGCCCCATACAAAGAGGGGACAATAGTGCCACCCAAGGAAGCTGCTCTCCTCCTGGCATGCCCACCACCTTCTTTAGTCCCTTTCAGAAGAACTGTCTCACACAATGCTCGTCTCCAATTCCCTCTCGGACTTTCCATTCTGGATAATGGCAAGTCTAACCCAGAGACACGTGTTTGAGAGAAATGTCTCCCATACTTCCATGTGGGATCTTGAAGCTTGGTATTTGATGCTAACTTGGATGGAATAGGCACACAAAAAATCAAACGCCCTTCCTAGGAAGCAACTCCACTTCTTAGCCTGACTTTTGAAACTAGGATTGCCGTGAGAAGGTAAAGCATGTAGTTGCTGGACAGCAATGGAAAGTACCAGGCACAGCAGGAGGAGGGGTTAAGGCAAGCCGGGGGGTGGGCAAAGAGCCGACATGATTGAAAATGAAAGATATTTGTAAAGATTAAAAAGTAAGACTAGCCGGGCGTTGGTGGCACACGCCTTTAATCCCAGCACTAGGGAGGCAGAGGCAGGTGGATCTCTGTGAGTTTGAGGCCAGCCTGGTCTCCAGAGCGCGTGCCAGGATAGGCTCTAAAGCTACACAGAGAAACGCTGTCTCGAAAAACCAAAAAAAAAAAAAAAAGTAAGACTAGTGGGAGCTATAGAGAGAGGTGAGTTGTCTACTAATCCCTTAATAAACTATTGTACCCATTACTAGAGGCGTGCACTATATACACCGGGAGTCCTCTGCAAGGTTAGGCAAGAATCCAGGTTACGGATGTGGGTTGGAAGTCATGACCTCCCCTCAGAGCATCATGTGCACACCAATCAGGGCCAGAGGATTTGTAAGACTCTGAGAAGAAAAGGGGACCAGAGAAGCAGGCTTCTGTCACATCCCTACAAACCACCTGGTGGCACCAACATCTGAGGGTCATTTCTCCCTTCTTAGACATTATAGACATTTCTTACAACTCAATAATATCCAGTGGCCAGAAACAATGAGGAGTAGTGTGTTAATATGCTCTGGGAAGGAATTTCTTCCTTTTTTATCTTCACCAAAGCATCTCCTGATCCAACAGGAAGTCCATTTACTCCTGGGTCTGGTGACTGTCTACAGTGCATGGCCATGTGTGAAGAAGACAGTGTGTGGAGGAGACAGTGTGTGTGGAGGAGACAGTGTGTGTGGAGGAGACAGTGTGTGTGGAGGAGACAGTGTGTGTGAAGAAGACAGTGTGTGGAGGAGACAGTGTGTGTGAAGAAGACAGTGTGTGGAGGAGACAGTGTGTGTGGAGGAGACAGTGTGTGTGGAGGAGACAGTGTGTGTGGAGGAGACAGTGTGTGTGAAGAAGACAGTGTATGGAGGAAACAGTGTGTGTGGAGGAGACAGTGTGTGGAGGAGACAGTGTGTGTGAAGAAGACAGTGTGTGGAGGAGACAGTGTGTGTGGAGGAGACAGTGTGTGTGGAGGAGACAGTGTGTGTGAAGAAGACAGTGTGTGGAGGAGACAGTGTGTGTGAAGAAGACAGTGTGTGTGGAGGAGACAGTGTGTGTGGAGGAGACAGTGTGTGTGGAGGAGACAGTGTGTGTGGAGGAGACAGTGTGTGTGGAGGAGACAGTGTGTGTGAAGAAGACAGAGTGTGTGGAGGAGACAGTGTGTGTGAAGAAGACAGAGTGTGGAGGAGACAGTGTGTGTGGAGGAGACAGTGTGTGTGGAGGAGACAGTGTGTGTGGAAAGGAGTGAAAGGGAAGGGAAGGAGAAGTGAGGTGAGAAAGAAAGGAAGAAAAGAGGGAACAGTGGCCATGGAGAGAGCAGAGGGGAAGGAAGGAAGGAAGGAAGGAAGGAAGGAAGGAAGGAAGGAAGGAAGGAAGGACGTGTTCATCTTCTCTGGCCTCCTGTCCCAGATGGAACCTCAACACACTGAGGTGAAGGAACCCGTGTCCACTCTGACTGAGAGCCTGGAGACACTTTCAGTCAAGGTGGTAATGACACCGGGACACACGGCCGCGGTGAAGCTGTGGGGAATGACCAGCTGCTGCTGCTGCCAGGCTCCATCCACAAGGTTGGCTCCTTCTCTGAGTGTCCCCTTGTGGCCACCACATCAGCCCTGTACACCAGCTGCCTCTGAGGAAAGTTTTTCCTGAGGTTTTGCTGACATCTCATTGGTCACCGCTGCCCAATCAACTCTCTGCAGTGACTTTTTGTAGTCACTTCAAAGAAGAAACTGAAATTTTGGTTTTATTGGATTTTAACCACTTTAAATTAGAAAATCTCATGTAAACATTTTTCAGCTGCCCAGTATGGTGGAATTGGAAATTCCTTCCTTGCTAACTGAAAACATTTTTTTTTTAAACTCAATCAAGTATTCAACTTGTAATTAACTTCTCCTTTTAGGAAACACTGCCTCCCTTTGTAATTTTATTTTAGGTCGCTTGTGAACAGCTTATACACAGTCCACAGACACTGCCGGTCCTTATCTTAGCCACCTCCCTGGCAGTTTTCTGAGCCATGTGTTGCTTTATCATGCTGTTCCCCCATGGAAAAGATACAAAGAATTTTTTGTTAAAATTGATAGATGTTCTCAGCTGTTGAAAGTTTTCCCATTGACACTTGGGAGAAAGACTTCCTGGAATTAACAAACAAGGTCTCTAGGGTGGTGTCTCTTCAGCCAATCCTCCCCAATAGCTTCCCTGCCCTCCCAGGGATTGGAGAGAGGGCCATTGTTACCCAGTCATGGAAAAGCTGGCAACTTGCATCTAGACCCATAAATGAAAAATGTTTTCTAGGGACATGGATAGGCTCCCCGAAGTCTCTGGGGGAGGGCAGACTGACTTTGGAGTGGCTGCAGCACCACTGTTGCTGAGTGGCTGAATTGTTGCAGCCCATCCTTCCAGGGCCCAGGCACTCTGGGATGTACCCAGCAGCTTCCAGATTAAACATGAAAAACCTCAAAGATACCCTCCTTTCTTTGCTGTCCTCAACCCCACAGCTATCTCAGAAACAATCCTTCAGCTTTGCTCCCACCATGTTCAGTCAGACCAGCCCAATGAGTGGCCAAGCGTAGCTCTGAGCGCCATACCACATGAACTCAGAAACTCACGGAAAGCTTCATAAGACACTTTGCTGTGCCATTTTTTAACTTGATTTCTAGGTGCTGCAGTGTGTGGCAACATTGAGACACCAAGTCAAAGGTTTTGACACTCCTGTGATAGAGGTTAAGGCAGAAAGAACCACTTGGGATAGGTAGAGGGCTTCCAGTGCCCTGTGGCTTATTACCTATGGGTCCCTGAGCCTGCATAGTGCTCTAAGGGAAGGGGTGGGTCCTCAGCAGAACTGAGGTTCCAATGTGTTCCAGGATTTCTCTTCGCTGACGGACAGGTCTGATTTCTGATGGGAACAAATGTAACCCTCAGTGTTCTAGCCAAAGATGGACCATGAAATGTCTCTTTTGTGTGAGATGCACCCCAGGGCGAAAGGATGCAGTCCTGTTATTTGTAGAAAAAGAGAACCAGTAGTAGGTACAATTTTAAAACCATCACTTCCATTCCATGGTCTTTCATGTGCCCAGTTAAATAACTGAGGTTCATTCTACCAGTGTTTTATCCTAAAACACACAGCCAATTTTATTGGGAAGTTACTTTACCGTGGAATTTTCTTTTGAGAATCAGTTCCTCATTGACTTTAATAAAAAACATATTTAGTGTTTGACAGAATGAAGCATAAATGGAACTATGAATGGTAAGGCCTGAGAATCGTTGCTGCCCCTCATCCTCCAAATATTGGATTTCAACTTATTCAAGTGGGCACATTGATATTAGGCCAGGCTTTGCGCCGCTGGATTCAAGCATCTTGCTAAAGCAAGTACTTATACAGGAAAAACAAAACAAAACTCCCACAAAACAAAAATATTAACGAATATCTTCTATTGGCATCATTTAAACATTGTGTGCTGGTTCAACTCTGGCCATGCTCCCTGTGTTTCCAAACAGGTCTACCTCAGGAGTAGCCATACGCAAGCGTGTGGCATCATTACTACATCCAAAAAACCATGACAGCCAGCACAATGGAGACACACTTGTAGAAACCGGGCTGGTGGCCTGGGCTTCTGAGAAGCACAGAAGGGAAGGGTCAGGATAGAAACTGAGGTGAGGAGGAAAAGAAGAGGGAAAGGGCAGTGGGCAGAGAGCAAGGCCCCTGCCTGCCTGCGGCCTCCATTCTTTCAAGCTGTGGGGACACAGGGTGTTCAGTGGATAATTAATGGTCACCGCACATTCACTCACCTCTTGGGGAGCCGTCCTGTAACATTTAAAGTAAGTGTGTAGCTTCATTAAGAGGAACGGCTACATGAACAACGCAACTGGCCAGCGTCAGAAGGGGGAGAAGGAGAAGAGGCGGAGGAGTAAAGATCTCATCTGAACAGTACTTAAAGTACATGCTACAAGGAGAGGAGAGAGGCTCAAATGAGGGCAACCTAATATCATCAAGACAAAAATGTTACCCAGGAACTAAGACTTCATTGAAGGGCCTCAGACGCATCTGGTCATCCTTTGTCACTGGGTAAGAGTTCCTCCAACACCTTCCACCCACCCACTAAAGCCCTCTACTGCAATCTTCTACTGTGGTAGCCAGGCGGGAGAAAAGAGCAAGCTCTGGGAAGGCAGGCCAGGAAAGTCTCCCTCCCTCCCCTGCAGAACCCCCAAAGGTTCTGACTATATAGTCAGAACCTTTTATAGTCCTGACTATAACTGAATACCATCAGGGGTTCAAGAGGCTTCCCTCCTTAACATTTAAAGAGAGGACAAGTATCAGTTTAAAAGGCATAAACTTTACCAAGAAGCAGAGGAGGCTCTACAAAGGGACCCCACCTTTCTGACTTCGTGGTTTGTTTTGTTTGAGGGGGAGTTGGGGGGGGTCCAGGCAAATGTAGAGGAAACTCCCCCAGGATTGGAGTATCTGCAACCAGAAGAAACTGCAGGAGGGGAGGGGAGCTTCTTGGCACAGGATCCTTGCAGGGAAAAGCAATTTGCAAGGCCTTCCATCGTATTGGCCGCTCTAGGGTGAGTCCTTGAGCTTCCAGCTCCTCCAGGCCGCTCCTGGGGCCGGAGAGGGGAGCTCTCTGTGCTGCTTTAGAGTCAGGACCCTTTAGAGAAGAATGCACAGCCCTAACCTCTTGTCCTTTGGTTTGCTTTTCTGTCAATATCCTGCTGCCTGCCCCCCTACACTTCCTTCTCTTTGTCCTGTGTATGGCGCCTTCTGTAGGTTATTGTCTCAGATGGCCCTGTTATCTCACGGTCAGATTTTACCCCTATTAATAATACTTGGCTAAGCTTGGATCATAGACATCTATATTTTCCTGTGATTTTTTTTTCCAGCTGAGCCCAACTGCTTATGTTGTATCAGCTCTGATACCTGTCCAATTCCCACCCCCCACCCCCTCACTCCCCACCCCGGTACCCCCTTCCATCTATTAGGTGCTGTCTGGAGCTAATTAGAGGAAAAGCCCTATGAATTGTATCCCTGGTTCTGTGTGGCATTTTGAAATTGTCATAGACGATTTTACAGATGATTGATTGCTATCTGCTGTTTTGAGATACATATGGCCACTTATTAATTTGATGTCTGCCACCCTTGTGTTTAAATATATTTTGGGATGTAGTTTAGGGAGATTGATATAGACGAACTGTTGCTTGGATGATCATTTTACATGACTTCAATATTTCCACATGTGAAATTCCTGTTTCTTGTTCTTGGCTAGCCTTGAGTATCAGAAACTGCAGGCCAGATACTTCCGGGAGATTGGGGGTTGAATAAGGGACTCTGCCCACGGTTGGCTGAGTGGCGTCTAACTGGCCCTTGCAATGAGGCCGAGCAGGGAACTGGGAAAGCTGAAGCACACGGTGAACGAGCTTTATGTTAGCACCGCAGCTGCTGTCCCACTAACACGCAGAGCTCAATAAAGCGATCTGCTGGGGGCCTGAGCATGCCTGCCCCGGTCTGGTTATCCAAACGGTGTCCTAGTAAAAAGAAGCACGTAAGACGGGAAACAACCAGTTCGTAGCTGGAGACCCTTCAAGGCTGCGAGCTTCAGTGCAGCAGCTCTCCTGGACCAGGAACCCTTCCGAGACCGAGACGGGAGGTGGAGACCAAGCGCTGCTCGCGCAGGTCTGGCTCCCCGAGACCTTTGCTGGTCTGAGCTGTGCTAAGCAGCCCAGAGTTAGCGCCGCCGCCACTGCACAGTCCAACCACGTGACGGCGTCTCTGCAGAGCGCTTGGTGTGAGAGCCCTCCTGGGGCACATCTCTGCTCTGCCCTCTTTCCTTCCTTCCTTGCTGCATGTAAAGCGTCTGTCTTGGAAAGTGAATGTCATGTGTTCTATTGTCCAAGGTTTGGGGAGAAGATAACTGAAGCTCTCGTGAGCTGGAGGCAGAAGGGCGGCGTCCGCCGGGCAGATAGCAGTCGCCCGGCCCCAGCTATGTTCGTGCCATGTTCCCCTTCAACTCATACACTGCTTAGAAAGAAACCGTTTCATCCTTTGTCCCAAGGAACAATCAGACTAAAATCAATAATACACAGTCCGACCCGCAGACACAAAGGCAGGCTTGGCAGTAAACACCGTGTCTGCATCCGTGGTGTCTGCAAGGGCGCGCCCGCCTGCCCAGTTGTGCCACGCGCTGACCTGCACGTCCTCAGTGGTGTTGCCAGCAAGAAGCTTTTGCAGGCCGGTGGGGACACTAAAATAAGGATGCAGCATTGGCGGCTTCCAAACTGCTGAGCAGTCTGGGATGGGGCTGCAGCCTCTTGTGCAGGAATTCACACAAAGAGAAGCCTCCTGCGCTTTGATTTGTAAAAAACGCGTTGAAGAAAGTCAGTTGTCACACCCAATACATCACGAGCACCACAGGGCTCCATGCAGATGCTGCTGCCGAGTTGGCAGGACGCCTGCATGGCTTAAAAAGCGTAGAACCGTGACTGTCTTCCATGCAGCGTGAACAGAGGGACTGAGAGGACAGTCACAGAAGGGACTTTCCAGGAAAGAGGTGGGTGCTCCCAGTCTTAATGTGGGGTTTGGTTATACAGGAAGGTACTCATGGAATAGTCTATTTAAGGCTGGTGTGTTTCCTTGCATGGAAATAAATCTAATCTCCACAGAGAAAAAGGAGGGAGAAACACAGAAACACTTGCGTGCAGGCATGTACACACAAGTCCCAGTGCACACTCTCGCTCGTACGTGCTCTCTCTCTCTCTCTCTCTCTCTCTCTCTCTCTCTCTCTCTCTCTCCACACACACACACACACACACACACACACACACACACAGAGAGAGAGAGAGAGAGAGAGAGAGAGAGAGAGATGAAAGAAAGAAAGGGGGGTGGAGAAGGAAAGGATGAGGAAAAGCAAAGAAAAATGGAGCAAGATGAAGGAAAGGAAAAAGAGAAGGGGAGGAGGGAAGGGGAAGGAGGGGGAGGAGGACAACAGATAGTAAACCCTACACCTGTCTTCAGCTGGTCTGGAAATGGTTCTAGAAGCAGCTAGACTGGGGACCAAGAGGCTGCCCTTAACAATAGATTCCAGGTGAGTGCACAGATGGTCACTACTCAGTTCCAGTTCCTCGGTGTTTCCTTGTCCAAAACGTGTTGCTAAATGAGAATAGCAAGGAATCCCATCCCCCTCTTGGAAGCCGGTTTCAGGGCTGATGTTAATGTGGAGGTCATGCCAGCTGGAACCACCTCACGCTGCAAGCTGAAGCTATGAGAAGCCAAGTTAAGCCTTCAGGCTCCTCTCTGGACTACCTTGGGTCTCTCCTGCAGAACCAGGCCTGCTCCATAGCAGAGCTCAGTGAACTGTAAGCAAGAGAGCTGTCCTGTGGATAATTTGCAGGCCTTGACCTGAAACAAGGGCAAATACATTCAGATATGTGATTTGTTTTCTGGCTGCTGCATGATTTCAAAGCAGTCTTCTTATGGTGGAAAACTCCCCCGCCATCCGGGAAATGAACCAGACTGGGTCACAAACCAGCTGATACCCATCTCCCATCGAGATGGCCAAAGGGTGCCTCTTTAAAAATAGTTTAAAGTGGCACATGGGAGTAAAGAGTTATTTTTTTTTTATTTTTGAATATGATACATTGGGAGAGCCAAACAAATTAAATTACAACCTTGGACATCTTAAGAAAATAGTGTCCTTTTGTATTTCTGTTAATTTATAACATTCAGTTCTGTAGTCTAATGGATGAAAACATAGACACAAACATCAATAAAAATAGCTTTGGGATTCGGTCACCAGTGCACACTGAGTGAGATAAATGCCTAGGCTGGCTCACCCTCAAAGCTGAATGCAAACTCCCCTCCTAGCCCAACCCCTCAGTCCCAAGATGCAATCTGACAACCGAGAGAAGTAAAGCCTGGAACTTTCTCCCCAAGTGACATTCGTGGCAGAGTTCATTCTATTTTATTGTTTTAAGAAATAAATGTAGCTTTATACTAAAATAAAACAGATGTGTTCTGGCACAATGTGCAAAACCTCCATACTATAATTGACTATCACTTGGTCGACGGCCATAAGCCGTGCATCCCCTACTTGTATGTCCTTGTGTCATCTGCTCGCTTGAAGTCTACCTTGAGTCTTCCAGGATGTCTGTGTAGAGACATTGCCATGGAGGAGATTGAGGCCCTTGACTGTCAGATGAACTCTGAGCCATCAATCCTCATGAACAAGAGGACATCGTAGGCTTTCCTAGTGCCAGACGGGTAGGATCTTTGTACAGTCTCCAGGCCAAGCCACAGCGCCGTCAGAAATAATAAATTGTCCTTTTGGGTGGTTTGCTATTCAGAGTTGGGGGTAAGTGGCATGTGTTCATAAATGCTGTGAGTTTGGAGACATTTAAGGGTGAGGGCAGCATCATGGAGCTGCCTCTGACCTCTGTGTTACTCGTGTTTCACTAGTGACTGAGAAGTACCTGCCTGGGAGCTCGATTCACATCTTTGTAAACCTTTCCCAGGTTGTTCTGTGATTAAAAAGAATCTGTGGCATCTATGAGCATCTTTTAATTGTGTCTATTGGTGCCAAGCGATTGCTAAGGGGGCCATATAAAGACATTATGGAAACCAGACTTTTCATTTATAGCTGACATTGACGTCTGCCTTATCTTATTCCAAACACGAGGATGAGCACCGTGATGATTAATGTCCATTGACAACTTGACTGGATTTATAATCCCACAGGGTCTGCACCTCTGGGCATGATTTCACAAAGGATTACCAGAGAAGGAAAGACCCACCTTGGATATGGATGGCACACAGATTGAATAGAAAAAAGGGAAACAAGAAAATCAGATGAGTCCCGTGTACCAAGCTCACTGAGAGGTGAGCAGGCATGCTTACAATACTGTTGCCAAAGCCTTGAGTCACCTCGCCATGATGGACTGTATCCCCTCGAACTTCGAGCCAAGGTAAATCCTCCCTTCAGTTGCTTTCTGGAATGAGTTTGATCACAGTGACAAGGTCAGACAACAAGCCAATGCAGGGTGATCAGCATAGCAGCTGGCTGTCAGTAAAGCCCCGAAGAGCGGCCGTTTGGTCTCTGATAACAGTTTTCAAAGTAGAAACTGAGACCGACTGGCATTAGATGATCCCTAGTGACAACACACAGTAGATTAGAACCCATGTCATCCGAGGCTCCTGTCTCCACGCTAGCGATGATGTCATATACAGTTTCCCTAAGCGCTAAATCCTGCTTGCTGTCGTCCCAGTATGGTTCACCTCCACTTTGTGCTGATATTTAATCTGAGATGTGAGTGGACGGGACTTCATGTGATCATGTTTAGAGGTGAGGCCCTCAGAAGCTAATGGGGACTGTAGATAGCCACTTGATAGCCCACGATAGGAAGGAGCGAGAGCAACCGACAAACATAAGCATGCACACAGGCAGCCAAGGTCTCTGGCTGGTGATCCCTGGTGTCACCTGAGGCATGTGAGAGCAAGAGGGCACAGCACTAGATGAGAGTCCCTGAGCCTACAGAACTACGTGCCAAACAAACCTTTCTCTATAACTCCCTGGGTCTGTGACGTTATGTTATGGGCAACTTAAAAATGGACTAAGGGTCAGATCTGTAAGTACACACATTTAATCCCAGCACTTGGGAGGCAGAGGCAGGTGGATCCCTGTGAGTTAGAGGCCATCTGGCACTGTATAAAAGAACCTGTCTTTTTTTTTAAAGTATTTATTATAGAGTAGAGGTATGACTCAGTAGTTAATAACATGTGTCACTCTTGCAGAAGTCCTGAAAACAGACCCCTATAGCTCAGCCAGGCAGTTCACACTGCTCCTAAACGATTTAGTGCTCTGGTTTCTGTGGGCTTGCACACTCGTGTGCACACTCATGTGCCCATAATTAAAATAATAAAAGTAGATATTTAAGCGGACTAATACCCTGATGACGACACAGAAAATTATACCATTGTATAGATCATCCATAACATCTGAAAGCTGTGTCCAAGTTTACAATGCCAATGTCCTTTTGGGTTCTGCTAAAAGCATCAAGGGCATTTGGGAATTATAGGAATGCGGATATTTTTGTTTGCTTCTTTGTTTTCTTTATGCTGATGGGGAGAAATCCAGAACCTTAGACATGCCAGGCAAGTGTGTTGCTGCCAGCTGAATGCCTGCTGCAGCCTGGAAGGGTTTTGTTTTGTTTTAATAGGTGCTTTGCTTGCTTATATGTCTGTGGGTCACATGCATGAAGTTCTCAGGGAGGCCCAAAGGGAGCGTCAGATCCTCTGGGACTGGAGTTACAGATGCTTGCCAATGGCCACGTGGGTGCTGGGAACTGAAACTAGATGCACCAGAGGAGAAGCCAGTGCTCTTAACTGCTAAACCACTTCTCCACTCCCCCCGAAAAGTTTTTGTAACTGTTATAAAATATTTATGAGATAGAAAAGGTACTTCTGGAGCTGGGGTTTGGTTCATAGCTCAGTGGTAGAGCACTTATTTGCCAGTCAAATGTAAATGTTTCAGGATCCATCATCCGGCACAGCAGGCACAGCAAACAACAAATAAAAAGGAAAATGTTGCAGGAATGCTAAGCATAATGTGGGTGAGGAGAGCTTGTCAATGAGGTGCCAGCCAAAGGATGAAGGAAGAGATCAAACAGAAAGGAGCTTTATAACCTATGAGTTGTCCTACTCCAGACTCAGTTCCTCTGCTGCTATGGCTGAAGAGGCAGTCTAGGGCGAGGCCGGCATCATAGTGTGTGTAGATTTGCCTCCTTGGGTTTCCAAGGTGCGGGGTCTAGACACCTGGCTACCTGAGGCCCTCAGGTTTGAAGCTGAGAACTTGAGTCCCAGTCTTGTCTGTGAGTCTATTACATGAACACTGTGTGTGTCACTCTTTCATGAGAGATGACTGGAAGGTGAAGTTTAGCTGCTATCTCGTGTATGGAAATAGCATGTTTAAGTTCTGAGAATAGATGATAAATGACACATTAGAGGTCAGAGCCTTTCTTTGTCTTTCTCTCCCCAGAACATTCACACTCTGTTAACTGCATCCCTAACACACAAACCCAAGACCGACATTTTCTCCTGCAATTTTGAGCCTAGCAGACTTGTTTGTGTTCGTCATGGCTGAAACAGTAACGAGGCTGGGTTTGTCCCCCTGACTGTTCTACTCTGTGCCTTGTCAAGAAGCTGTGAGTCTTTAAAAATATATGTTTTGTCATTCCTTCTAGCATTTAAGTTTTAATCAAGAAAAAAAAAAGAGCATGTGTCCCCTTTGTCCCTCTAACATTGAGAAAATAATTTGAACACTTACTGACACTAACAAGCTTTATTTTAAGGAAACAAATGTAGGAACCGCCCCCTCAATAGCCTCTTCCATTCCACATTTTATGAACACATTTTCACCAAGGGAGAAAGCCAATTCCTTCATAACCAAGCAGAAAATAGTTGGGAGCTGTTGGACATGGCACTGTGGTTTGGGCCATAAATGCTTGTAAGAGCTGCTGTGTTGAAGGTTTGGTTATGAGCTGATGGTATTGCTAAGGCTGGGTCTTTAACAGAGGGGCCTAGTAAGAGGAAATTGAGTGAGCAGAAGTGTACCCTTGAAGGAAACACTGGGACCACAGCCCTTTTCCTTTTGTCTCTCCACTACCATCTCCAGTGAGATGAGCAGTTTGGCTCTGTCATGCACTTCCAGACACAACGCTCTGCCCCTCTCGCCCCACAGGCATGCATTTAACAGAGCCAGGTGACCACAGGCTGGAACCTGTAGAAAATGAGCTTTTCCTCTTTTGAAGTTGATTTTATCAGGCTTTTTGCCCTACTGGCAGAAAGCTGCAGAGAGCAGAATAGCCGAATTGGAAGCAGGGGCTGTGTGCTGATGGTCGAGGCAGCCAACATCATCTTGGCCACTTTCTGGCTTGAACTCACTGCTACAAGAAGGATTCAGCACAATATCCACTTAAGATCCAAAGAGAGCTTTTTTTTTTTTTTTTTCCCATGTGTCTGGATGTGAGACCATTTTGGGATACACACCCTTTGGCCCTAAGGTCTTAACCAGCTGTCACGGATGCTGCTAGAATATTGGTGTTTTTAATTCCTTGCATTGAGCAGGGAGAGCTTTCCTCCAGGGGATGCTTAAGTTCTTGCTGTTCTCTTGGAGGTGAGGAAATCTCTGAGGCCTTGGGCCAGAGTCACATCACCAGGGGAGGGTGCTGGCTGATGAGAGATAACCTTAAGTCAACCCCTAAAAATTCACTGACCCTGCAAACTGACCTACACTAAGCACCTAGCTAGAGGGGATGAGGAGAAAAAAAGAGCAATATTCCACAGCTGGCTACAAATTTGCCAGGGTAGGCCTTTGCAAAAACCCTTGTACTTCCTGAACGATGATAACATCCGAAACAAAACACAGAAAGTGCCACAAATCTTTGGTTTGTCTTCTTTGTTGTTGCCATTTGTTTTGTTTCTGAGCCGAGTCCTTTCCACCCGAGCAAAGCTTATTCTTGGAAATGGAGTTTAAGCCCACACTGGATCTTATCTTTTCTTCCAACCCCACCCTTGTTTTACCTTCTGTGTGTTTCAGTAGAAACCCACAGCTATTGCTTTTCATTAAGCCAGTCAAGAAAACTCAGTAACCGGGTTTCACTGATTCATCAGCCTCATTACGCCATTCACTGCTCCTGTCATAAGCAGAATTCGAATTCCATCTCTGGAAGACACACACACCACCCAAGATACATCTGCTTCCTGGCTCCTTCTAGCTCCTTTTTATTTTAGTCAGTAAAAAGTGCCCAGTAGTCCAGGAAGCACAGACTAAGCAAAATCTAGAAAGGAGAGCTATGTTGAGCTAGTGAGAAGGGTCAAGCCAAGGAGAAGAGCACTTAGAGCAAGGTAACAGGAGATGGTGGAGAGACAGGACAAAAAAAGATCTTATCATTAACAATATCTGGAGAAAGCATTTGGCATACATACCCTACAGAGAGCCCTTGTGTGCTATTGGACATTGAAAGAGCAAGAAAATAAACAAACATAAAAATAGACTGTGAACTCGGTGTCAAGGTAGAGGCTGGCCAAAGGAGTCTGAGGCACCAGGTCAGCGTGGCGACATCAAGCATGGCAAGGGTTTAGGTGGTGACTAATGAGTAGCTTAACATCCAAGGCCAGGCAGTGATGGGTGGCAACTACATTCCCCAAACCACCAAATGTTGGGCACTAAGGAGGCAGGTCACTTGTTTCCTGAATTGTGGAAGCAAATTCCCCTGGGTTCATGGTCTAAACCTAACTTTGCTCTAAATTGAGCCTTTGCTCTCAAAGGAGCGCACAGGAACACAGCTCCTGCCTTGAAAACCTCTGCAGCCATTGCTTCTCTCTGAAGTGATTTCCTTGTGTGGGAGCGACTGATTTCGAGGAGTTCACAGGAAATTCTTTGCCATGGTCACCTATATCTGTGGAAACAAACCGTCCACCTGAAAGAGCCAGAGCCTTATATTCAAGGCACGTGGTTTTTGGACTTCTCTAAAATTCTTTCTGCTCTTTCATGTGCCAGAGGAGCCTTGACAAAGAAGCACATAGTTATTTAAGTCCGAGCAGGTTTTGAAATCGTTTTGGAACACCAATGTCAATAAATCACACAGGAAAGTGTTTCTCCTGATGCCCCTGGTGCTAATGTTTCCTAAACTAATGTGCTTCTAGTTTCACTTGAGGGCTTCCTGACATGCTTCCTATGATGTAAGAAAAGGGATTCCCTTCAATCCTGCTTCAAGTTCATTTCACACATGCTCGATTTACTTCTAGCCGAAGAATAGCAGATGTGGTTCACAGTTAAATCATCTTCCATGCAAAAATCCAGGGCTTCTGAAGTCATAGCAATTCTGCCAAACTGCGTTCCAACAGCTAGAGGCCAAGTCTCAAAGTCTAGAAATAGCATCTACCCCCAGGTCTTTCCTAGACAAGTCATTTGAACCACTTTTAAGGGATTATCAGGAAAAAAAAAATACTTGATCTTTGGGATTGCCAGGTAGCAAGTAGTTAAATCCTGATAAGACTTAATGATAAAGTACAGGATGAAGGGTGCGGTGACCATCTCTACTCCAGAGCATCATAAAGTACTTGTTCACCTATCTCAAATACCCCAGGCCAGTCATTGCATCATTTCTTCCTACAGCCCTAGCCTAATTCAAAGATAAAGAAATGGACTTCTCCATTCAGATCTCTGCTCTTAAACACATCCAGCTCATAACTTACATGGTCTACATTTGGCTTGGTGGCTTCATGATCACATTTGGAAAACAAAATGGATTCCAAGAAACAAATAATAGAGGGGTTGCAAAATTGCCTGCACTAGTAGATAGTAAATAAAGGAAGTATTTAAAAATCACTCTTCCTGGCACTGTGTATGATGGAACCAGTGTGCGGTCTCTGTGGTAAATAGTGCCTAACAAATTGCTGAAGCACCCTAGGCACAATGAGAAAAACTTGGTTATATTAAATGGGAAAATTGTATTTTTCCCCTGGCTGTAGAGTAAGATAATGAACTCTACAAGTGGCGGCAGAGATGCAAATTCAGTTCTTCACAAGACTCACAAACACAGCTATATATTATGCTGGTGGAGACAGAGCCTGCGTCTAGACAAAATGCAAAAATCTCGTGTTCAGTAAATGTGTATAATTAGGAAAATATGAAGAACAGCTAATCATTAGTATCGCATGCATGTCTGCATCTGAGATCTTACTGTTGTTGTTAATCTTTAGTTGGACGTTGAAGCTCACTACCCTGGTTTTCAAATTTCACCTCTCCAATATTCAAACAGAGCATCTGTATTTCTGTAATAAAGACCCCGAATATCCAAACTCTCCCTTGAAGTTATTTTTTTCCTGCAGAGTGACATGCCAGGCTTGTAATTGGTAAGAGCAGGTTTTATTATACAAATAAGCAGACACTGTCTGGGGACAAAATTGAAAGGACTCTGATGGTTTTATTAATTTATTTGATTTACTTCTGGTTTCTCTTACCCAATCTTATTTATGTCAAAGTAAGTTGAACCAGAATTCATTATGTAGTGAAATGTAATTTGAACACTTTTTATTGGCACACAGTGATTCAATCATTTCTCTCCATAAGCCCCATTATCTCCTCTTACTTTATTCTACACAGATCAAATCACTGGACGGGAAATTTCCAGAGAAGCTGAAGAATTTGTGGGGAGGGAGGAAAGACTATGTTGGTAACTTTTTACAGTGTGAAGCTGAAACCACACAAAACCAACATGGTGACCGTTTGCTATCATGTATGGCTGGCACATTTCCCCGCTCACGTCACCAGCATTGCTATCAGACTGGCATGCTTCCCCGTGGGAAATCAACTGTGTTGGTGAACTTGACTTTTCTGTTTCTGTTCTTTTTAATGTGACTGCATTAAATCATCTTGGTTTAGAAACAAGTGACACAGTGAGCCCTGTGTGACCACGTGAACATCTCTGCCTTTTGTCCAAGGTGTATATGAATTTCACAGTTTTCTTCCCTCAAAGACTAGGTTAGCAACTTCACTTTAGTGACTTCATAAAGTGTGAGTGGAAAATTAAACATGGGTATTCCATCTCATCTGTTTACTTTTGGCCCCTTTCTCAAATCAGTTGCATTGTTGGTACACAGAAGGCCCTGAACTCCTAAATAGATCAAGTAACCAAAGTCCTTTTGATGGTGATTGTTTAGAAGCAAGAGTCATTTGAAATACTACAGTTGTGCCTAGATTGACAACTGTCTCTTAAGTGCCTCCTAAGGACCTATGCATTACACCCCCAATCATAATTCCTATGTGCTAAGCACCACCAGTGAGATATTTTCATATGGAAAACCTGGAGAAGAATGCAGACCAAAGAGGACAGTAAAACATTGGCAGAGAAGACATCCAGTGTCTACTAACAAAAGTGCAGGCTCATCCCCAGGAGCCTTCAGCCTGCCTCAGCCAGCATCATGGGCTTTCACCTTCTACAGCCTACGTGGCCTGGAAAAGATAACCCCAAATGCTGACAAATATGAGTCGTCGGGATTTGCAACAATACAGGTTCTCTGGCCTCATCCCTTGCCAATCAAAATTAATAAACATTGGTTCAAATGCAAGGACTTGATTCTTGGAAAGACTCCCCAGTGCGTGCGCTCTCCCTCTCTCTCTCCCCCCCCCCTCCACTTGGGTACACTCATTATGTTTTTTAAAAAAGAAATAAGCTGGGTGGAACCTCAAGCAAAAAGGCACAATGTTGCTTTTACCATCACCTCTCAGTAAAATATAGTTGTCATCATGTGTCTCTCCATCAAAGTGATGTCCCCAGACACTGGCCTTTACCTTTCAGGGTCATTTTCCACCATAAGCTCATATTGTCAAACTCTGTTTAGAATAACCTTTCATGGTGGGAGAAGAAATTGGTGACTTAAATTATAGGTAAGACAAGCTTTCAGAGAGATTACCCATCCTACCAGCCTATCAAGTTTTTTGGTGTACACTGCCTCAAATCCATGATTTGTGTCATGGGAATCATGAGTGAAGCCCGTTTGAATGGAAGGAGTATGTTCTGGTAAACAGCTGCGTTATGACCGAATTCTACAGTCACAATGACAGGGTTCAAATCACCAGCCTTCAGCCATATTAGCCACATACCTTTGGGCATCTTGTTTAAATTCTCTATGACTTATTTTCTTCTATGAAGTTAAAGCAACAATGCCATTCAGTAGAGCCATAGTACAAATCAAATAAGAAAAAGAAAATGTCTGAAATCATAACAAAGAAATGCTAGCATGTTTTGTATATCCAGTACACATATGTGCACATTGCTTGTATATTGCACATGTGTGTGTGTTCCTGTGGAGGTCAAAGGTCAACCACCCTCCACCTGTCCTGGAGACAAGATCTTTCACTGAATTTATAGCTCACCAGTTTGGCTGGACTGGCTGGGCAGCAAGCCAAAGGTCTTCCTGTCTCTCCCTCCCCAGTGCTGGTAATTCAGGCACACAGTGTAGCTGTAACTGGCCACTTAGATGGGTGCTGGGGACCCAAACTCAGGTCCTCATGTTTGAGTGGCAAGCATTTTACTGGCTCAACCATCTCACCATCTCCCAGATGCTAGGATGTTTAAACTATACAATAAATATTAGTTACTATTGTACTGCTGACAAAATTAAATATCAGCTGCCCCGCAAAACTTGTAATGCTGTATTAGTCAGCGCAAATCTTGAAGCTATAAACCCTGACTCATTCACAATTTTATGAGCTGCTAGAAAGGAACCATCTGACAAACACTAGGGGCTTGGACTCTTACTTGGAAACTTCTAAGCTTCTTCCTGCTAGCAGGCGGCTCCCACAACCCCTCACACAGCCCCCTCTTGGGCCCTGGCATCAAATCCTCTTAATGACCGTTTCTCAGAGGTCACTGTGCATATGGCCTTTTCTACTTTTTTTTTTATTTTTCCCCAAATCATTTTATAGTTATTCTTCTCATTCTCATTCATTGGGGTTTCCTTCTAGAAGCATCTATGCCCTCCATCCCAGCTATTATCCAGATGAAAGTCACACTCCCACCTTCAGTATGAAGCCTCCAAGAAACTTTTCTCTCATATGCAGAGAGAAAAATTATACAGGAGAACTGTCAAAATGCCAATGGCTCGGGAGATGTGCTAGAAAGAATGAGGAAAAAATAACTTTAAGCTCGGCCGTGAACGGGCGTGGACAGCAGCAGTTAATATGCAATCCCAAAGGGAAGGTGGCCCAGCCTCTGCTGCTGCTGCTGGAACCGTAGGGTACCCATGCCTGAAGCCCAGGGAGGAAGAGATGTCCCCCAGTGCTGTAGCAAGATGAAAAGCTAGATGGATCACCTAAGTATCATTCAGCCGGCTGTTCACCTGCCTACCAGGTGCCATCCTCAGAGTGGAAGTTGTCAAAGTCCTTGTCTACTCAGTGAACCGCAAAACTGTCATTAAGAGTTTATTGCAACATTACAGTTCCAATTTTGCCAGTGGGAGTTGCCACTGAATTACGGGTAAGATGCAACTTCCTGACTAGACGTTGGTCATGCAGCAGATGTATGGCTCCACGCACCAAGTCTGATCTGAACTTCCATCCACAGCCCCTGCTGCACCCCCATCCCCCTGTTTTGTTATCAGAGGTACCACAGAATCGCGCTAGTCAGGGTTGTGTTTATCCCATCTCACCGGAAAAATTTTCCACACTGGCAAATGTATCTGGACACATACAAACATGCAGCCCCCACCACCAGGATGGGGGGGATCTCAGAAAAGTTCTCTCTTTGGAATCTTTCAGCCCCTTTCCTCCAAAGCCTCTTTTTAATTAGTCTTTGTGAGCTGCTCTCCGACTGCACCTTCACAAACCCAGGGACATCACCAAGTAAGTCTGCAGCCTAAATGACGCACTGGGCTCCAAGAGGCTGGTGTTCTCCAGCAAACAATATTTATATTGTGTTGGTGTTTGTCTCCATGGACTTTGAGCTGGAATTGAGTAATTTGGATCCCAGTGCTGGCATTTTCTGTTATCAATATGAATGAGAGCCTACACTCTGGGTCAGAAAACAATTACTCATTCTGACTAACCTGGACGCCAGGACTCCTCTGCATCTCCCAAAGCCCAGAAACAACTTGTTAGGTGATAGCTTTGGAATAAATATGTCATTCCAACTATCCAAAAACAGATGCAGAGCACAAGCCCCACGCAGGGGCGATATTAGCACATAGGTCGCAGTAAGGTGATCAGACTATTAACCCTTTGATGTCCCCTGGCGCTATAGGGTCCCTGGTTACACTCAGGAAATAATGTCATTTGTCAATGTCAACTCATGTTTTTAGAGAGATCCCCTGAAGACTGACAAAATGGTGGATGCCTTTCAGTGAGATGTGAGAGAATCAGGAACAGAGGGGGCTGCCCAGGACTCCCTCATCTGCCTTCCGGACACTCAGAAGCTGTCCTGTCCACACAGCCTGGGTGAGAAGATGTATGCTCAGCCACTCTCTTCCCTCCCTCCGTGTGGCTGGAGACGTCCTGGCTGCTATGGATGTTCGGCCATCATAGCATTGCCTAGAGAAACTCTCTAACCCAATACAGCCCAAGGTGCCCCTGCAAACACACAGTTCTTGAGATGGATCTCAAACTGACCTACGAAGCATGGCGTGCTAGTTGCAAAGGACTAGAGTCACTTTTGGAAAATTCAAAAGAAAAAAATGGCAAAAGTTTCAGAATGGGCTTCGCACAAAAATTTTTAAAAAGAGGGGGGAAATTACATGATTTTAATTAGCAAAAAGTCAAACTAAGGACTTGCTATTTGTGATACTTTAGGACTCTGGTAAAGACGCTAGTTCTCAGCCTGTGGGTTGCGACACCTCTGGGGGGGGGGGGTCAAACAATGCTTTCAAAGGAAAGACCATAGGCAAACACAGATATTTACATTAAAATTCATAACAGTAGCAAAATTACAGTTATGAAGTAGCAACAAAAAGAATTGTATGGTTGGGGTCACTGCAACATGAGGAACTGTATTAAGGGTTGCGGCCTTAGGAAGGTTAAGGACCACTGCTCTACTGAGACAGAAACCATCACTGCTTGGCGGGAAGACTATCTCAACCCTTTACAACAGCATCTCGAGGCTGCCTGCTAACTGAGCCTTTTCCTTTAGCGTCAAGTTGATTACCTGAGAGGAGGTATCCCTCGGTCAGCCTCCAGGTTGGAGGCCAGTATCTTCCATTATCTCTGCAAGCTCACATGGAAGGTGCAGCCGATGCTGCCGTTCCTCTGGCAGAAGTGGAAATTTCTAGGATTTAATTTTGCCTAGGATGGGCAAAGCCTGAAAGAGCCTGACTTCTGGAGTCCCAGGACAGAAACTCTCCTATATATGAACACTCTCTGAGTTTTAATTTTTCTCACCTGTTGTACAGATTAAAAGATCTATCCTGGGCACTGAGTGATTATTTTAATGTGAAAATATAATCTGTCAGGCCTGGGAGAGGAAAGGGGTGTGTATTAGATACAGGTGGTTTAAAAGTTAGCAAATACAGACATCGCAAAGATACTTATAGTCTGAAGGGGCAATCAGGGTGAGTATAGAATAACCTAAAATTCAATGCTGCATCTTTAACCTAGCTAGTATAAGGCTGACTCTAACAAGACAAGGTGTAACTGCTCTTGGAGAATTTGACTTGCTGCTTTACTTAAACCTTTCCACAGATAATTCCCTAAATGTAGTGAAAAGCTTTTCTAACCCACCTTCCTAGTTTTTATCCTTTGCAAAAGGTCATTCTCTGTCTCTGTCTCTCTGTCTCTGTCTCTCTGTCTCTGTCTGTCTGTCTTTCAGTCTTTCACACTGTGTACAGTCACATTTTTTTAATGCGGACATGGAAGTATGCTCGTCCACAGATATTGCGGTAAACCGTGGGGCGGGGAGGGGGGGGGGTGCATGCTTCAGATGCTAACCCTGGCGGAGCAAAGGGGCATCAGTGAATCCTCTCCGAGGGCTGGGCAAGGGCTGGGCAAGGGAAGTGGCATGAGTGTGAAAGAACAATTAGACCAGGAGCACAGGAAGGGAGCGAAGACTGAGGGACAATCAGCTGCCCTGCTTGTGTATACAAAACAGAGCTTTGCAGAGGGCGGGTTTACTTAAGATCCAGGCCACAGGCGGAAGGGAGACTTAAATGTCTCCAGCCACTGGAGTAGATGATTGCTCACTGCAGCGTTAAAAAACACAAGTGAACACCAACGTCCAGTATGAAAACATTCAGATTTTTCCAGGAAGATAGGATCTGACCCTGGTCCTACCAGATCCTCCCTCCTCCCACCTGACAGCCCCGTGGATGCCTTCAGTTAAGATTCTGATATTTGTACCCCAGACTTTTTCTTGTACATCTCATCTTTTAAATTTGGTGTGGAAATATTATTTCTCGAGAGCAGAGGTTTTTGGCATCCATCTAAATTTCATGCTTCAGGTGACAGTCTACCCACCTCCTGGGGATAGTCTGCAAGAAATCTAGAGGGGCTGCAGGAATAACTCTGTCACCATTGCAGGCAGCTTTTAGGGGGTTGTATAGGTTGTTTTCAATACTCCCAGTACTGGGCTATATCAAGTCTAGGTAATAATAATTACTAATCGACAAAACCAGACACTGAAGACCACACGTCTGATGCTCTTGTCTTTATTATATATGAGCTTGACTCTGAATGGTCAGCGTTACAAATTCCAGTAAAACAGTTCTCATTTGCATAAACATGTCAGTATGGGAAACCATTCCATGTTCCACTGATCACACACACACACATACACGTGGACCAGCATTGGAGTCACTCAACAGAGTAAGATAGTACGCATTGTGTTTTGAGTCCACTCTGTTACATGAGCTTTGAGAGCTGAAAATAAAATCAAGCAACATTCTGCCACGTCATTGCTCCACCCATACACCTGCCACTTTGTAGGTCTGTCCTCTGGGGTTCCACAGGTTCTGGTGGGGCAGGGGTTGCTCGGGAAGTACAGAGCCCACAGTGAGGAGACAGCATTACCCAGAATCAGTCCAGTGACCATAAAGGTCTCATGGGGGAACACTAAGCCATACTCACTCAAAACCCTCTCTCTCCAAACGTGGATACAGCATGGGGACAGCTTAACCAAACCTAGAAACCAACCCCTTTCTGCAAACTTAAGCTCTTCCTCAAGCTGGGGCAGAAACTGTTGCAAAGACCTCCTGTGGGACAGTGCATTTTGCCAAAGTGAATAAAAGCAGCTCCCCTGGGATCTTAGCATGAATGACAATTCCAGTTTATCAACTATTAAACCCAAATGTTGTTAAGATCCACATTGACAAAAACTCAGGGGTAAAAAAAAAAGTGCAGGAAATAGCAGAGTATATACAAACCCAGAGAAGAGAAAGTCAGGGGTTTGGGGATATCTTATTCCCTTTGCTACCTGGCCATTGTCTCCCACCCCAAAGTTCAGGAGTTCAGAATGCCAAGGCTTAGCCAGCTGGATCACCAATATTTTCATAACATGGTGTTTTCTTGTTTTAAAACCAGTATGGATCTATGAAGGTCATTGTAGGGTACTAAGAAATAAAAAGCCTTACATAGAAGTAGGGGATTCATTTGCTCTCCACTCACAATAAAGATTTTTAAAAGAAACACCCTGAACCGTATACACCCTGACTGCCCTTGGGAATAAGGATTGGCCTTCTAAGTAACATTATACACATTCACAGTTGTTTCTACAGCTACCAGGTAACAGCATTGAAGAAATCAGGCACTAGGAAGAAATGAAGCCAGCATCATCATGACCCCAAGACAGAGCGGGAGGATGAAAGAGCAAGATAGGCAAAGACGTGTTCACGTGTTCACGGAAATGAACTTAGGGTGGGGAAACCTGAGACCTGTCCCCTCTGCTGACCAAGGTCTTGGGTAGAAAGCAAGGCTCATTTCTGCCCTGCAAGTAGACAAGAGGCCAATCCAGGAGGAAGCATTATGGTGAGGGTAAAAAATCAGAGAAGAAAGTATAAATTGACCTGAAAATCCATCACTCTATAGGCAAACTATCTAGTTGGCGTCTCTGCAGACACATTTTGTAATCCCTTCTCACAAAAATATCCCCTAATTTGAAGGCTTGCTGTTTTGCTGAAGTCGCATAGCACAGGGCTGAACACTGATCTTTCTGTAGCAAGCACTTCACTAAGACATTGCTACTGTGTGGTGCTCAGTGTAAGTGCCATCCATCATCTGGCCTGGGATTGTTTTGGATGTACAGGGACAGTCAACTTCACTGTCAAGTAAATACACTAAATAAGAGCAACAGAGTAACCAAAACATCAGCATCTGCCTTCAGGTAGTAACTGATAGTCCAGGACAAGGTTTCCATCATTGGGTTTCTCCTAGGATCCTTCCCCTTTTCGAAACCACCACACGGATCCAGTCTCTTGCAAGTCATGAGAGCCTGCTTCTCCTGAGCTTATGGATTCTGGCAATGTCACTATGAAAGTGTCAACAGCCAATCGCCCTTGTGCGCCACACTGCTGACTGCAGGTTTTGATGCTGTAACCCCAGCCTGAGAGCAGCCCCCTAAGCAGCATAAGAGGAAACCTTTAGTGATGAAAACAACGTGGAAATCTGATCAACTAGCTCCATTAAATTTAGGTAAAGTTGAATGGCCAGAATGGCCACACCCCAGCCTACCGGAGGTCCTTTTCCAACTCGGGGAGACCAAAGGGAAGAAAAGAAATCCCCAGATACTGAACATGTATTATTAGATGTAATCATCCTGGCCCTTCAAGATTCTGTAGACTTGGCCTCCTGGAAGGGGCCAGCTGGCTACTTGCAGAGTTAGATGGAGAACAGGAGACCACAGTCTCAGCCGAGGAACAAAAAACATTGGGGTCAGAAATCACCTTGTGGTGACCGGTGACCATAAACACAGGGTCTTGGCCTGCCTCCATCAGTTTCCAGGGACTCCCCAACCCACAGCATGGGGTCTGTCTCTTCTGTGACAGTTAGCAAGTGAGAGAGCCACCTTAACTTTGGGAGGCCTTTCAACCAGACCTGAAATCAGCCACGCCCTGCCCCCAACGGGGCATCAACCTCTCTGTCAAGCAAATTAGAAGTAGCAGACTAGAAAAAACACATCCAGCTGCTGCTTCCAGACTTGCCAGCAAACCCACTTTGTATAGAAGTACTTAGAGCGCCCCTATGAGTAAAGGTGAAAGTACACATAAAGCTTGATAGCGATAGGTTGCTCTTACGACCACACATCCCAGTTGTATCTGATCTGAAAATGCCATCTTTGTCTCTTATATCTCTCAGGTTTTCTACTATATTATTTCTACTATATTTTTATTTTTAATTCAAATTATTTTAGGGCACTTAAAGGCAATGTGACTAAGTGACTAAGACATAATTCTGCCCTACTAGAAAAAAATCACCAGGTTTATACCAACTACTATGACCAACTCACTGTTTCTTGCCTGAGCCTCTCCTGGTTTAAAATTGACTTGTCGTATTGAAGGGACTGCATCAGTCCTGAGAAAGTCAGGATAGGTAGTCACCCAAATGCTTGGATTGCTTTTCACTTTCTGATGTATACTGTCTTCTAATCATTCCTTCCAAGTGTTCATCATCAACAGAATGGAGAGTAGAGCATTTCCCCAGCAACAAATACAATGGAAGAGAACAGATCACACTCAGAATCGCACTGGGCTGTCGCCTCAGCCTATGGAGGAAGCTCTCCAAATTCAATAATGAACCCACATGCTAAAACCGCCTCTGTGTCCACGGCACCTGAATACACAGACAATGACTTGTTTTGCCACACTTTTCTGTCTGAGGGACATCACAGCCTTTTTCACCCGTAAAGGAAAGAACTTATGGCCAAAGGAAACCCAAAGAAATCAATGAAAGCCCTACAGCAACCTCACTGAGCATGAAGGGAGGCAGTGGGGTGGGTACCAATGTGACACAGTCCGGGAAGCAGCCCAGCCATGGTGGAAGAACCAGTGGGCATCCGCAACTGTATTCTACAAGGACAAAAACTAGGCTATCAGGGCAGTTCATGGAGGGTGGTTGTGCCCCCTCTACTGAAGGAAGACTTAACTGTCCAGAGCTTTCTGGGTAGCAGGTGCTTCTGAGAAACTGGGGAGGTGGGGGGGGGGACGACAGGCTGCTGGTTTCTATTTGTGTTTGCTAGGCTGGTCCTGGTCTGTGATTGGCTGGCATGCGCAAGAGATGCAGCTTGACTAGGCTCACGTTGTCGGTGCAGATGCCCAGCCAGTCTCAGTCTCCGTAAACCAAACGCATTGGGACCTTTTATCGGCTGGGACGTCCCAGAGCATCACTGACGGTTTGGATAAATCAGACTGGCAACGCTTACATGTTTGGTGTGCCAATGCATTTATCTTGGCAGGCTGACGATGCAGGAGTAAAATCAGGGTTTCCCAACCTAGATCCATAATCACTATTGTTCTTGTTTCTCGGTTATCAAGTATAGGATTGGAGTGTTTTCTCCAGGAAGCTTAAATGACCTACAATGGGTGCATTTTATTTTTACTTTTTTATAACAATGTCACCCATTGGTGAAATGCCAAGAACCGATTTTGCTTAGCTGTGAATGTGCTTGAAAGTGGTTTGCTAAGAAAACTTCATCAAGTGAAGTTTGTGATATGGCTTACACTTTGGATGTAATCACACAGCATGTATTTATTCATTTCCTTTCTTCTGGGGGATGCGAGTTGCTTTTTTAAAAGCATTATTTGACAGCTCCATGCCATCTCCTTTGGAGTTGAGAGTGAATATAATATTGAATTGTTGTACTTAGCAATGGGGGTCCATGGCTCCAAAAGGGACAGAGAATTGTATTGGGACCTATAGAATGCAGCAGTGTGCCATGGCAGCCCCCACAGGACGAGTTGTCAACCCAATGTGCCATAAACAAAGCAACTTCTAAGCATCCTAAAATAACTGTGCTTTCTGTCCCAGCCTTGTGCTGAGCAGAACAGACTTAACTTCTGGTTAAAGTGCAAATGGTAGCCTTCCAGGGTGCACTACCAGTTCCCAAAGCAGCTTGTATCTGGCCAATTAAATGCTTAGAAGAAAATGTATTTTTAAAAGAAAAATAGGCAAAAGATAGAGGTAATCTCTAAATATCTACCCATTTATAAATTCTAGCTCTGAAATGGACCACGGTCATGTGACTGCACTGAAGTCTGACATGGCCTCATGGAGCTCTCAGGGCCATCACTCTCTGATGTCATGAGCTTCTGGAGCCCTGAATAGAATTCAGAACTTTTGCTCATGTGCACTCAAAGCAGTTTTCCAAATGGGTTGAAAACCTCTGTACTTTGTGAAAACTCTCACTTGCCTTTGTTGGCAGTAGAATGACAAAGTGGACATAGTGTTGAAGAGGAATAGGACCTGGACTCTCTGTGACATTTTCAACTGCTGTTCAAACAACCACACTCTTCGGAACACCTGATTTCCTGCACCTTTGCTGGATAGTGAGACTGTGATTGCCTGTGCAATGGCCTAATATGCATATGATCCACAGGAAAACCCACAACTATACCTGAAGAAACATGGGACACGCACAGTAGAGGGAGGCAATAAATGTCCATTTTGCTGAAAAATCAGGTAAACCTTCAGAGTAAATAAATAAACTTCAAAATTCTTGCTATACATCTGCTTCTGGGAGTGTCTAGCCCTAGGTGTGCACAAAGGGAAGGGTGTGTTCTTCAAAACAAACATTTGAGGGTAGGTATTAGAGACAATCTTAATTAAATTTGGGCACAAAGCCTATGATCCTGGCTAAATCACAAGGCTGCTCTGGGAAAACAAAACAAAACAAAAACCATGATTTTAGGAACAAAAGTAATTCTATGGATAAAAGACATTCCCACCCATCAACTCAAGACATGACTTGGGAATTTTTTTCTGTTTAATATGCTTTGCTTCTGTTTTTTCAGCTCAGGAGGTGAGCCTCCATTGTACCCTGTCAAAATCTTTCTCAACAGGCAAGGGGAAGATAACTGCACAGCTGCCCTTGGGCAGAGTTTGTGAATCCTACTGGCCAACCACCCCAAGCTGTAAGATGCTGTGGTTTTCCAACACATCTACACAGACTTGTGGAGTAAAGACCAACTCCAGACTTGATGCTGCTAAGCTCCTCAGCTCCATCTTGCCATCATGCTCCATCGAGGAGATGGTCTACACATGGTCTATAGAGACCCAGCACTTTGAGGGGTTTAGTCATTACAATACTCTACTTTGTCCTGGGAAGGCAACTTCTTGCTTGGCTAGTTATGGAAGCTAAGGAGTGACTTCAAGATGCTGTCTGGCCAGGATTTGCAGATAACCATAGAACTCTTCTCCTCCATCAGGCTTGGATTTAGCCTCCTTTGGTTCCTGCAGTGATGCAGGAGCCTCCAAATACCAAATTATTATCAGGCGGTCTTGGGGGAACCTCTGGGCCCTGCAATAAAGTAGACAGACTTTCTATTGGAAAGTGCTCAGGAGCAAGTCAGCCCTGTTCACATCCCTCTAACGATCTTGCAAACCATCTCTGGACTTGGTGAATGAACACTATTACTGCACAGCTCCTGGGAGTGCAAAAGTATGTCAAAGGGCGTGACTGCTCATTACACCTCCCTGAAGCAATCGTGAGCATCAGTTACAGAAACCTGATCTAATCATGGTGTTCACTGTTTAAAAAGCAAAGCTGCGTGAGGGCTGAAGCCATGTAAGTCACTTTAGTCAAGCCACCATGTGTAAGCATTGTCTTCTGAATGAGGTGTTTACAGCAGGGGGTCCTTAAGGTCCAACTCAGTCCACGAGCCAGATCTAATCACACTAATGTGTTCTTACTTTCCCTGCTTCAGCATTTGAAATCTTGAACTGTTCAAATAAAAGAATAAATGTCTACTTTCTCCGGGAAATTTGATCACACCAGACCCGTGCCCCGCCTACCTTGAGGAGGCGACTTTCTGCAACGCCCTCTTAGGACCCTGAGGGAAGATGTTCAGTGGGGTCACTTCATATCATTTTCCCATGACAACCTGTTCCTCCTATTGACTTGCCAGATTCCTGGAAATTGGTTGCAAATCCTTTACGTAGCACAGCCTATGCCGTCAATCACGTGATGATGCGGTTGGGCCTGACTGACAGTCTCACCGCAGTCAGAGATCAAGCCATCACCTCCACCAAACCTCCGGTTCCTACCATTGTAGAAACACTGCCTCTAATCAATGAACACTTAGCATATTGAAATGTACTATCTAGAATAGACTCTTACAATTCAGTGAAAGGAAAGAGATGTCACTCTTGGCCATGTAAGATGTATATAGTCTAAAGTCAACATCTCTGAATATAAAATACAGCTTCAGGGGAGACCAGTAGACACAGCAGCATATGGCCTACGCCAGCTTCAGAGGGATGGCGGTGATACACGGTCCACTGACATTTGTTCTAAGGGCATGGGGGAAATGCTAAAGTATTTTGAAACCTGTATAATGATTTCTTTTGTCATCACCTGGGCATCTTTTGGGACGAGCCACCCTTGAGAGGTTACTAGAAGTTAGTTTGTTTAAGACATTCAATAACAACCACCTATCTGAAGTTAATCTCTCGGAACTTCATGGACATAAAGATATACTTCTGAATATCCAGTCTCTGTGCTTATAAATAGTTTAATTGGGTTGGTTGTAATTTGTTTAGTCAAAGAAAAGACTTCATAAAGCTTATTTTTCTAAAATTGCCTAAATCTAGTTAAGTTACCTAGCACTTTGTTAAAAGTATATCCAATAAAAACAACATGTACACCAGTTTTGGTAGAAATAAAACCAATGAAAAAGGACTCTGAAGACTCTGTTACAAATCCATTGGCAACTAATACTTCAGCAATATATAGTCACATCTGGTCAACACCTGGTTGATGTAAAAAACCCACTATGTCCTGTCTTAGGTTATGGTTAGCTGCTGAAGTTGCTGCTTTCCCAAGGCTAAAGCTGAACTTAAACAGGACTGCAGACACACACACACACACACACACACAGAGAGAGAGAGAGAGAGAGAGAGAGAGAGAGAGAGAGAGAGAGAGAGAGAGAGAGAACACAGGACAATGCAGACCCTGACGGTTAATGAACATACTAGAATGATGTATAATGTTTACACAGAGGTGGTGATAGGGGTGGGAAGAGAAGGACAAAATCTTCTTCATTCCCATTTCTTGGATAAAGTATCCATGGAAGATACGTGATTTTTTTAAAAAGTCTTTGTAAAAATCATTAAGGATAATGTCGGGGGAAAAAAAGGGTTAGTTTCAGATTATGTAAGATAAGATACGTCTGAGAATACTAGGCCTGCAAGGGTATTTGGGTGGAGGGCTCAGTGAAACATTATAAGGAAGGACTAGCCAAAGAGGCTTGGTGGTTCAGAACCCAAGTCGGAGGCCAGAAGCTGAGGGGAAGCTAGGGGCTCCATAGCTCTCTTACAGTCCCTTCCAAGTGTAGGTGACACAGCATGGCTGAACCACAAAGCGAAAAGGCCTCCAGAAATAACTAAACTATTTTCTGAAATCTCTATAGATTCTACCTTGAGGAGGCGACTTTCTGCAACGTCCTCTTAGGACCCTGAGGGAAGATGTTCAGTGGGGTCACAAGCCCTGCAGCCATCCACCCTTCTTCCGCCCAATCACTGTCCCTTTAAATAAAGGAATTTTTCTTGTAAAAAAAAAATTTTGCCAGGTGTTGGTGGCGCACCCTTAATCCCAGCACTTGGGAGGCAGAGGCAGTTGGATCTCTGTGAGTTCGAGGCCAGCCTGGTCTACAGAGCGAGTTCCAGGACAACCTCCAAAGCAATACAGAGAAACCCTGTCTCAAAAACCAAAAAAGGGGCTGATCACTTGGTACTGGATAATCAGATGGTGTGCTCTTCCCTGGGGAAGGCTGTATCTCCCATTCTCAGTATTCCTTAGTTGCCTGTAGGTCGCTGTGTAGGGTTGAGGCCTTGGGGCATTCCTCCGTCCACATTAATGTGTCTATTAGTGTTTTTGCTCATCCATTCTCATTGGACATATTGGACCAATGGTCTCTGATTGATGATTCAGCCTTACTTCTTCTCCATTGAAAAGGAAAGCAAACTTAATGTTAATTTTAGTCAACCTCAGCTACCCAGCCTAGGACTGATAGAATTACACCCCACAGCCTACTCCTGATGGAGATAGTGGTGTCAAAATAACGTATTTCTTGGGAGGACAATGAGAAAGACCCCAGATTCTCTTACCAAAGTACCTTGATATTTCTTCATATTTGGCTGCCATGAATATAGACATCTCAAGGATCCTTGGTTATGCCAACATCCACAAAGAATACCTAATTCTCAATAGTATCTTCTTTTACCTTGGTCATACCATAGTTATTAGAATCAGCAACACCATGACTTTGAACAACACTTAATGTTTCAAGGACTTTACTAATCTTTAAGCATCCTTTTGTACTTGACATATAACAAATTCAGCTGACATCTCGGGTGGGGCCCAGTCTTATCCATTACAAATTTACAATAACATCGACTCTAATGCTTAGTTCCAATTCCAATCTTAAACATAACCTTGAAATAAATGCCAATGGGTAGAAAGACAAGACAATTCTTTTCCTTATATACAGAGAGAGATCCCAATGAGTTTTCAGCAAACTGTCAGTCTCCAAAGCTAATTTTGTAATTGTCCTCCTTAGCCTTTGAGACAGCACAGTAGAGTAGCACTTAATAGCAGGTAGGATACAGAGGTGTAGCTAGACAAAGGACAGCCACCTCATCAATGCCAGGGAGCCCCTGGGATCAGGGACAGCAGATGTCCCAGCCCCCAAGGCCTCTTAATCTTGCATGAGAGAAGGCCTGTATCCAAACAGAGAAACGCTCATTATGCCTTGAATTTGCTGCTGCTCTTAAGGTCTTGCACCATATTTTACATCTGGTCAGTGGCCCAGAAGACAGGAAAAGGGGCCCAGGCTTGCCAGTGTAGGGGCTGATGGGCCAGCACAATTATTAAAAGTAAAAGCCATCTTCCTTCTCGTACTCACACCACTTGATTTAACAGTAGTCACATCCTAGAAATTAGGATGAGAAAAGAATACAGGACGACCCCAAATCAATACCACCTGTATGGAACACAGAGCCTTCCCATCTGCCTAGAATGCATGCTTTAATTGCTTTCAATAAGCCAGATTTAAGTTACATCAATTGCCTGTCAGCTATAAATTATGTCTATACATTCTAGTGACACTTCTGCTTTCTGTCTCCATCCTTCTCCAGATAAGCATGCTTGATTATAACTTCATGTTGACAAATGATTGTGGAAAATGGATTCCAAGAAAAGTCTAAGTCTGCCCACAGTTCCCAGCCTAGCAGGGGACAAACCCTGAGAATTCCCTCAGTAACCAATGAAAGAAATCTTGCCTGTAGGCCAAAGAGTGCAAGAATCCTCAAATATTCTGCTGCCCTCATCCCCAGCCAGCCTCGTCAGAGGCCCTGACAAACAGAACCATGGAAGCAGGTATGCAGCCAATGGGCCAGTAAGTATAAACAGCTGTACTTACATGTGTCTGGCTTGAGTTGACTGTTGGTGATGCCAAAGTACTGGGGGTTTTCAATAACAGGAATCTTGGTCATTCCAATGATGACAGCATCAGGACCGCCCTCTGAAGAGGATGGAGTATTACTCCCATTGGAGATGTGGTGGAGGGGGCTGGCTGAGTCGTCGTCGTTGCTGATGACAGAAGCTGGGCCTGGAGTTGGAAGAAGAAGAGGCATTCTGTAGTTTAATGGCTTCAGTTGAACTTTAAGTCGCATACACTCCAATGGGTAATTTCGGTGGGTTTTGGTGTGATCACAGAGTGTTGCCATCATCGCTCCAACCTAATTTTAAGACACTTCTCTTGCCCCCAGTTAGTGTTTCTCTCCAATTTCCCCCACTCCCAGTCCCAGAAATCCACAAATTTACTTCTCCACTCTGAGTTAACAAACCTTGGCATTTCACATCATTGCAGCCAATGTGATTCATGACTTGCACTTGGCATCGCGTTTTGAAGTTAACTCTCCCTGCCATGTGCATGGACACTTCCTTTTTGCTGTTGAGTGATCCTAAATTGTGCAGGCATGGCATGCACTGTTGATCTGTCCCCCTGCCCACTGAAGGAGTTGTGACTCTTGACTAATAAAAATAATGCAGCTGTGAGAACTCATGGACACATTTTTGTGTGGGGACACACACCTCCTTTGCCCTTGTGTGAGATGGGTAAATCCTAAGGAAGGCCTATGCTTAGCATTTGGAGCATCTAAGATGACTTACATAGCGTTTGCACCATGCTGTGTTAGTCAATTACCACCAACATATGAGGACTCTAATCCCATTTCCATTTTCTGTAGCTGCATGTGCAGCTCCCAGGACCTGGGGGGTGGTCTGTGCACACTTTAAGACCCCCCCTGTCACTGAACTCCTGGCACAAATCCAGGACACCTGTTTCTCTGGGGACTGTAAGTGATGCTGAATTTGGAGACCTGAGTTTCTTGTCTTTGCACTTTTACTCAATTCTTTGCGCATCTGGATCTGCTTACAGTTGGGAGCTGTGCTAGAGAATGCCCAGTTGTTGCTTTATGAGACTGGAGTGAGATTAAGGATACGAAAACGTGCTACAAACTTCAATGTGCTTCACATACACTGATAGATAGAGCCTATGACATTATTGGGATCCCTTTATATTAGAGCATTAGCTTAATTTATTTTCCATACAAGAATTGATTTTTAACCCCAAACCTCAAAATACATGCCTCTATATTCACTCCACTACAGTTTGTTCCATCAACACATCTACTAACTGCCTACTTGAGTCATCCCAAGTTGGTCACCAAAGTCGACTTGGAAAGATAAAACTGTGTGAGAAGACTCAGAAGGCTGAACATCACATGGATAGGAACTTCACACATGGGACTCCAAGTCTTTTGGACATGGAGCACACATGCCTATAAAGTGTATGGAATGAACTACACTGTCCCTTGTGAGAGTGGAAGGGGAGGCAGAGTGAAAGGGCTGAGTTGAGCACCAGGCCAGGCAAAGGCTTGCCAAAGAGGGATGTCTGTGCTGTGCTTCCACCCAAGGGAGTGTGCTTCCAACCCCACCCCCGCCTCGTCCCCCCAGCATGCTTTGGGGCCTCTGTGCATTCTCCACTTTTCTCCTCATCCTTAATTACTTCCATGTAAAGCAATTACAAAAACAAAGGTTGTTTTGTCAGGTTCTGATACAGCTTGAATCCCTATTCAATCTAATGGTAATCCACCCACCAAACTCCAAGATCCATTTTCCCCCTGTGGGGATTATTGTAGTTTGTAGTGATAACAGTTGGGCATTCCCCAGATAGTTGTGTCTTAAACAAAGTATGCAGGGGGAACCTACCACTATTATCGGTAATTCTGAAAGCAGTGTCTCCATAGGAGTGCATTTAAGTTGTGTTTAATAACATACTCTGGCTTGATTCTGCAAACATGTCCTCGCACAGCCAACTTAGAAGCCACGCAACACCCAAAGACAAGGCAAGCCCGCCGGTTGTGCTCATCTTGTGTCTTGCTCATCTATGTTCACAAACAGTGGAATCCCTGCCAAGAATAGCTGTAAGGACAAGTTCTTACTAATATCCCCAGCCATCTCTGTTTTGTGGTTTACTTTCTGACAAGCCTAGATCACTCAGCTTCTAGCCAGTGATGGAAATGGAGGTATGCTATGCTATGCATTTCTGCACATTGTCAGTAAAGCTTTCCTGCCACTGGCTCCCTTGCTAGGCCCTCAGAGCAGCTGCAAGGCTACCAGCTACCAAAGCTTGCTACCCCCAGTGAGGCTGCTGTGGGAATCACAACAGTGCTGTGTTTTGAGTAGAAGACAATGGAGATTTCTCCAGGAATCCAGCTCTAACTCACCTCCCAGCTGCACCCTGGAGCCCTTGTACACAGTAAACTGCTATTTAGGTCCACCAAAGAACTCTCTCTCCTCTTCCCCCATGTCCACCAAAGCACACCCCTTGTTCCTAACCCACTAACTAAGAATCAGTCTCTCATATAACTTAGGGCAGAGTGATAAGAGCTGAGGACATGGTGACCATGCATATGGAAGGGCCTGAGTTCTATCGTGGCACTGGTAGAAAAGCAAGACAATTTTTTAAAAAGCCTTTTCACTTTGTAGAAAGTTGCCGTTGAAAAATGGAGCATCGCAAACCTCTACAATTTATCAGAGGAATATTAATTCAGCTGCTGTTCCCTTCATTAGTGATGTTCCAAAGCCTGGAAGATTGATATGGCTGGCAAGGTTGTGGGAATTAAGACCATTTTTCTATGAACGTTTTAATATAATGGAGCACAGAGCACATCGAAGTGGGGAGGGGAAAAAGCTCCCGATGGGGACAATGAATGTCTATATAATTTGACAGCAGCCTGTCTGCACACTTTATGATTTGTGTCTTTGTGTGTCTGTGCATGCAGTTGAGCAGACACTGTAAAAAGGGAGACAGAAGGGAGAGGCACATTGCAGTGGTTACAAGAAACTCAAGCTGAGAACTTGAAAACCGCATTATAATATTGATACAAAATTTAAATTGCTAGGAATGCACACCGCAACTGAATTTGGGGTAGTTCCAAAAACAGGCTGATAAACAGGAGGTATGCATGGAAACATGTTAGCTCATCAGAGATACACGATAACATACCCTATATGTTTAGTATTTTAGATGTTTCTAAGTCTAACTGAACATATTTTCCAATGATTAAAATGGCCATGTGGGAAATGTCCTTTCTTCTCAATACCAACAATGCCTTCAGCGGAGGGAGAGGTTGCTACTTGTAAGCCACCGGACGCATTGACTATACTTCCCTCTGTTTTCTATGGGCTGATGCTATAGCCCCTGGGACCTGCTGCCCAGTCTCTACATACAGTAGATGCCCTGCCCATCAATGCATCTTCCATACACACCAACACAGCCTACACCGCCAAGTCACCTTCCTTGTATGGTCTTCACACTCTGGGTCACCATCCACCTTTCCTATCACCCTAAGGCCAGATACCATAGAACTCAGGAGAGCGTGGGAGGCTGGAGCCTGCTGGCTTACTGCAATCAGACAGTCCTCGATCTGCCTCCTCTGTCTCCCTGGTTCCTCCTCATAAAAACAATAAGAAAAGTTCTTGCCCTCCTCATCTCTCTGTTTCCTCTACACCCTGATAGCCAAACACCATGGCATGACATGTTCCCTCTCGGAAGCTCTCAGCCATAACTCTCACTTCACACTGGTCCTGCCCTTTAGCTGTTGACCTCACCATATTTGATGAATACAGCAGGCGCCTCAGGTGGGCTATAGCTGGGACAATCTGAAGAACAGTCTATGCTGCCACTGAGGAGGGTACAGCACTTTTGAACATCTCTAAGAGTTAGAGGTGTCTACAAAGTATTGAGGTGGGTACAGTGATTGGCTTCTTAGGAGAAGGCAGACACCATCCTCCAGCACTGCAGAGTCAGAATGGTTCACCTTTCTCTGATTATGTACCCCTGAAGCATGAAGAACCCTATGGACCACCCTGGAGTTGAAGACCCCCTGATATCTCAGGAGAATGATAGGTTGTTTCTGAAATGTACCCTTTGGGAGCTTCTTAGAGCCCCATGATACTGGAGCTTGGTCCCTTGTCTACTTTCTCTCTATTTGGTAAGAGAGGTTTTGCATTAGAATCTTCGAGACTAGCAAAGGCGTGAAGGTTGGTGATTTTTTTTTTCCCCTCCCAGGATTTTCAGCCTGAGCTTGGTCCTCTGGTCACTTGCAAATCAATGGGCAGATGCTGCTACAGAATGTTTGACTGGATGAGGTCCCATGTCAGGGTTAAAAAGATAAAGGGAACAGGCTTCAACCAGGCAGTGGTGGCACACGCCTTTAATCCCAGCACTCGGGAGGCAAAGGTAGGTGGATCTCTGTGAGTTCAAAGCCAGCCTGGTTTGCAAAGTGAGTTCCAGAACAGCCAGGACTGCTATACAGAGAAACCCTGTCTTAAAAAAATAATGAAATAAAAAGATAAAACAAACAACAAAAATAACCCAACAAACAAACATACATAGGAAACAGGCTTCTGTATATAGCTGGGCTAATAAGCAAACGCAGGACAGACAGCTCAGAAATGTGTGGCTTCCTTATACACATTTGTCTCCATTCCTCAGAAATATCACCTATAGCCAACCTTGCTACAAAAAGGAATAACAACCAAAAGAGTCTGCCAGTGATGATCAGATCTTGGAAATCCACAGGGATGATAGGAAACTGTCTTTTCATGCCTTCCATGTGATTTCTTGTCTTTGTCCCCACAGAAAATGCCAAGCAGAGTGGAGGTCCCGAGAGACCACACCTGACTGGGTCCTGATGAGGAGCCATAACATCTGCATTCGCTCCACGAGCCACATGCTCCGTGTTTCTGTTGTCTGCATTCAGTCTGAATGCAAGGAACAGAATGTAATCAGGCACAAATCACAGTGTCTGGATGTGGAAGTCTGATTTTGAGAAAAAAAATCACCATAAATGAACAGCTAATTTACCAATTCGGAATTCTATTGCACCATAGCCAACAGAACAAAGTGAAGAGCCAAACTTGCCCAAGCTTGCCAGTTCAGCCAACTGTGCACTGCACTGTGACCTTGAAGTAGTTTTAGCCTGATCTTTAACCTTCAAAAGCCATCACTGCTTAGAGTAGAGACAGCAGTTGCCATGAGCCCTGGATTAAAAACAAATCAGCTTCAAGCGTGCAAACCTACTTACTACACAGAGTTTGTGAAAGTAATGCCTTTTCTAGAAAAAAAAAAAAAGCTAGGTCTTTTGCTTCAGCAAATCTAAAACTGGTGGGACCAATGCAGAGAGAGAGAACCCGAGACCAGTGAATAGAGAGAGAACCCAAGTGGGTTCTGCAGAGCCAAGCTACAGGAGCCCCGCAAAGCCACAGGAGGCGTGGCTCCTTACCCCTTACCCATACCTTGTCTTGACTTCCCCAATTGCAAACCATGAGACATCGGAAAACCACAACAAAACATAAAACAAACTTGGAAAGAGCAGTGGGAACTGGAGAAAGTCAACTGACTGACCTTAGTCACGTAACTCAATAACACCCCCAAAGAAGTTTAAAAAATGAAAACCACTGGAGACTAAGACTTCCTCTCAGACACCTGGAAGCTGGGTTTCAGATTGCTGTGCAAACACTTGTGTTTCATCCTGAGCACATGGAAGTTCAAACCAGAAAGCAACAGCAACCTGTCTTCCAAGGAAATGGCCCAAGCCCGGGTCTAACAGCTCTGAGCTCTTGCTCTTTTGCACTCTCTTCCTTCCCCCTCATATTGAATCCTCTAGCAGGACAGTGTGGTGTCTGAGGACACACAAGGCACCCGACAAATGCGCCACAGCTTTGCAGCAATGTGGGAAAATAATGAGAGAAAACAGATTTCATCTGAAGCTGAGAGGCAGCACAAAATTCCTGGGTAGGGGGAATAGACTCTGGGGTGGGGCTGTTGGAACGCTACATGCTTATCTGCTGTGTGAGGAAGGGGCCTTACAGCACCAGACTCTACTGGATACATATACACAAGAGCCCTGTTGTTTGGAGGGTCTCCAGTGACTAAAGGCACAGTGAAATATCTACTCCTTGGACTCAACTGTTGACTTAGGGAAACTCTGGGGTCGAAAGAATTTTCTGTACCATAGAGAAATCTATGGTTGTGGGGCCAGGAAAGGAGCAGAGGCAATCAAAGTCGTGTACTTCTTTGCTCTGGGGCTCTACAGTGGTCTTCACAGTCAAGGTTAAAACTAGGTTCAAGAGCTAAGTGAAGTGAAGCAATCAACGCTGGTAAAATCTCCCTGCACTCTCAAGGATGCTTCACAAAACTGTTGCCCTAATTGTCTCAGGGTTAAGCTTAGGCTTTGCCTTCCCAGAACCCTGCATTCCAGGCTTGCAGCCTAAGCTGATATTTATTTATTTCACTAGTTAGTTATCCAGATAGCTAGTTAGTTAGTTAGTGGGGGTTAGGAAAACAAACCCTAGGGCTTCAGCCCAAAGCTGACATTCACAAATGGCTGACCTTCATCCAAATACTTCCTTCCAGGTTTTAGAAATCAAAAAGAGATCTTGGCCACAATGCAAAGCCGGATAAAGATCCTTTGCACAGCTGAGTGGTGGTGGCACTTGCCTTTATTCCCAGCACTCAGAAGACAGAGGCATGAGGATCTCAGTGAGTTCGAAGCCAGCCTGGTCTACAAAGCGAATTCCAGAACAGCCAGGAACAGGACTGTTACACAGAAAAATCCTGTCTTGGAAAACACAAAAAAAGAAAGAAGTTCATTGGCTTAGGTCACACTGACTAAGCTTCACTCACTGAGTCTGGCCCAACAGTGTCATGCTCATGGAGTTGCCATGACCAACCCTGCCCAGAAGGTTCATTTTCCTACTGGTCATGTTTGGAGTATTCTGTGCATTTGTTTCTTTGTGCTGAGGATCAAACCAGGGCTTCATGGCTGCTAGACCAGTGCTCTACCACCAAACTACCTCCTCTGTCCCTCAGCATCTGTTTGGCTTATCTTTTTAAAAAACTGATATCATAGATCAAATTTCTCAAGTCTGTTTTCTTTTCCTTTTGAGTAATTTTTCAGTTGCTCTTCTTCTTCTTCTTCTTCTTCTTCTTCTTCTTCTTCTTCTTCTTCTTCTTCTTCTTCTTCTTCTTCTTCTTTCAGAGAACCCACTAAGGTCAACATTCATCTCTCACCGAATATACATTTAGGGATTGTTTCTATCCATTAACTTACAATAAACATAGTGGCATTGAATATCTTACACATCTGAGGTGCTCACCCCTCTTTTCAAGACTCACTGTAGTAAGATAAATCCTGTTAATAAATAGAATTGCTACTGAGGACAAGCTTGGTCAACTTGGCCTTCAACTAAATCAAGTCTCACTTTTACCAACAGCACATGAGTGAGGAGTCTATAGTTGCGCTATCTAGCCTAATGTGCAAGTGAGGGGGAACCACTTCCTACTTCCTGTTTTCCTTTCACGAAGCTGTGGGGAGCCACTTCCTACTTCCTTTCTGCTGTTCATGCAACTGAGGGATGAGCCACTTCCTACTTCCTCCCTGCTGTTCATGCAGCTGAGGGAGGAGCCATTTCCTACTTACTGGGGTGAGCCACTTCCTACTTCCCCTCTGCACGTCAGACAGCCCCACCTTACTGAGCAGAGACTTGTCAAGTTACCTCTTCCTCTCTGTGCCCCTGAGATATTACCACGTTGCTTCTTGCGTGATGTTGTGCTGCATAAATACACCGAAGAACACTGTAGATAAGAGAAGTGTAGGCAGGCCTCCTGGGCAGCCCCTACAATACCCACTTGCTCTTCAGCTATACCTTTCCCGGATTACAAATCACCCAAAGTTGCTGACAGGGAGTCACATCAGAGAGGCTGACACACTCAGTCACCCCACACTGTAATGACAGATGGGGGGTGGTTTCTTCCGTCCTTTAAAATTGCCTTTCCCATATCCAGAGTTGCCAAAATTCACCAAATTTCGAGACATTATAATTAATTGAGCATTCTGTGGTGTCAAATACTATTAGTATTTATCCAACGGGCAGAGCAGAGATGTCAATGTTTGCCTGAGGGGCTTTGGTAGAAAGAGAGGTACCCTAGAAGTCCTTCCATGTGTGTTGGGGATGGGGGTAGTGAGACGAGAAGCCGCTACATCCTAGAGGGAAGGTGAGGTTTCGGGAGACACATTTCTGGATTCTTTAGAACACATTGGAATCAGCCAAGCACAGAGTGGGGACACAACAGAAAGTTGGATATCCCCAACTTTCAAAGTTCAGTTAAACAGTTTCTGGGTTGACAGTCTTCTGAGAACAATTTGCATTTGGTAGATGCCACACTTCAGATTTTGATCTTTGAACCTGGTCTACAGGTTCCTGACTCACTGGAGACGTTCAGTGGCAGGAGAAGACGCAGCTCCCACCAGCCAGGTGACCATGAGCTTGCCATCAGTGCTCCATGGAGCACTTGCACTGCCAGCACATTTGGACATTAGACTTGAAAGGAGACAAAATCGTCAGCATCCTCAGGCCGGGAAGAGATCAGATCAGTTAATCTCAGATTGTGTGGACGCAGGATGGAGTCAGAAGGGAGAGAAAGACAAAGAACAAGAAGATGGGCAAGAGTTTTAAAGGGAAATGAAGGTTCAAGAAAACTAAAGCCTGACCTGGGTGTGGGGAAGTGGGGCAGTGAAGAGGAGATGGCAGTGTTAGGGAACCGGTGACTGAGCACGGAACACGAGGGGGTTCTGAGGGGAGTCTCAAAGCTCACAGCTGGAGACAGTGAGGTATATGACGGCACTGTCCATAGGGTCCTGGAGGACCTTGGGACAGAAACAACTTCACAGCTCTAAACGGAAGCTTTTAAGACACAAATCCCAGGTAAGTCATTCAGGGCAAGAATCCCTTATTTGTTTGGGAGGAAATGAGAGGAGACTTCTTTAATTTAGATTTTAACATCACAAAGGCCTATGTGTCCACAGGGTCCCTGGAGTGCAGCCACTGGGAGGAGGCCAGGTCGTTAAGAGGTGGAGCCTAATGCTAGAACTTTAGGTCACTTGTGAGTGTGTCCTTTAGAGGGTTGCGGGGGCCCCAGGCTTTTTACTCCCTACCAAGGGGTGAGCAGTTTTGCTCAACCGTTCACTCTGGATGAGATGTGCTGTGCCATGTCCTCCCACAGGGCATGAAGATGGGTGGGCTCTGCTAGAGTGATAGTCACAGTCAACCTGTTCTGAACTGATCACTCAGGGGCTTTGTGATGGAGACAGAAAGCTGACTAACACAGGAAGCATCGGGTTGGTAGGTCTGCGGCTCAGGGTGCTCAAAGCTCCAGGCCCCTAGGGAACTAGAGAAGAGAAATGGGGTCTGGATGGGACTCAGTCCCAGTTCATTTTTATTCACAAAAACAAAGAAGGATACCTAACCAACGCTAAGTTGGGGCAAGCTGATTCCCGACTTACTGATTGATGCCTAGGCTCCCTTTAGAAGGGGCACGGTCACCATGGAGATGAGCCCTTCGGAAAGATTAAATGGCCATCATTCTCCCAGAAGCTCTGGCCATTCATCTGCTCCTTCTTGATGGGTTGAAGCAATAGCCTTTAAACAGAAACAATATTCCCCTTTTCTTGTGGTGGTCCACCCATGGGATTGGGGTCTGCCCAGCCTCCTTTTATTTTCTGTTTAATAAGAGATGTTTTGTTCACAGCCAAATGAAGAGCTCCCTCAAAAGTAGGTACAGTCAGCATAAGGAACCTGCCCCATTTGGATTCTATTAGGAAATTAACCAGTTAAACCCTCATGAGTTTGGGAAAAGCTGACCAGAAAGGGGAAAACAACACATCAGCACCCCAGCAACTCCAAGACAGAAATGAAACCAAATAAAATAAATAACAAGAAAGATTAGTTTTTCAAACATCTCTCCAAGGAAACAGGATTTAGTAAGTTGAAAGGGGAGTATTCATAACCTGAGTGAAAGTTGGGAAAAGGAGCCAGTAATGGGCAAATGGGAGAAACCTGACCGTCCCTGTAGATCCTGGCCACACAAGCCTTCAGCATTTGCGTTCCAGCAGTTTTGACCTCAGGACACCCCAGTTTCCTGATTGCCTTTTACATTTCAGAAAAGTCACATTTGTACATTCCAATGTGAAGAGAAAAATCACCAGTTATCCAGTACTTAAAACTCTGCACAAATTAAAACTTGCTGTTATCAAATGCTGCTATCTTCCCATCCTGTATCCCCAAGAATAACATGCCCACCTCTTTGCAGGGGCGGGGAGCAGATGAAGGTACTGCTATGCTGAGGAAATGCCCGTCACGTCCACTTCCTGCGGCTGTGCCTACTCAGTTCCACGCGGCATTGCCACAGGGAGGGTGCTGAGAACAGTGAAGGCATCTCACAGAACATGAGCTGACTGCTTCCAAACATGGAACTGCTGGCCACGGGCAGGGAGGAGAGGTGAGGCAAACGGCCACATTACTGACAGTTTCCTTTCTGGCTGACTTGCAATCGACTAACTAAACAGCTGGCTTCAAATCCAGTTCCCCCAGTCTCAGAAGAGCATAGTTCAGGGCCAAGTTTCCACTTCAGGTCCGCCTTATCTCTACTTCTGGACACAAGCATTATAAATGAAAGTCCCATCCTAGCCGAGGAGGAGGGCTGGAGTTGGGTTGAACAGCACAGCACAGCACAAAAAGTATTCCCTCCCCACCAACCTTTACTTGAGCCATCTCTTCCTCTAAACTTACAATTTCATTTATTCCCACTGTCTGATGGGGGCTGTCCTTCTGTATATATGTTTTTCTCTTATTGGTTGATGAATAAAACACTGTTCAGCCAATGAGGCAGAAGATAGGTGGGTCTAGGAGACAAGGAGAATTCTGAGAAAAGTAGGCAGAGTGAGCCCAACACACAGAGTCACCATGCTGCCAAAGGAGTGACAACATGCCGGGAATTACCACAGACTCGTGGCAAGACATGGATTGATAGAAATGGGTTAATAATTAAGGCAGAGCTAGTCAATAAGAAGCCCTAGCCATCATCCAACAGATTTATAATTAATATAACATCCATGTGCTTATTTGGGGCTTGTCCTGCAGGACAAGGCAGGACAAGAAACCTTCTGTAACAACTGTCTCTAAGAAACATATCATCAAACAGCTCCTAGGGGCGAAGACGTGGCTTAGCAGTTAAGAGCACTGGCTGTTCTTCCACAGGACCTAGCTTTAATTCCCAGCACCCTCATGGCAGCTCACAAACATCTGTATCTCTAGTGTCAGGATCTGACGTCCTCTTCTGCTCTTCACAGGTACCTACACACACATGATGCACATGCATACATGTAGGCAAAACATCCGTAAACATAAAATATTTTTTTAAAGCTTCTCTGTGACAAAGAAAAAATATTATGGCTTAAATCTTTGAACTTAACACTTTTATTTTTGCCCCTTAGGCACTGTTTCCTAGATGCTCTTGTAGTTAGTTGCAGTTATGTAATCAAACTCTAGCCAGTGGAAGATCTGGCCACCCGAGGTCCTCACGCTGGCCACCTGTGCCATTTGCCCTTCAACTAGGTCAGAATGAAGATAGTGCACAGGCAAACTAGGTATTTATGACTTGAAGATCACATTGAGCTGTTCCAGGGAAGAACTACGTGTGTGTGTGTGTGTGTGTGTGTGTGTGTGTGTGTGTATACAGAATAGAAAACATCTCAGAGCATTCCAGGGGGTGGGCGATCACACTTAGCCCCCACTTATCCATACAAGAATCAAACCAACATGTGTGATCCATTTTCAGCTCTGGGGCATATTACAACAGTGGGTGCTGACCCTAACAGATACACGCAGATAAAGAAATGCACATAAATGAGTAGAGTTTTTATGGGTTCCATGTCTTCCTGATAGTTCCCTAATGGCCAAAACCTCAAATTAAAAATCTGGTGCCTGTTCATACTCACACTATTCTGGAGACAAACTGCAGAGGTTCCATCAAGTTTCAAGTTGCGTCTCACTCCAACACGCCAAGAGTCACTAACTACAGAGACGGTCCAATGAGGCAAAGAGATGACTAGACAGGTCTTCTGTGTTTATATTTGACTTAAACCCATTCTCTATCAACAGCTGCACTTAGCTTTGGGAACAATCTCTCTCTCTCTCTCTCTCTCTCTCTCTCTCTCTCTCTCTCTCTCTCTCTCTCATTCTTTCACTGACTTTCTGATTCAGCTTCCCTGTATCCCTCCAGCTTCCTATAGTCGCTTTCCAATGATGACTCTGCAATAATCATTTTTGAGTATAAATCTTGTTGGCATAGTTTTATAAGCTTCTGGTTGTCACTCTAGGACCTGTGATTTGTCCACCTATCCTCCCTTTCCAATTTCCTAGTAAAGAACCAGTGGGGATTGTTCCATGCTTTCTGTACCCTAGCTTGTTTATTTGTAATCTCCAATTGTCAGGTCAAATGTCACACCCAGCCTCACTTTAGTCTGAGCCTCTCTACTCACTCTCCATTGTCTTATCCCCATTAGAGACTTGAATGATGACATAGTGTCTACCTCAGAGTCCCCTGGTCTCAAAGTTCAGAAGCTAGCTCATTTCCCCCATCTGCTATTGGCTGGGAACTTCTGGCAAAGAGAAAGTCTCTATGCAGAGTCATGGGTAGCTTGCAGCTACAGGCTAATCCTCCATCCTCCAAACCATGATATTTGAAACACTCCAAACTCAGAAAGGTTTTGAGCCCTGGCCTCTCAGAAGGGAAGAGCTACACAGAAGATACCAACTTCAGGCCAAAGAACAGCCAAAATGCAGGTACACTAAAAATAATGAATGGAATTACTGTCAGGCTATGTGTGCACAGTGTGTGTGACACACAAACTCTGTATTTAGAATTAGGTTCCATCTCCAGGATGTCTCATTATGCATGTGCAAATATTCTAAAGCTGAACAAATTACAAATTCTAAAATGTCAAGCAACTTGGAGACAAGATGCTCAGCTTGTCCAGGGATGGTGGCAGCTGAGGGCTGCGTCTGGGACACTCAGAAGCTCTGCTATAGGAGCCTACTTAGGAGGTTTACCATCATCGCCAGAGGTGGTGCAGGCAATCGGGGCTCTAGAACTGATGAAAGCAACGGTTTTTAAAACACAACAGTATAAAGTATAAAAAGTACAAGGAAAATGCCAGTGTATAAACTACAAATGCAACATAAATTCACTGTGGTTTGATAACACACTAGCTACCTGATTCCCTGTAGACCTACGAAGGGACCCACTGAACACAGTACAGCTTGTCGTCTCAATCTGTGGGGTCTGCACTTGAGGATTCAACCACTCACCATCTGAAGATACACACACATACATACACAATACATACATACATGCATACAGACATATAAAATACATACATACACATACACATACATACACAGTGCATACAGACATACACAATACATAATACATATACAATACACACATGCATACACACATACACAACACATACATACACAGTGGCATATATACATACACAATACATACATACATATACATATACATACACAGTGCATACATACATATATACACATACATGCATATAGACATACACAATACATACATATATACTCGTTACATATATACACACATACACAATATATACATATACATATACATTATACATGCATATGTATATACACATAAATATACAGTGCATACACAATATATACACAATACATACACACATATACAATACATACATACATGCATACAGACATACACAATACATACATACACAAACATACAGAGTGCATACATACATATATACACAGTGCATACAGACATACACAAAACACACATGCGTATACACATACACAACACATACAAACACAGTGAATACATACATACACAATACATACATACATATACATATACAGTGCATATACACATATATACACAATACATGCATACATTACAATACACACATACATGCATACAGACATACACAATACATACATACACATACATACAGAGTGCATACATACATATATACACAGTGCATACAGACATATACAAAACACACATGCATACACACATACACAACACATACATACACAGTGAATACATACATACACAATACATACATACATATACATACACAGTGCATACATACATATATACACAATACATGCATACAGACATGCACAATACATACATATATACTCGTTACATACATACACACATACACAATACATGCATATATATATATGTAGATATATATATATAATACATGCATAGGTATATACACATAAATATACAGTGCATACACACATATATACACAATACATACATAATACATGCATACATATACACAATACACACATACACCATACATACAAATACAACAATACATACATGCACAATATACGTACATCAGACATACATACATACACAATACATGCATGTACAATACATACATACATATTCACATACACAATACATACATACATTCATACATACATACATACATACACACACATCTGTCCTGAATATATTTTGGTCAATATTTCCTAAACACCATAGCATGACATTTACACAGAATTTACACAGAATTTATATTAGACACTGTAAGTAATCTAGAGAGATGATTTAAAGTATGCGGAGGGTTGCGCTCAGGCTAGGTATGAATACTGTGCCCTTTAGCACAGAGCTCTGAGAACCTTGGTATCCACATGGTCCTGAGCGGGCCTCCTGAGGGAACTGGTGGGTTTCAGTATTTAAAGATGAGACACACCCAGGAGCCAGCACTCAGACAGTGGTGTGGAATACAGATACTAGACTAGATGCCAAGGTGTTTGCTGTCTCCAGCATGATCTAGAGTGAGCCTTCCCTGTAGAAATTAGAGACACACACTGAGAACGCTGATGAGAACACTGACACCTGGCCTTGTATTGTTTCCCTGAGCCTGGCGTCTGGGAAATGTGAACTCATGCACAATTTAAAGAAAAGCATTCAGTCAACTGGCCTAGATTTTCTCTGGAAAAATCATCTTCAGATTCTTTTAGGTCATTTGTCTCATCTTAGGAGGAGAGCCTGAGCTCTGCAGAAGCAGTCCTTCAGACGGTGCTTATGAATACTTGGTGCATGACAGGCGCTTAGGAGAGATTGGGTACTACCTTGATTAGCGTAACTCAGTCAGCATTTGCTGTCATGTTTAAAACAACAACAACAAAAGCTGAAACAAAAACCTAGGAGCCCATAGAATTGACGTCCAGAAGCCTCAAGCTTCAAGAAGAGATGAAATTAGTCTTTCTTGAAGCACACTAAGGTATCCCGATCCTATGTCTCCAACAACTAATTTTGGCAGTTATTTTTCCCTTTCGTTTTGAACACATGGACTATTTCAAAGAAAATTCATCTCTTCTCACTCACAATTAAGTTATGCAAAGTTCTGGGTTTTTCAAATCAACTGCAAATTCCAGCAGGCCACATAACAAAAGCCACAGCCTCCACCAGGAGAGAAAGGTAGACCCCCTGCTCTTGGTGCTTATTCCCCAGGCTTGGGCCTGGAGGACAGTCAGTCAGTCCTACCTAATAATAAGACTTGAGAGAGCGGAATCAAAGCTTTGCCTCTGTCCTGTGGCACCCCAGTGAGAGCTTAGAGCACTCTGAAAACATTTTCCCAGCTGTCACAAACTCCCTGAGGGAAGGCAGGTGACAACCGTCTGCACACACACATTTTCTTGCTGACCCCATCTTAATGCTGCTACACACACACACACACACACACACACACACACACACACACACACACACACACACACACACTCCAATCCCTTCTCTTCAAAGCTGGCTAGTGATTTAGAGCAGAGGCTTCACAAAGGCCTTGCTTTAGAAGCGACATTAGTGGTCCTCTAAGAGAGTGACAAGCCCACAGCGCTTGGCCAACAGTTTACAACACATTCTCTTGAGACTTGGTTTCCATGGAGAACCCAGTGAGTCAGACCTGGAGGACTTGCTCAGACTGGTCCATAGTGCCCTAACACCCCCAAGTGAGACCCAAGGAATGAAGGAAGGAAGGTGCCTGCACTCCATGGCTTTGCTTGCTGCCTTTACAAGTCTTGCCTTTTCATTTATGTCATTGATATTTGTGATTATTTTGTTGAGAGTGCATATGTAACATAGAAATTCAATGTTAGTCCCTCTGGATTATCACTTGCTGAAGCTAACGCCGGACACCACCCAGGGAGCTTTCTGTGGTGCGTGGCAGGATTTTACAGGAGACAACTGTGCAAACTTAGGTATCCAGCCGTGACTAGACATTTTTCTTGTTGAGTCCAGCCAAGGTCAGAAAATGTGTGAGACTTATATGGTAGCCAAGATGTTTAATCTTCCTGCTGTATACTCTTTATTTGGAAGTCCTCACTGTGAAACAGAACAAGCAAAATTCTGTGCACTAATGAAGTAAAGCATTGAATAAAATAACAAAACAATAGAACAAAATGAAAGCTATCATTTAAAATAAAATGCCAGTTGAACAGTTAGGTTTTCTGCTGTGTCACTTGAGGTGGCTACACACATGATCAGTAAAAGAAGCCCAGACTCGTGAGAGGAAACTCATTTCTTTCTTTACTCTTTCCCATTGAATGGCCAACATGTTCTTTAAGGGTCCTGGATTTTCTGAAAAATTAGCAAAATTGGCTGTTCACACCAGGAAGTCTCAGGTGGGGGTGATTTTGGATATAGAGGAAAGTCATCAGTGTCTGGAGACATTTTGGGGTGTATCCATGCTGGGGTGAGGTGGAGGGCATGTGTTATGCACATCCAATGGAAATACTGCTAAATCACCACAATACCTAGGGACCCACAATGCCTGGGACAGACCCCACAGTCTAGAACCTAAGACCCACAATGCCTGGGACAGACCCCACAGTCTAGAACCTAAGACCCACAATGCCTGGGACAGACCCCACAGTCTAGAACCTAAGACCCACAATGCCTGGGACAGACCCCACAGTCTAGAACCTAAGACCCACAATGCCTGGGACAGATCCCATGGTCTAGAAACTGAGATCAGGCTGCAGAGAACCTAAGACCCACAATGCCTGGGGCAGATCCCATGGTCTTGAACCTAAGACCCACAATGCCTGGGGCAGACCCCACGGTCTTGAACCTGAGACCCACAATGCCTGGGGCAGACCCCACGGTCTTGAACCTGAGATCCAGGATGCACAGAACAGTCAGTCCTTGCATGCATTGTCATCATCATTGTTATTGCCACCATCACTATCAGGAACGGGATTCAGATTCTGTGTCTTGGGACTAAGTCAGAGTCACCATTTCTTTGTAGGCACACTGCAGTCGCTTAGGTTATCTCTAACCTAACTTAACAGTAACTACAGTCACTGCCCTGCCCCCAATAGAGCTACCTCAGTGGCTTGTGAGCTGATGTTTTCATGAAACATTCCTAGACACCCAAGAGGAAAAGTAAAGTCTAAAATTGTCAAAAACACTCACAGTGTGACCTGGCCACACCATCTGACCCCAGCTTGTCAGTTGTGACTTCTGCTAAACTCCAGTCTGCCCTCTTCAAGTGAGCCCACCATGACTCTTCTATTTATTAGTATTTCACTCAAAACCTACCCACTGGCTGCCTGGTAGGTGCTAGACAGTGTATAAATGTAATGACAGTAGAATAACCACATCTCCCTCTATGACATGTCTCCTTATTCTTCAAACAAGAAAATCAATTAATAGCTCTTTTGACTGTTTCTTGGGATAACTACCACATGGTTTACTGTATTTACATAACCCTATTTCTTCTATCAGAGTATATAAGAACTCTGTGATAGTCCACTCCTTATTCTTTCTCATGAGCTTCATCACAATTACAGTATAATCAGCTCAGGTACTTTCCACATGTACATGCTCAATAAATGGCTCAACGCACTAATGAAATGCTTTGAAGGAGACAGACAACAGGAAACTGCCTTGCTGTTGTCTACTGGTTCCACTATTTCAAAGACAGCTGTTCTTTCCCCATCACAGCTGGTCTCCAAGTTTTATTTATCTACCTAGTTTCCCCCTACTGTGTGTTATAAGCAAATTACATATATCACACACACACACACACACACACACACACACACACACACACACACCACACACACACACACACACACACACACACACACACACACACACACACATATATATATATATATATATATATATATATATATATATATATATGTTAATCTTCTCTCACATTCTAAGCATCAAATACAGGACCTGGTTAAATTTAGGCATTCCATAAAGATCTAATTAAAAGGAGAAAAGATGGATGAACTCCAACCAGCACCTTGTAGTATTCAGCGGAAAGCCAAATTTGGCATACATGGGCCCATGGCTGGTTGACATACCCAAATGTTCATTCACCCCTCTTCCCTGCAGAGACCTGAACTCCCTCACCCTGCCACCCTGGTGTTTGTATCTGCTTATGCGAAGTGGGAAGACAGGGCATAGGGAGCCCAGATAGAAAGAAGTTTAAGACTCAACAGGATACTCGCTACCTCTCACCCCTGCCAGGATGACCCACAAATCCTCATGTCCAGACAGCAGTATCCTGAGCATCTGGCCCCAGAGACAGTGACATGAGTAGAGCCCCTCTGCTTATGTGCACTGCATGGCAGGGGAAGAAATGATCTTTTACATTTTAGGAGTTATGGCTTCTTCAGTAGTCAAGTTCCAAGTAAATCATCTTAAAGTCATTAACATCTGTACAAATATAGAGACTTTCACAGTAACCAGTTATTTCTTGATTGGATTTAAGGCTGACCCATGTCTTATGCTATCAATGGGTCTAAGAATCTTAAGGCTAGAGAGCTCATGGGCCCTAGGGGAACATATTCTAATTATTTTGCTTAATGAACTCAGCCAAAAAACAACTCCTAATGACATATTAACTATATCTACCAATCAGCTCATCACTTGACCCACATCAGAGATGATTCTTTGGAGACCTAGAACTGGTCAACGTGGAGAAAATGAGAGACATTGGAATGTTCATCTGGCACTACCTGGGGTGCCTACATCACACCCCTCTCCTCAAGGCCCAGTGATCCATGTGGAAGAAGAGAGGAAAGGTCGTGAGTGGAGGGGATGGATAATGTCAAGAGATAGAGTTTTCCAGACACGGCAGAGCAGATGCACATATAACCCCACAGCAGTGCCCACAGCATGCACAAGACCAGCGCAGGCCAAGTCAGACAGAATGCCAGCATGCAGAAGGGGAAGTGGTCACAGAGTCCCGCCCTAGCTGAGGAGTTGTTGGCAAAGTCTGTTTTCTTCAATGGCGTGACCCCGGGTGCACTGCCATCCTTCAAGGCAGGCCTCAAGCTCAAGATTAGTCAGCCTACACAAACTGGACTTGATGGGTGGAGGGGAGAAAAGAGGGTGCTGGGGAGGGAAAGAGGATTCCGGTATTTGGGTGGCTAGAGATAGAGAGGGGCGAGCAGATCTGGGAGGAATTGGGAGAGGGGTAAATAGGATCAAAATACCTTGTGGTGAAATCCTCAAAAAATGAGACCATCATTTTAAAAACTAGTAACTCATACTGAGAAGCAAATGCTGCAGACCATCTGTGTCACTCACTGAGAAGGCCGTGCCTTTCTCTGAAAGGCTTCCCTGTGTTTGCCGTACTTCCTGAGCTCTTCTTCTGGACCCGTCTCTGAGGCAGTGCAATAGAATCTGTTAACTGTATGTCTTTGTTATCTGGGGACAGTTTGACAGATTTGGTAGTCAGAGATGACTTGGACAGAAAAGGTAGGTAACTGAACTGCACCTGCCACTGCTGTTTAGAAGGGTCTGAGTCCATCTCAGGTCTTTGGCTTTCTTGAAGACCTCCTAACCTTTCCTTAAATCACCACCAAAGGCTGTGTTCTAAGAAGGATATTGGCTGGTGATTGTCAATAGTAGACCCCCAACCAAATGTCTCAAGGAGACTCCCCGTCTTCCCATTCCTGTAGTTAGGTGGCTGCAGCATGGTGGATGCATGGCTGAATATTCCTCATGATGTCTGTTAGGGGCTATTTAAACACAGTATTCTCAGAAAAAAATAAAGCCACAGAAACAAAATAAATTGACCTAAAATCTCATTCAAGATTAACTAGAAATGCAAGAATTAAATTTTGTTGGTTATTATAGACTGGACTTTGCACACACAAAATCATGTTGAAAATCTCATCCCTAATACGACTATCGTTAGAGAAGGTTCCACAGTCTCCACTGACAGCACCGCCAACTGCGGCCCAAGAGTTCATATATCTGAACCTGGGGGAGGATTTCTCTTTCAAACCACCACACCAGGAGCCACGGAGAACAGGCCACGTGTGGACATAGCAAGAAGGTGGCTATCTGCAAACCAGGACAAGGACTGAAGTGGAGAGTGCTTTGTTGTACTTGTAGCCTCCAGAATCACAAGAGAACCAATGTCTGGTTTTTAATGCACCCTGCTTCTCCATTTTGTTAGAGCAGCCTGATCAAATCATTTTTTTTCTCTCTTTTTGTGACAGATCTCATGTATTCCAGGCTGACTTCAGATTTGCCACATAGCCCAGGATGGCTGTCTTAATGGAAAGATGCCATGACCACGACAACTCATCAGATCAGATCTTTGTTATCGTTACGGTGGATGGCGTGTGGGCAGACACAGCGCTAGATAAGGAACAGAGAGCTCTACATCGGATCAGCAGGCAACGGGAAGGGACAGTGACACAGGGCCTGGCTTGAGCTTCAGAAACCTCAATACCCACCACCCCTAGTGACACACTTCCTCCAACAAAGCCATGCCCACTCCAACAAGGCCACACCCCCTAACAGTGCCACTCCCTGGTGAACAAGCATTCAAATCTGAGTCTGTGGGGCCTTTCCTAGTCAAACCACAATGACTCAAATTTCTTCTGGTTCCACCACCCAAGTAGTGGGAATACAGGTGTGAGCCAGCTTGTACTCGCTATCCAGTGCTGGACTTGAACCCAGAGCTTCACACATGCCTGGCAAGCACTCTACCTACCAAGCTACATCCCCACACTGTTGTTGTGATCACCACTATACATCTGCTTCCTCCTTAGGAGCTAACGGCTCTCATCTGGTTATCGGCTCACAAACAGCCAGTCATGCAAGGCTGAACCAAGGGCTCAGACATAAATAATAAATCAACATAATTCCATCTCTGCCACAAGGGTTCAGGAATGGGCCTGTGAGTAAAGCTGACACGACAGAAACAGCCTTGGAAGTCTGCATGAAGGCTGATGCTGGTGACACGTTCTTCTGTTACAGACACGGGAAGACAGGACACAGGAAATAGATGGGAGTCATCAAGTTTGTCCCTATGTCAAGGCAACCAATGACTACATGACAAAAGACATATGCTGACATCAGGGCTTCGGCCTTGGGTCAAGTCAAATCCAAAGCTTGGTATTTACCCCTTGATGATACATTATGTGAAGCAACGCATCCTCATTATTGCTAAAAACAATTGTAACTGCAAGATGTCAGACTAACAGAGGCCAGGCAACAGTCGTCTTATTCTCAGAGGACTCCTTCTGCATCCCCGAGGCTACAGGAACGGGTGCCATATTCTGGATTTCTTTTATGGACACCCTCTTGATTAGCACCAGTGCTGGCCTGCCCTGTTATGGAGATGTAAATGTCCTGTTCTTCAGAGGCAATGAGTTTTCAACGACTTTGAGTCCTCTGGAGATGAAGGACAGTCTATTTTAGCAATTTCCATGGGAGTGAATAGACGCATACTTCAGCTATTCAAATATTTAACTAGCTCTTTTGTTGTTCCTTTGAATCCCAACAAGCTGCAGCTGCCTGTTTGTGTCTGTTGGGCCTTTAAGCGGCTTGCTGATTCAGTAGGATCCCATGAATGCATTAATTAGCCTCCTCTCATTTTCCCAGCCCAGGCCTATGAAGAAATGAGCCTTGGCACCTCCATTGCTGGGAACTGTATGAGTCTTGAGGGTACTCGATAAACCGAGGCTCGGAATTGCCTGCCTTTGGATGGGCAGTTCGTGCTGGCAGCAGCCTGTGTACGCACAGGCTTGGGCTTGTGTGGAGTGCATGATTAATTTGGCTATCACTGCTGGCAGACAAATGAAACCTAGGCACTGGATTTAAAGAGTGACAGGGGAGACGGGCCACTAATCAGGTAGGTACATGAGTTAGAAGGAGGAAAGGAGCCAGAGACAAGGAAATGTTTTGGAAGGCTGGAAAATAATTTATCATCTTTAATATCTATCATCTGAACCCAATCTTCAGAAGTGCTGAAGGCCTCTCTGTTATGAAGACTTTGGCAGTGGACACTTCTTCCTTAAAACACTAAAGTAAAAGACGCTTCTGGGGGAAATAAAGAATCATGAAAAATGAACTGACTTCAAGAGAAAATAAAAGTGTTTGGCTTAAAATTAAATTTCCACTTATTTCTTTTTAAATGATTTAGAAACACAGCTTTTGCTGGGGAAGGTTGCTCTCCACCCATCAGATGGGGAGGAAGGCGGAAGTCCCCCTCAGAAGGCCAATTTTTTTCAAACCTTTTTGAAATTAAGACTATAAGGAAATGCCCCTTTTCAGAAAAGTAAATGCTGTGCCAGGTTTAACTGCTAGCAGGTGAAATCACTCTTCACTGGGAAACCCCAAGCCTTGGAAGCTCCTGCTTCTGCAGTTAAACACCAGCAACTTTAGAAATTAGAAGGAATAAAACCAGCCATTAAACTTGGAATTGTATACTTGAGACATTCTTTCTTTTTTCTTAGTATTTAGTCTTCTTGCGTTGTTTTCGTCAATCCAAGACGTTGTAAATGTCATTTTTAGGAATGTTTCCCTTTCTTCATCACATCCCCTCCCAGCCGACAGTCGAGGTTGAATCTGATGGTAACCACTACTGCCCACTTGGAAAATGCAGTTGTTTACAGCAAATGGACAGAAGGAGAAGAGGGGTCCAAAGCCTAGTCAGAAACTCTAGACCACACAATGAGATAGGAATTAGGGGTTCGCTTTGTCTTTTCCTTCTTCTCTCTCCAACAAAGCTTCTCTGATTTGTGCCAAATATGGGAGCGATCTACAGGATGCTTATTAACATAGAAACTGCCATGGTTAATTCTGACTGTCAGTTTAACTGAACTAAGAAATAGGTAGGGAATTAGCGATGGTCCGGATTATATCCTGACACCTGGACCTAATCAATGGATTCGCCCCCTGATGGCTGTCTTATTTTGGGTTCTTATTGCTATGAAGAGACACCATGACTATGACAACTCTTACAAATGAAAATATTTAACTGGGGGTGGTTCACTTACAGATTTGGAGGTTCAGTTCATTATTGTCACGGCAGGGAGCATGGCGGCATGCAGGCAGATATGGTGTTGAAGCTGAGAGTTCTTCATCTTGCTGGCAACAGGAAGTCAACTGAGACACTGGGCAGTATCCTGAGCATAGACAACCTCAAAGCCCGCCCCCACAGTGACGCACTTCCCCCCGACAAGGCCACACCCACTCCAACAAAGCCACACCTCCTAATAGTGCCACTCCCTATGAGATTATAGGGGTCAGTTACATTCAGACTACCACAATGGGTTGATGATTTGGTAGCATTACTGGGAGGCGGTGAAGGGTAGGAGGTGGAGTCTAGCTCAGAGGAAGGTAACCGGAGGCATGTCCTCAGGGGTGAGATCTTGTCCTGACCCTTCATGTTTCTGTTCTTTACTCATAGGAAACTCTTTACAGATCTGTTTTAACCATACATCACAACAACCTGTTCACATTTCTGTGTCCCTGACTAGCTGACAAGAAGCCTCTAGGCCTTTATTTTATTCCCATGCTGTTCATGGAAAACAGTGTCTCTTTCCTGAGCCAGGCCTGCCCAGCACTGAAGCCCTGCAGCTTCTGCTGGTGAACCCCAAATCTGTTCCTTTCAGATGAGATTGCATTACATGTAAACCACCTGTGGCAGTTTGAAAGAAAATAGCCTCCAAAGGGAGTGGCACTATTAGGGGGTGTGGCCTTGTTGGAGGAAGAGTGTTACTGGGGAGGCAGGCTTTGAGGTCTCGTTTTCTCAAGCTTCCCTCAGTGTCACAGTCAGTAAACTTCCTGTTGCCTGCAAGACACAGCACGCTCAGCTCCAGCTCCGCATCTGTCTGCATGCCGCCATGCTCCCTTCACGATGCTAACGGGCTAAACCTCTGAGACTGTAATCAAGCCACCCCAATTAAATGTCTTTCTTTATAAGAGTTGCTGTGGTCGTGGTGTCTCTTCACAGCAGTAAAAACCTAAGACACCACCCTCTGGAGACCCATTCCTTTGAGTTCTAGCACTCAGCCTTCAAGACTCTCTGGAGAGAATGCAAACGTGGAAAACCACCATAGCCATTGAGCCAAGCAATGCTCGGCTGAGCAGGTGACCAACCTCTCAGTCAGGTCCTGGGAGGAAACACTAACACATACTACCTTATCTCTAAAGGGCAAGAACTGAAACCCACAGAGCCTAGGGGAGGCCACCCAGCTGTTCTCTAGGATGTTCTCCACGGTCTAATTCTCCTCAAAGTCAGCTTTAAAAACTGTGGGTTCTAGTGCCCAAGGGCTTCTTCACATGGAAGAGCCAGACCAACAATAGTTAGTCAGTGCTGAGCCTAAGAGCTGCCATGACATGCAAGACTGGCTGTGAGTGAGAACATGGACTAGGAAGTGTCCTAGTCACCATACTGATTTTCCAGAAACAAATTTCTGGGTAAAGGCTAAGCAATTTTGCCTTATGTGTCTGTGTTTTGTCTGTGGGATGCAATATATCTACTCATTCAGAAACACGTAGGCATACGGTTTCCACCCTTTTGATGGAATGATTCTTACTACACAGGTCTGGATCACAACACAGCCTAGATTCAACCTGGGGCACTCACTGTCTAATTCATTTACTCAAGATGTAATACCACGATGGACTCCTCTAATGCAGCTGGAGAAAATGGGTGGCAGTTCCCTCCATCCATCAGTGAAACTTACATTTTGTAGGAGAGACAGACAGACAGCTCATGACAGCAGCAAATTAGTAGCATTTCCAGGGGTGGGGTGAGGACAGGCTTTGAAGATAAGTGAGGTCAGGGGAGACAGGGATGTCAGTGAAACAAGAGCAAGGACTATAAAGTGAAATGTATGTATCATCAGGCAGGGGGCGGGGGTCTTCCTGGAGGAAGCAGTGTTGGAACAAACTCCTAAAAGAAATGAAGAGAATGTTCTAGAAAGATGCAAAGGCTGCTGGGACAGCACATGTACAGGATGAGCTCCACGGTGTGGAACAATCTAGAAACCAAAGCAAGGAAACCTGGACCAGGTTAGTAACCAGGGCTGGACGACTTTTATGGAATTAGATGAGGGGTGTGAAGGTCGTGAGACCCACAGGTTTCAACCCTGAGCGTCTGTTACTGGATGAGTTAGGGTCACGTCTCACCGGATGGCTCCAAGATCTGTTATGGCTGTGCTGAAGGTAAGGTGCTCACTGGACATCCATGCAGAACCACGTTTTACACAGATCTCAAGTCCGGAAGTGAGATCCCTGCTGGAGACCAGAGGTATGTCCAGCTAGCCTGGATATGGCTTCAAAGCCATGTGACTAGATAAACTTGTCCCAAAGAAGGAGCACAACTAGGGAGCACAGGAGCTCTGTCACCAGAATGGCAAAGGGAAAATGGAGCAGTCTGGAGGTAAAGGAGGTGTCTGAAAAATATCAAAGCTGAGTCAGTGTTCCCTGCGGGACAAGGAGAGAAGGGCAGAGAGCCGCCTGACTTAGCAATGCGGTGACCTGGCGATTTGGAGTGAAAGCCGGGTTTGGATGAATCTGAGGAAGGGAGGTGGGTGGAGGGGACTGGAGTGTGGACTCATCCCTTTCCAGGAGATGGCTATATAGGCAAGGCAAGCTGGTGGAGGCAGGGCTTTCTCAGGTTGGCAGTTGGTGTTTTTAGATGGAGAGTGTGAGTGTACACGGGTTTAGTAACAGACGAGAAACTCCCTGTAAAGAGGGAATTTGATGTTTCAAATGAAAGTTGGGGCAAGGGCCTGGGGAATGACCTAGAGCAGGCAAAGTGGGCAGAATTCAGTACCCAGGGGCAGGACCTCAGGGGAAGGCGGGACTGTGGCTACCGGGACATGTGGTGGGGCATGGGCGGTGGAGCTAACAGGGCTTCTGTTCTTTAGACAGCTCTGGTCTTGAAGGCAGTCACGGCTGCCAGAGCACACAGACCCGAGGATAGAATGGGGGAGAGAGTTAAAATAACACTGGGTGTCGGATGTGCAGCCCGGGGAGTCAAAGGACCGCAGGCATCAAATTTGCAGAGGCTTTGCATAGATAAAGACACTCAGACCCACGGAGAGGTGGGTGACAACATGATCTGGGGGCCATTTATAGAAACCAAACGAGGATACCCTTCCCATAAAGGGCCAAGGACTGGGAAATTATCCTAACCAGCAAGAATATGCTATCTGATTTCAAAATATTTAATAAGGAAGTAAAGGCAACAGACAGAAGGAAGAGGAAAAGTAGGAAGAAAGAGGGAAGAGATCCCCTGGGTACCCGTCCTCAGAGGAGGAAGAGTCCTTAGATGCCAAGACCCCACTAAGTGAAAGAACACTCCACCTGGCGAAGTCTGTGGAGCCCAGAGTCTCAGACTTTGAATCTCATTTTTATACAGGCCACAAAATATTTATCAAGCCACAATCAAGGGCAAAGCTCTATACAAGGACTGTGGGGCTCCTGACACTGGCTCAGCGCAGGACAGCCGACTTGAGTAAGGCACATAAAGCCATTTGAAAGTCAGAGGTCGGATTTGCCCTCATCTTTGGCCTCCACCGTTTTAGGTTTTTGAAAGTGTGTTTTGGCTCTTCTGGTGAGACATTGTGAGACAAGTGGATGAGAACTGCCTCAGGGCTTCACACACGAAAGCTATCTGACAAAGACACCCATTAGCTTGACCACCAAACCACAAATGGACAGTAATAAATAAAACATAGGATCAGTCCAATTTGCTCCGAATGCGTGTTAATTACTACAGTCATAGGAGGTGAGGTCATTTATTTTTCAAAGAATTAATGAAATGGAGTTTCTGCTTGTCACCGGAGGTGTTTGTGACCTTCTGTAACTCCCTCCTCTCCAGACCTATCCGAGACTTACCAAAAGACATTACGAGTCGTCCTCTTTTGAGTCAATCAGACGTTTATTTCATTATAATTATTTATTAACTGTAAAAGCTTTTTTCTTTCTTTTGAGACAGAGTGTCTTGTAGCCAAGACTAGCCTCCAACTCTTTCTGTAGTTAAGGATGACCTTGAACTTCTGACCCTCCTACTTCCTTCTCCCAAGCAAATAATAAAAATTTATAAAAATAAAATATGCCATATGATAAGAAAAGTATATAAACAAGTATATTCAAGTCACTTATACTTTTTTCATTAAATATGTGAGCAAATATTCTTACATACAATATGCACCTGCTTTGGGTAGAAAACTTGAAAATGTAGCAAGTAGGAAAAAATTAAATTAACTATGATCTTATATCTCATATTCACTAATATTCTGGTTTTATGGTTTTTACTGTGTAAAAATGTTTGGAATCATAGCGTACAGTGGCTAAATGCAGAATTCCTGCTGCACATGGTTTACTGAACACTGCATTCCGAGGGCATTCTTTATCCTCTGTGATTCAGCATTATGCATCTAACCTCTCTGGTTTTCCTGAGTATGGGGATCTGAACATTTCATTTTGTGAGAGAGATGGCGTTACACGGGCAGCTTTCTGTCTGGCCACTTTCCTCTATCTTTTGAGTGTTTTGTTTTGCTTTTTTTTTTATTTTGCTATTGTTGTTTTTGTTTTGTTTGCTTTTTAACTGCTCTTTTCCTATTTGGGGTAAAATGTTTTGCCCGTGCATTATTTAACATCATTACCAACATCTGGGGAAGTTACATAGCACTGCATTTTTATTTGCCATGTAAGACTACAGAATCTTCAGGTTCACTACTGAACTCTGGAATTTGGAAACAATCAATATATATTTCTCTCTCTCTCTCTCTCTCTCTCTCTCTCTCTCTCTCTCTCTCTGTGTGTGTGTGTGTGTGTGTGTGTGTGTGTGTGTGTGTGTGTACCTATATCTGCCTCTACATCTATGTAAGATACCATGCCCTTCCCCTGTTCTAGTTTCATCTTTGTGGCTGTGATAAAACACTGACCAAAAGCTATGTGGGAAGGAAAGGATTGATTTGGGCTACATGTCCTAATCATAGTTCATCATGGATGAAAGCAGAGCAGAGCTTAATAGAAACCTGGAGGCAGGAATAGAAGCAGAGACCATGGAGGAGCACTGCCTACTGTCTTACTTCTATGGCTTCTGCAGCCTGCTTTCTTACACACCCCAGGACCACCTGCCCAGGGATAGCACTGCTAAGAGTGGACTGTCCTCTCCTACATGAATCTACAAGTAAGAAAATGCCCACATAACATGCCTGCAGGCCAACCTAAAGGAGCCAAGTCCCAGTTGAAGGTCCTTCTTCCCCAGTGTGTCATGTTGACAGCCACGGCTAACCATCAGAGCCTTTCTAACCAAGTCATGTCTTGTCCTGTCAGACCAAGTGTAGATCATGATGCTGCAGGGATTCGTGTGTGGCTTCAGATTTTAGTGAGAAACCCAGATGTCATCGGGGAAGAGTGGAGACTGCTCATATCAGTCACAGCACTGCTGTCATACAAAGGGGGAATTCTGCTGTCATCAGGCCCCTCCCTTCCTATCCCACAAGTGAGGGGGCCTCCCTGCAGAGCATCAGGGTAGACACCCAAGGAAGGCCTGCTAGCTCGGGCACCATCCCTAAGCACACCACCCAGACAGAGCCTGTTATTCTTATTTATATGTGATGAACTGATGGCAGAGGAAAACAGCCCTGTGTGTGGTTCACAAAGTGGCAGAATTAGGGTGTAGACCACAGGTAGCTCAGCATTAGAGTTGTGTAATGGTTCTAACAGCCAACCCTGGGTTTGAATCACAGCCTTCACCCCGTGGCACCCAGAGGAAACCTTGAGCAGGTCTAGTAAGTTCTCTCAGGAGTTTTATCACTTCTAGAGGACTAATAGGAGAAAGAGCACCCCAACCCATTCCAAAGGTTTGGGAAAGAAAGCAAGGTTCTGTATGACATGAGACAACACTAGATCATTCTAGAAAGTCACAACAGGGAGCATGGCTCTGTACAACATGAGGTAATAATAGATCATTCTAGAAAGCCATTAACAGGGAGCATGGTTCTATATGACATGAAATAACACTACATCATTTTAGAAAGTCATAGCACTGGGCTCTGGTGCCATCTAATAGAGTAATAAATGTTACCTTAATTAGAATGCAGGTCCCTTGGGGCGTTTGTGCTCGTCACTTTATGCTCACTGCCACTCATAGGTTCCAACTACCTGCGGGCTCTCGATAATCACTGCATTTAATGGAATTCAGCCCAAGCACGCCTCCGTCCTCTTTGACTCAGGTTGTCTCGGTTCCCCACAAGGCTACTTCTTTCAGATAAACACATCACCATGTGCAATCATTTTCTAATAACCCGGGTCACACCTTTGGACAGGGCAGAGCACAGTAAAGGCCAGCCCAGCCTGCACTTGCCTTTCTGTGCATCTGGAGGTGATTTTCAGCTCCATATTAGAATCTGAAAGCAACTGTACTATTAATAAAATGTTCAAAATGCGTGAGCACATTTGAACAGTTTTATTTCCAGCATAGGGCTAACTGAAAACGTTTTGGCAAAGAACAGATCTATGGCATTTGCTCAAGCAGCAAGGAGCTGCACTTCCCCAGACGCTGTTCAAAGGAGGCTGGAGATGCCTGGGTGGGGGCACCGAGTCCGACCCATTCTACCCTGCAAGCACAAGAACCTCCTGGTGATCCAGAGCTGTTTCATCTTGCCAATTGTTTTGCATATTACATTAGATTAGGAATCTGGCATCCCAAGGAAGATGGAGCAACTGCTTCAAGCAAGAGATGTCTTACGTGGCTTGCATACTCTTCATTTTCAAAGTATTCCCACACATGTGATTTCAGAATACTTTCCCATAACCTGGCTTCTCTGGGTCAGCCTTACCCTGCCATAGCCCACATGGCTACCCGGAGCAATAACTTAAAAATGAAACTACCCACTTTTACAATATGATCCTTACTGATAGGCTGGGAGAGACAGCTTTAATTTTCTGACAATCCAATGGGCCATCTTTGGATTTCTGTAGGTGGTGGTTGTTGTGTCTATCTGAACCTCACAGCAGCAGATTTGAGAAAACTTATCAAAGGATACTGGCACCTAAGAGCCTCACCTTCCTCCCATGCACAGAAACCCTTTACCCAAAAGTTAGCAGTGTCTGCCAGCCACCCAGGGGTCCTTTGAATGGAAGAATGCAGCTGAGTACACATGGTGTCACAGCACAACACAGTGTGTATAGACGCTGGACACATCTTCCAGAATACTGTTAGTGACTGTGGGTGACAAAAGGTGCCCTGCACATGGCCAGGTACTCAATAATTACTGATTATGAATGGTGACAGCTGTCAATGCCACTTTAAAAATAACCACATTTGTTTTTACTACATGTTTTAATTCTTTCATTGTTTATTTTTGTAGTGTGGGTATGTGCATGCCAGCACACCAAAGGACAACTTTCAAGAGTTGGCTTTCTCCTTCTTCCGTGTGGGCTCTGGAGAACAGACTCAGGTCATCATCAGTCTTGGTGGAAAATACATTTACCCTTTCAACTTTCTTTCAAGACTCCCAAATAGCTCCATATGAGCCCCAATGTGTGCTTGTGTGTGTACATATATATGTGTGTGCTTGTATATATGGTATATATATATGTGTGTGTGTATGCATGTATGTGTGCATTTGCATGTGTGTGTTCATGTGTATATACGTATGTGTCTGTGTGTGCTGGGGTATATGATATACATGTGTGTATGTGTGTGCATGTGTATATGTGTGCCTTTGCATGTGTGTATTTGTGTGTGGATATATGCTTGTGTGTACATGTGTGTGTGCTTATGTATGTGTGTGCATATATGTGTGTTGTGTGTATGTGTGTGCATGCATATGTTCGTGTGTGTGTATGTATATGCTGTGTGTGCGTGTACATGTATGTGTGTGCGTGCACCTGTGTGTGCACCTTAAGTGAATGCACGAGTGTGTGGACCTGGGCATTCACAAATTGTCTATAGTATCCTTTCTTCCCATCTTCCTTTCTCTCTCCCCCCTTCTTCCATTTTTTTCTATTTTCTGACACACAGCAGTGAAATCACTAGTTTAATTTTAGCAAATGTTACTTTTCCCAAACCAGCCTGTAGCCATTATCAGGTGAGATGTTTACAAACTGTCCTGATGAGAAGATCCCACATCAGATATTCCTGCATACTTTGTTTCATGTGGGCTCTAGGAATAGCACTCTTTAAATTTTCTTGAGACAATTCTCAAGGGAGAGGGTGCTCAAAGTTCAGTTTGCAACAGAATTGTGTAGGAGGCTACACACGTGCAGGTTCCTGAACCCCAACCCATTCCCACCTCTCTACGGGGTTCCAAACATTTACCTGTGACTAAGGATTCTAAGATATGAAGAGCGTGTCTAGAGGAAGGCAGATGATGCTATGGGCTCCCATCTACCCTGAAGCAGTGTAAAGGAGAAGCGAGATTCCTCACACAATTGCTTGAGGGGTTCTACCTTAGCTAATGTTGGCGTGGTGCCTTCCAGAGACCAGGGACATTGTCATGAGGACAGCACACGTAAGAACAATGTTTTGCCCTGAGACCACAGCTGGGCCTCGGCAGGGTCTACCACCCTGGCACTCTCGTAAGTCACCTCTTAGCTTATCTTTTACACATTTTATTCATCCTGGTCCAAGCGGAAGTGTCCGTTTCCCCGGGGACTCTGTCTCTTGATCACCATAGCAGGAGTAGCTTCTCTGTTCCTGTCACCCACCTTGGTTCCTTAGACGTCTTCAGTGAGAGTCATCTTACTGACACACATTGTCTTCCTTGTGAGTCCACCTGTGGGGATGCATGTCTGCTCTTCCCCTCTGCCCTGAACTTGCCTGAAATGCCTACCTTCATTCCATAGGCACCAAATGCTTTTGTGTGCAATTCACTTGTGGTCACTAACCCAGCGCAATTCACTTGTGATCACTAACGCAGCACACCAGGGCTTCTGCTTATTAACAACCAGTGAGAAGCACTCTTGTGACTCAGTCACATGAGGAAACAAGAACCTTGCGGTTACTGGATGTTGTCTTCTGAACCTCAATTCATCTTTCCACTCCTAAAACAACTATATATTCTGGAAACTGTGACATAAGGCAAAAACCTCACCTCTTTAGAAGTCTGTTTTACTTTCAAGTGGGGACCTGAGACTCTCATAGATTTCATGCAACACTTGCCTGTGCTGACCACCCGTTCTCTGTCACCCATTAACCCGGGACTCTGTAGTTTCCACATGTACAGCATCAGAGCCCTGACCCCAAGGAGGCTATATCCTGGAGCCCCAGCATCTGCCTGAGCTCTGTTGTGACACTTTAGGACCACAGAGAAGTGTGGCACTGCTTCCGGGCTCAGCCTCCTCTCTTACATCACAGGGATGACAGTGTCAGCCTCACAGGGTGTTTTGTGAGAATGACAGAAGCTTTCATAGGCAGAGCTCCCAGAGTGCAGCCTAACATGAGGTAAGTAGCTTTCTCAAACAGCCTCCAACATGACATACCCCTGTCAGAAGAGACACATTGTTCTGTCATGTTCAGTGGTGAACCCAAGACACACACACACACACACACACACACACACACACACACACACACACACGTTCACACACTGAGAGACACACAAAGACACAGATATGCACACACAGAGATATATACACAGGCACAGACACATGCAATGACACATACAGACAAACTTAGACACACAGACAGAACTCATACAGACACACACACATACTCACAGGCACACAGATACATACACACACTAACAAGTGCACAGATACACACATACAGAGAGAGAGAGAGAGAGAGAGAGAGAGAGAGAGAGAGAGAGAGAGAGGAGCACATGCACAGAGTTAGATTTGTCTAGAAAACAGCATGTGATCACGGTGGGGTTCTGAATTAGGCATTCTTGTTCTCCTCTGGCCTGACTGTAAATTTGTCAGGGTTTCTGGGAAGGGAATAAATGATATGTTACAAGGGTCTTAAAATATTAAAGCCTCCTGACCTAGAAATGTTATCTCTAGAAGTCAATCCAAAGGGGAATAAGCCAGGAATGTGGACAAGGATTTATGCACAAAAGTGTCCATTAAGGTGCTATCTTTAATTGTCAAAATCTGAAGATGACTAAATACATTATGGCTTATTTACAAGATAAAATATTGTGGAGCATGAACTTTATTTATTTATTTAAGAAATGCTAATTCCATAAGGAAATCCTTAGGGATAATTTTTGTTATTAATAACAGAGAATGTTTATATAAAATATTATTTCAAGCTTGTAGCAACTATTGACAAAGGGAAATGTTACAGAAATACGTAGAGATGTCTCTGTAATGACAGAATCATAGAGAAATTTTACCTTTCCCTGACAATTTATATATGTTTTTAAGAAAACACAGTGAAAGTATCATCTTAACAATTTCTGAAAGCAGTAAATTCATAATGTGAGCATCAGAATTAATTACCATTGAAAGCTGCTTCCCTTTGTGAAAGTTGAGGAAAGCCTCACATTAGATTCTTCCCACTTGACACAGGGAATGGACATGTTTCTCAATGAGCTGTCTCCTTAAGACAGTTTCTTTCTCTCTTACACACTCACAACGTTCAAAGACAGATGAAAACAAATCACACACACACTACACATGCTTACAAACACTCACACAGTCACACACTTTCACACATAGTCCTCACACACTCACTCTCTCACACACACACACTCTCACACACACACACACTCTCTCTCACAACACTCTCACACACATATTCACTCTCTCACACACACACACACACACCACACATACTTACACAGTCTCACATACACTTGCACACACACACTCACACACACACTCTCACACACACTCACTCTCACACTCACTCTCTCACAGTCACACACTCTCACACACACTCTCACACACACTCACTCTCACACTCTCTCACACACACACTCTCACATACACACTCTCTCACACACACATACTCACTCTCTCACACACACACTCTCTCACAGTCACACATTCACACACACACTCTCACACACACTCTCACTCACTCGCACAACACACTCTCTCACACACACACTCTTACTCACTCTCTCACACACACACTCTCACTCACTCTCTCTCACACACACACACTCTCACTCTCTCACACACACACACTCTCACACACTCACTCTTACACGCACACACACCACACATACTTACACAGTCTCACATACACTTGCACACACACACACTCACGTACATACTCTCACACACACAACATTGTCACAAATACATACACTTAAACACACATACACACACTCAGCTTAAAAACATGATGAGAAGACGGTCAGGGGAGCCCCTTCTGATGACAGCTCCTGAGTGGTAGTTTGAGAAGTGTCCCTCTCGTCCTTCTAACCAGTGTCACTGAAGCTCACATCTTACACAGACTCACTAAAACTCCACCCAGTAAAGGGATGAATGTTGCACAACACTACGTGTTCCAGCAATGGGTCACACTGCGTGAAGGTGGCCGAGATGTGAGGAATTCTGGGTGAAGCCTTTACCCTCAGGTGCATGAAACACAACACAGGGAAAGCGTGAAAGCAGCACAGAGCGCGTCCAAACCCACTCTGATTGCCAGTCAAACTATGAGGATTCCACAGCCAGCACAATCTTGCAGACAGAACTGCTCACCTGGCAGGGGCATGAGTGTCCACTGGAGGGCAGAATGGATGATCCGCAACTACACTCACCCTGGAGCCCTGAAGCTTTGTCCCCTATGTGAGGTATGTCTGTGTACTGTGTTCATGTGTGTGTACACGTTTCTGCCCCATGTGTGCTTGTGTGGGTTTCTTTTGCTATAACTGCTTAATTTTGTGAGACAGAATTTGCTGATGCCATTAGAATGGCTCTCCAGAGCCCTGGGAGCCTCCCGTCCCTGCTCCCATTGCCGAGGCTACAGGCATACACTCCAAGCCCAGTTTCTAGTTTATATGCTGGAGATGCTGGTCAACAGTTTACCTGCTGAGCATCTTTCCAGCCCTGTCCCAGACATTTTGAAAGGTGCATTTCCAAGAAACACACACTCACACACACACACATATACACACATATACCCACACATACACCCACACATACACACATATACACACATGCACATGCATACATACACACACATATACACAGTCTCTCTCTCTCTCTCTGTCTCTCTGTCTCTCTGTCTCTCTCTCTCTCTCTCTCTCTCTCTCTCTCTCTCACACACACACACACACCCTGCTCCACTGCTGACAGATGAGAAGCTAAACATGCTCAAATCTAGTGAGGGAAAAAGACCCCTGCTATCTCTTGTGGAAAGTCAGCAGCAATCCAGGAGTCCCCAGACAAAAGAAAAATATGGCAGTTAGTAGTAAAGTGTAGTAAGTGATCCCATTCATCAAACACAGATGTAAGTGCCATAAATCCCTGTGCAGTCCCAAAAGGCACCTGGTAGACCTACCATCTATCTTGAATGTCAAGGAAGAGCACACTGGACTGAAGTGTGTCCCATCGCAGCTTCCCTCACACATGGCCTGGTGGCCAACAGCTATCCTGCATGTGCATGAGTGGAGCATTGCCTCCCGTGAGGCCAATGGGAAGGACGTTATCAAATCAGAGCCTGAGACCTGCACAGTGGAATAACTGGCTTAGCAGTTTCATTTAGAGAAACAAAACCACTCTAAACTGCAGCCTCCCTAAGGACAGAAACACTCTCTCTACTCTTGAAAACCTAAAGAGGCAACCCGACATTAAATTTGCTTTGTTTAACCTTGTTTTAAAAATCAAACAGAACTCTTCACATGGCCTGCTGGCATTAAAAACAAGAACAGTTTACATAAAAATGCATGGTTTTTTACTTCTCTTTAAAAAGAAAAAGACAATCCTGCATAGGGTGTCACATTCTCTAAGCAAAACCCATCAAGTCTCCTCCAACCCCTGCTTTAGACAAGGCCTGCCTGTCCCTTTCACATCAGTCTCCGACATCACGGCTGACAGGTCACACATCTGGACAGTTCGCAGGCTTTTGCATTCTGCCTAGAAACTGAACTTTATTTTACCAGTTAAAACAAACAAGCAAAATTTTTCATTTGAATTTTTTAAAGAAATAAAATAATATTCCATTGCACGTGGGTGATGGATTTTGGTATTAATGAGTCCATTTAAGTTCTTTTAGGAATAGATAAAAAGGTTCATCTCCAGGTAAGAGTTTCATCTGCAGCCTGACTCTCCCTAAAGACAAGCAGAATTAGGGAGAAAAAGCATATTTATGGAAATTTAAACATTTCCCTGTCATGAGAATAAATCCAGAGAGATAAATTTTTAGCTTCAACATAAAATGAAGTTATAGCTCGTTGACAAATGATATTCTTTGTTGTCATGACAACAGAGCCTGCTAGAGGTGTGCATTGAGAGGCCTGCCCATAAATCAGTTGTTTTAGGAAGGGGTTAAAGCAAACATTTCTAGACTATTCCCCAGATATAGAGGCAAAAATGTAATTATAGACATGTGTATCAGTCTACCGTATAGCATGACAGCTCCAATTTTACAAAATGTTAATTAAAAAATCTATTAAATCTATGCCCCTTGGAGAGAAATTAATATCACACCTAAGGTTGGAGTCAATGCAGCTCAGTGGCTGTGAAAATTGGGCCGGTGGAGTCAGAGAACTATGGCTAATCTATAAGCAGTGTGGGGATGAGGGCTAAGAAGACACCAACTCCTCAAAGAAGAAAGGCTGAGGAGGAACTTGTGATGCTTAAAGGTAACATGGACAAGTCATCAACGACCTGAGAATGGAGATGCAGAGAAAAAGCTAAAGGCTGAAGTTAGCAGTTAGCAGATTGAACCAGAAAGAAAAACCATTGCCAGCTTCCAATGAGTGGGGGGGGGGGGAGCCTGAGAATTAGCTTAAAGCTCAGACATTAGAGAACTATTTCTGAAGGCCAAGATCATAACATTCCACCCTAAGGTCACAGGCAGGTTGCCTGAAGGCAACTCCTGTCAGGTCTGCAGCTTCCTTTTCCAAATGTGAATTGTCTGTCAACATGTGAAAAATCCCAATGACAAATCATTCCTAAAAGAGGAGAAAACACAGAGTTCCACAAAAGATGGCACAAGAACAGATCCAGAGGGAGAGATATGTCTACAAGCCTAAGAATGTCAACAATTGGCAGCAATGACCAGAAGCCCAGGGACCCCCTAGACTTTAGAAGATGCCAACACCGCCCACACCTCAATTTCAGCTTCTGACCTCCACGATGAAGAAAGAAGTTTCCTAAACAGTATCACCAAGATTGTGACCATGTGCTACTGTGACCCTGAATGACCAATATGAAGGTATTCCTACCACGTGTCAGAGAAGTACCCTCCACCCCCGCCAAAAACACTGTTTGGATTCTTCTTTAGGTAGATTTGACTTCACTTGAGTTCCTAAAACTTAACATATTGTTGCCTCTCACCTGAGAAACTCCCTGTTTTTACTCAGCCTGAGGTCTCACACAGCCTCAGTCACAAATGTTCCCACAGCGTTTCCACGGTGGCTCATTAAAGGGTCACATATGCTTCACTTATCTCCTGTGAAACCCAGGCCGCCACGGAGCAAGACGTGCTTGCAGCCACTCAACCACAGGCAGCTGAAGAGCCCCACCCCTTGCTCTGTGTGTCACATGATCAGACATGCGCAGCACTGCCAGTCCAGTAGAGCTTTCCTTCGGCGTGCGAGGCCCTGGCAGCTCCCAGGAGGCGCTGAGAATTAAGATGATCACGTCTTTCCCACTGCAGCTGCACTGCCAGGAGGCTTATCAGACGTTTCCCATTTAATCCTCCCGGTCACCCAACATCATAGACATTTGCCACCTCGTTTTATGAAAAAGAAACCTTAGACATGGAGAATCAAGGCCCAAGGCCAGAGTTTTTCGTGACTAGATCACAGGACTCTGACTGAGAAATCTATGGGGTGGAGGGGAGGAGACAGGGGAACTGGGTGGGAGAGCAGAAACGCCCTCGAGCGAGCGCAAATGCCCTTTTAAAGCTCTTGGACTTGGGGCGAGAGATGGCTCTGCAGTTAAGAGCACTGGCTGCTCCTGCAGAGGACCAGGGCTCAGGTCCCAGCACCCACACAGTGAGACCCAACCATTTGTGACTCCACTTCCAGGGGATCCGATGATACAAGGATATGCTAATGCTCAGGTCTGCACTTAGGTCCCCATTTTGGGATATGGGGCTGAGTGAATGGTAAGAGAGGGGGCAGGAGGTGAGTTTCAGCCTCCGTTCTCATGAATGGAAACACTGGAAACGGGAGACTGGAGGTGGGAGAGCGGGCAAGGTGGAAGGACTAGGGAAGCAAGGTTGAGGTCATCGAGAGCAAGCCATCCTCGGCTAATCCGGAGGATGGATTAGCAGAAAGCACAGAGCACCTGCTGTGTGGGCAGACAGGTTAAATCCAGTTCTCTGGGCCTGGGGACTCAGTTTCTGCCTTCTCTCCAGACCCCAGGTGGACTTCCTCCCAGGAAAGGGGTTGGCAGCTAGCTAGAAGGTGGAGATTTGATTTAAATACTGAGGTGCTTTAACTCAGAAGTTGCCAGCACGCTGGGAAACCCTCACCCCTCATGCAGGATGTGGGAGCTGCTAGTCTCCACAGCCAGCAGGCCCCACCTGGCAGCACCACAAGCTCAGCACTTGGGAACACAGTAAAGGGGAAAGGCCTCTTGGATCACAGATGTGACATTCACAACTCAGCAGCTGAGAACAGAACGGGGAGTTGTCACAAGCTTTGGGAGGGTGATGCAAAAGGATCTGAAGTTCAAGGTTATCCCCAGCTACACAGCATACTAAAGGCCAGCCTGGGCTACATGAGACCCCTTCTAAAAAGGAAAACAGAGATACTGCAGAAGACATAGCAAACACTGTGACAAATTCAGACCCCATGGTCTGTTATTATCCTAGGGGCTTTGGAAAGCCTTGGTTTTCTGGGCTTGAGCTGTCTTTAATCCCCCAGTTTCATTATTGCTGCGCTGTGCACCTGCCAATGGCCAAAGACCCCTTGTGTGTCTCCTCTGCCTCTAAGCAGGAGAGCTGGCACCTGCCTGTTGCAACTCACAGCCACTGTCAGGCAAGCACACAGACACGAAAACTCTCCCTGGCTAAGGAAATTCTGAGAGATCAGGTCAAAGCCATCTGCACAGACTGTCACTCCACACACCCTGCCTCTGCATCAGCATTCAAGTCCAGCAGGAGACACACCGTCATCCACTTAAGGCTGTGGAGGAGGCATTGAGCCTGAAGGACACAGGCCTACTGTCCAGCAAGGTCACAACAACCACGATTTTGGCGTAAAGATGGTTTTGTTTGGCTGCTGGGGATTTTAAAAAATGCCATGGGCCTTGCCAACAGTTAGAAACTGGGAAATCTCACACAAAACCCTAGATCTCACTTCAACTTGAAAAACCAAATTTATTTCCCCCAGGCCTGTATTCCTATACAGAAACTAGAATTGGGACTGGAATGTTCTGCCCTGTGCACTGAACTGGCCCTTTTAAGTCACCCACATATGCTCAGGGTCCCTCCAAGTCTCTGAAATTCCTTGAGTCTACAGCCATCATTCTAGCACATTCTAGGAAACATTCAGTCTCACGTTTAGCCTCTGGATAAGGCCTCACATCTGTTAAACCATCCACTGGAGAGCGGGGAGACTTATTGTCTACGAAGATGCATTGCTCTGTTCCTCTCCATCTCTCTCACCCTTCTGGCTAGGTGTTGATATCCATCTCCACAGACACTCCATGAGACACTGTGAATCAATAGTAAGGGCGGCTGCAGGAGGAAATTTGTTTGAGAAGGAACACAAAATGAAAGAAAATCGTTGTGGTTTTAGCATGGAGGTAAGAAAGACAGAAGCAGGTAGGTCTCGGTGTGCCAGCTGTTTTGGGTTATTATAAACAAAAGGCTGGCTAAGGCTGGAAATCGGCATCTTAGGCATTTCCAATGCTGACTTTGCCAGACAGGGTATGTGGTGAAGAACAGCTTCAGAAGACCCACTGGGTATGACAGGAGTCACTGAAGGAGGCAGAGGATTCTGGGTGTGCTGGGACCCAGAGGTCTAGCATGGAGGGTGTGAGTACTGTCCTGCTGACATGTGTGTTCTACAGACACTGGGAGAAGCAGTTAACCAGCATCTGTTCAGTGGAGCTCAGATTCTTGAGCAACTTCAACAGAAAATCTTCTGTGAGGGGTGGTTCTCACAGGACCCAGTAACAGAGCCTGCCTGACGACAGCCTGAGCAGCCATGCAACGCCATCCATCCCCCCATCTGCAGCCACACTCTGTGGTCCATCCCTCCATCTGCAGCCACACTCTGCCTCCATCTGCAGTCACACTCTGTGGTCCATCCCCCCATCTGCAGCCACTCTCTGCCTCCATCTGCAGCCACACTCTGTGGTCCATCCTTCCATCTGCAGCCACTCTCTGCCTCCATCTGCAGCCACACTCTGTGGTCCATCCCCCCATCTGCAGCCACTCTCTGCCTCCATCTGCAGCCACACTCTGTGGTCCATCCCCCCATCTGCAGCCACACTCTGCCTCCATCTGCAGCCACACTCTGTGGTCCATCCTTCCATCTGCAGCCACACTCTGCTATCCATCCCCCATCTGCAGCCACACTCTGCCATCCATCCCCCATCTGCAGCCACACTCTGTGGTCCATCCCCCCATCTGCAGCCACACTCTGCCTCCATCTGCAGCCACACTCTGTGGTCCATCCTTCCATCTGCAGCCACACTCTGCTATCCATCCCCCATCTGCAGCCACACTCTGCCATCCATCCCCCATCTGCAGCCACACTCTGTGGTCCATCCCCCCATCTGCAGCCACACTCTGCCTCCATCTGCAGTCACACTCTGTGGTCCATCCTTCCATCTGCAGCCACACTCTGCCATCCATGCCCCATCTGCAGCCACACTTTGCAGTCCAGTCCATTTCTCATCTGTGCAGGCTGAGCTTTCCCCAGGCCTCTTCAAACCAGTAACTAAGACTGACAGGAAAGAGACTGCAGTGTCATCCTGGGAGAAGAGGAAGTCCTCAGGTGACTCTTTTGGAGCTCAAAACTCCAACAACCTTGGAAATGCTGCTTTAGCCAGTGGACACACCACGACTTCTCTCTCCCATGCCCTGAAGGGCTTTCGAAGTTTGCAGCCTGGGCCTCTTGAAGATTTCCTTGGCTTCCCACTCTCCTTCTCCCTCAAGTTTCTCCTGGTGAAAGATCCAACTATATGTATACTAATGTCAGAGAAGATACATTTTGCCCTTGGAAAGCGCTCATTATCAAGCCATGGGTAGTGGTTTGTGCTTGTGATCCCAGCTCATTTCAGGGGGAGGCAGGTGGCTGGCCGTGAGCTGCAAGCCATTCTGGGGTACAGAGTGAGACAGGAGGAGGAGGAGGAAGAGGAGGAGGAGAAAGCAAGAGATGCCTGTTGTATGTCTGTGTCTGTGTGTGTCGTGTGTGTGTGTCTGTGTCTGTGTCGTGTGTGTGTGTCGTGTGTGTGTGTCTGTGTGTGTGTGTGTCTGTGTGTGTGTGTGTCTGTGTGTGTGTGTGTCTGTGTGTGTCTGTGTGTGTGTGTCTGTGTGTGTCTGTGTGTGTGTGTCTGTGTGTGTGTGTCTGTGTCTGTGTGTGTGTGTGTCTGTGTGTGTGTGTGTCTGTGTGTGTGTGTCTGTGTGTGTGTGTCTGTGTGTGTGTGTCTGTGTGTGTGTGTGTGTGTGTGTGTCTGTGTGTGTGTGTGTGTGTCTGTGTGTGTGTGTCTGTGTGTGTCTGTGTGTGTCTGTGTGTGTGTGTCTGTGTGTGTGTGTGTGTGTGTGTGTGTGTGTGTGTCTGTGTCTGTGTGTGTCTGTGTGTGTGTGTCTGTGTCTGTGTGTGTGTGTCTGTGTGTGTGTGTCTCTGTGTGTGTGTGTGTGTGTGTGTGTGTGTGTGTGTGTGTGTGTGTCTGTGTCTGTTCCACCCTATCACAGAGGCCCCTGCTTCAACATACTTACAGGAGTGCACAGAGGCAGGCTCTCCTAAAGTGAACAGAGGGCTAGTGGGTCTCACAGAACTGAGGCTGGGTTAAGGGGATGAGAAAGAAAAAGGAAAAGAAGGGAGACAAAAAGAGGAAGAAGAAGACAACTTCTTGGTTGTTCCTCCATTTGGATAATTTTCTGAGAGAATGGGTCTGTGGAACCCCATCACCTGTTCATGCTGTCAGGAAAGCTGTGTGAGAGACTCTGTGTCTTCTGTCTTCAATCTGGAATGCACAAGTGGGGTGGATAGTCCCGGGGGACTTCTGGTCATGAGTCCTTTGTGACCACAGTGAAGACTGCAGAATTGTCATCGCCTCTGTCTTAACCCACATTTCCAGCTTTTCCTTTTGTTGAGGACACAAAAAGGAAAGTGGGCTCCCTGCATGAAATATCCCTCATACCAAGGCAAGTAAGAATCTCTCTCTCTCTCTCTCTCTCTCTCTCTCTCTCTCTCTCTCTCTCTCTCTCTCTAGGGTTAACACTAGATGCAAGTCTTCAGGCTGGTTATTTCATAACGCACATCAAGATAGAAAAGGGAGACCAAGTCAGCAGCATCATTTATAAGCCCTGAGAAGTGGAAGTTTCCAAGCTGCCATAAATAAGGACAGGAGTGTCTGCCAAGCCAGAGGGCTTGCCAAATTTGAAATCCACTCAAATCCTTACATTTTGGAACCCAGAACAGAACACCAACCTTGTGGGATTTATAATTTCTTCTCAGCAAATCTTCTTGCTATTTTTAAGAAAGTAAAAACAAAACGTAAAAAAAAAAAAAAATACAACATGGAAAGGTTTTTTAATTTTTAACCATCTGGGATCATTGTGGGCAGTGAGTACCTGGGGATGATTAAGTGGAATGGTCTATGCACTGTTATTAAATCCAATTTAGTCAAAGAAGACCGAAAGGCCGCAAGAGCCATGCGTACACAGGTATGTGTGTGTGAGCGTGTGCATATGTGTACTACTGTGCTCTCACTGCAGCTTAATTTCTCTCTCCAACACAGACTCCACTCGTGATTCTATCCAACTGATTTAAATGCATAAAAATTAAAAGAAAACATGAAGAAGCATCCTTGGGGTGTGAATTCTAGATAAGAAGAGAGTGAGGGAAAAAGTAGAGCAAATTATTTCTTAAGAAAGATGAAAATGTGTTGGGGGACATGTTAAAAGGGTAGATAGAGGTCTTCACATTGGTTTATATAGAGTTGGGATAAATTGCAGCCACCAACTGATGTGCAGAGGTCTAAGTTTTCTGTGAGCAGGGGCAAAGCAGGGCTCCTTAGGCAGGCAACCTAATCCCTGGGCCCTAAACAAGCTCCTTAGCTTCATGAGTTGTTTTCTCATGTGTGAATTATGGAAACAAAAGCACCAGATTACAAACATCCCACACTGTCACCCATGAGAACAGGGTGACATCTCTGTGGTGTACACTGCTCAGTGCTCACAGGCACTTGACACAGCCCTGGATCTTGAATAGACCTGATGTAACAATCAAATGAAGAATTCAGCACGTGTTCTACTGACAGTTCTGTTCTTACTCTCCCTGCTTAAATGGGAAGATGTAGACGCTGTGTGGAGTTGTGTGCATGAGTTAAAGGGACAAGGGACAATGATGAGGCGCTGAAAATGATGACAGGGAGAAGCCTTTACCACCTCTAGCCATGGCTGAGCATCAGAGGACACGAGTCCTGGGAAGGACGGAGCTTCGAAACAACCACCACAGGCTCCTCTGTTGCTCTGGTAGAACGGGTCTTCCACACACACAATGAACCAGGCATGTCCATCCGTCCTTCTCTATGAAGATGCGAGGACTGATGCCCTACTGGTCAGATGCTGGAAGGCCAACACATGGCCGGTGTGGAATTAAACAAGATACACAGTCACGTGATAGGGGGCAGGCAACAGAGAGGTGATGGAATTCCACCAAATCAAGGACCCTGACATCAGTACAAAAAGAAACACCTGCTTATGGAGTCTTGCAAAGTCTGAAGCATCTTAAGAGGTTGTGTTCTGGCCTCCATCCAGAGGTGGAGTGGTGTTTACCCCCCGAGACCAGGGCGTTGGCTGGTGCTGCACAAACTTACCTGAGGCTGACTTCCATTCTTCACAGCAAAAAGCACAGCCTACATTTTTATTCAACAGTGATTAAGAACTGATTACAGTTTGATGACGATTATTAAAAAGAGATAGAAGGGTGGAAAATAAACACAAGAGTTGTTTCTCCTTCCCTCCTTGGAAACAGAATAAAAATATCAGAAGGAAGGAAAAACTTACTACTCATTAGTTTGTGGTTGGGCCGAGATTTTAATTCAGTAAACACAGGCTCTGAGGTCTTGTGGCATGTGAGATGGACTTGACCAAATGACTGGAAAATTAGCATATGCCCTTGGCAGTCTCTCCCAATCTCAGGCTGCCAGAAAGGGAGGGGGCGTCATGTGACCACACACTGGGAGGCTGCTCTGCCTCTCAGTGCTGCAAAGGCTAAGAGCAGCAGCTCAGGCGTTTTGTACCACTTTGTTCTGCCATCTGGATCTTGTCCATGGAGGTGGCTGGATGTGCCCCCTTAAACATCCCTTCCCATCACACCCCAGCCCTGCTGAGGTGATTCCTTGGGGATTACTCATTAAATAGTGAAAACTACTCTAGAGAGATAGGAAGGGCTGAAAAATCAAGAGTGATGAACAAATGCCCTTGATGACAGTCAAAAACAACAAGTTCACCATCAGTTACAAGGCACAGTGCAAACACATTCTGGATTCCCATGAGGTAACTAGCAGTGAAAGCTCTTGGTACAACATGCTTCAAAAAGGTAAAGAAGCAGGTGCTGCTTTTAACCACCACGCCATACAACTCACACTCCAAGATCTGCAAGGGGCTCTTTGGTGGCACACATACCTGAGGACTTCTAGAGACTGAGAGTACATACCTTCTCAGGGATTGGTTAACCTGACAATTCACCTTTGTCAAAAATGGTCTCTGCCCAATTTCTAGGGCCAGAAGGGTGACCACTAACTATGGAAACTATACCGTTTGTATAAGCTCCATAACACTGTTAGGAGACCTAGGAAGCACGGGGATATTGCTTGGTACATTTTTGCAAAATCAATACCCTTTAACTACCACCATCCTTTAAATCCTGTGTAGATCACCCTTTTGGTTGTAAGGCAAAAATTACCCCAAGATCAACACTGCTCAAAATGGTGATGTTAACCCCTTCTGGATGATGGTGGTAAGCTCAAATAAGTCCAAGATGCAGCCATAGAAATCTTACTTTTGGCCTGTGGCCAAAGGGGGAAATGAGGAAGGGAAGATCTGATGAGATTATGATCAGAGACATGAAGTGTAGGCAGACTGGACAGCACATTTCTGGTCATGTCCTGCAGTCATGTCATCCTTGCGCTCTCCTTCGTATGTCATACAAGTTTCTCATTGATTGACAGGACACTGTGTGTCCACTTGATGAGACAGAACACCAACGTCTTTTGTAAAGAATTTAAAAGTTTTGATGGAAAAAGCCCACAAAACTTCCATATGTACTCTGTATCAAATACATTTTAACCAATAAAAATAACACAAGAATCATAAATACGACTCTTGTGTGTGTGTGTAATTCTTATTGATGGAAACTTTCAAAGCCCTTCCAGAGTCTACAGTAGGTGGGATTACCCCAAAATTCTAGGTGACTTTCCCATCCTCCCCAACAACTTCATCTCTGAAAACCACTAGTGACACAGGGGTGGGGACATGTGTTTAGGGGCAGGAGACAGGGAATGATCTAAAGAGAACACAGGACACATGGAGATGAATTATAAAACTTTATTGGCTTGTTAAAGAAATGGATGAATCCAGCAAGTACATTTATAGTCTAGCCACATTGTTAAAACAGCACTTAAAAGCAAAATCTTTTTTAAAAAAATGAGATGCATTGTTTACAGGAAATGTGGAAAAGAGACTTGAAAACCCAGAATATTGTAGGGGGTGGGGGAAACAGGCATGAAAATGAGTCACGGGCTGCCTCTGGATTCCTGCAGATGGATTTGAACCTGATAGGGTAAAACTCAGGGACGTGTCTTTCTTGGGCATCTCTTGCTGCTTCATGTTTGTTTGTAAGTCAGTTCGTGAATGCATTGGCTAGATTAAGTTGTGGGTAGGGGCTCTGGTTCTTTTCTTCGCTTCTTACACATTTCCCGCCAAGAAAGCTATGGCTTGAAACACTGACAGTGGTGTGTAGGGTAAGGCTGGGGGCTGCTTTAACATCACTGGCTGCCCTGAGATGTGAGTTGATTAAATGAAGAGTGTATGATCTTATATCATGTCCCAAGAGCTATGTGATCCCGTCCACTGGGAAGCCGCCACTGGAGCAGAAACTGTCAGATAACTTTCTGGGCTGGAAATTCAGTCAACCTAACTCAAGCCTGGCAGCACTCAACCCAAAGCAATTTAACTTTAGGGGAGTCCTCAGCTGTCCCAGGTGTCCTCAGGTAAACATGAGAGACTGTCAAAGAACTGGGGGTTCGAGGATGGGGCAGGGTGTTCTGAATGGCAACTCCTGCGCCAGACTCCTTGGAGTCAGACCTTCCGAGCTGCTCCATCCCAGGAGCTCTGCCATCATAACACAGAAAACAGCCCACACAACTGGAGGCAGCCACCGCCTGAGCTCCATGTTATAGGGAATCATTCCCCTTCAACAGAGCCCTCCCATGAATCTAGAGTCTAGACCAAACAAGATGAAGTGAGTTTCAATTAGGGTGTAAAAGAACGAGATCAAAACAAAGGGAGGAATTCTAGACAGCACTATCAAAGCAGGTGGAGGTGTGAATCACCCCCTCACAGAGAGAAGTCAGCACAGGCTTGAGAGCCTAGTTTGCAATGGGGGGGGGGGGAGGGAGTTGAGTGTGTTATAATTATGCAAAGCAGCCAATAAAGTCAGAAAAAAACTCAGTTTCTCATGGAGACAGTTTAGAAAGGGGGAGGGGTGGTTTAGCAAGGGGGAAGGGTAGCAGGAGCAAGCAGGTGCCCTGTGCCCTCTCCCTCCTGGCACTCAGCACTCCCCGAAAATGCATTCCAGCCACAGGCTCCACCAGCTACTTCCTCGAAGCCCTGTGCGAGGGCAGGCTGCAAGACCCTAGCTATTCTGAGCTTCGTTCAGGATCCAGAAGCATGAGGAGGCCAAGGCACAATGTGCCCTTGTCCCTTGCTGTGGAGTGGGGCTGAGACCAGGAAGTGGAAGGGAGAATTTCTGAACCTATTGTCTCTATCGTGTGCTGGGGACATGTCTCCTGCCCTTCTCCAGCCTCTGACTGCGGGTTGATTGTTGTCATACCTCAAGCTGATACCTTGTGATATCAGTAGGTGTTTCTTACTCCATCTCTGCTGCCTAAGGGCCTCAGAGACCCCATCCATCCATGGTGGGTCAACAAGCTGTGGAATCATTATCTCTTTGAGGCAATGTGCCTGTTTTCTAGTTACCAAGAGCCATATTAAGGCCACTAAGGATGCCATGAGGACAGAGTGTGCATGGTCCCATCTCATTTTGCTCCCTTGAGAGGCCCGAAATCATGAGCCTGGAGACAAGGGACTTGTGTCAGATAAAGCAGAGGGAGGGGCTTAATGGAAAGCCTCTGCCCTTGGAGGAAGGTGAGAAGTCACTGCTGTGAGAACAGCCCAGAGAGGTGACAGGCTTGAGGTCTCAGCTAGGTGGGAGTCACAGGGTGACAGACAGGTGTACATCTCTGGGCTGCTGAAGTCCATGTCACAACTTGCTTCAGGCAGCTGTCAGTGGTAGGCCGGGAGAAAGTGAGTTTTGCAGGGAAAGATGGACGGATACAGTGAGAAACAATGACTCCCTCTAAGACAGAAGGAACAAAACTGGCAGCCCACAGGCAGGCGTTGTTGGCCTACATAGTGTTTTAAAAATAACTCAGCCAACTTTTTAAAAATAGGGATGTTTCACATAAAAATCCAGGTTTCACATCTTCCTCAAAGAATGAGAAGACTTGGAAACTTGGGTCTTGCTCCCTGGGACACGGTTGGCTGGTCTGGGTGACAGCTACCCCTGGGGCAGGCAGGTGTTGGCTCACCTAGACCACTGTGAACATGTAGGATACTTGCCTGGCACTGCAATGCCTAATTCCTATCAGAGAGCTACAGACCTAATTCCAGCAAAAATATCCCTTCTCCCTTCCTAATGCCGTAAAAATAAAATACACACTATTGTGAATACCCAAAGAGCAGATTTCTGGGGGACCAAAAGAAAAAAAAGCCAAGAATAAAAGGAAATGTATAGAAAAGGAAGGCTGTGTTACTGATGGCAGTCTTTGGGGGATAAAAAAAAATAACAAAAAAAAATACAAAGCAAAGAACGCAGGGACCATATGAAACAATTCTGAATCCCTGCTGCTTCCATCAGTCCCTGGAAGATGCCAAGAGATCTTTGAGCTATTAAATCGCCTCATCTGTCCACTTCTTTACATCTTAAAATAAAAAATTACCCTGTATTCATCCCTCCCCACCGCTCACTGACATGATTGTCCTCTTTTGTTTCTTTCTGGACTGAGAAACTTATGAAATAATCTTTAAATAATCCATCACCCTCTTATGGTTACATGAAATCACATAAAAGTTTAAGGGGTTTTTGTTTTTGTTTTTGTTTTTTTTTGGTTTGGGTGCCAAATGACTGATATTTAAGAGTGTCTGTCACACGGAGGCCCTGCCTGGCTGGCAGTTTGAATTTCATTTTCCTTGCAGGGGTCAAGATCTCTGCTATTAGCTGACCTCTTTGTAAGTTAACACCTTTGGGAAAGACAGAAATCTTAGTCCTGATAGGAACTGTCACTCAGCAGCAGCAAGCTGGGCCATGGGAATGGCAGCAAGGACGCTGAACCCTCCCTGTGCTGAGGCCCACCATGGCACCTGGAGACAAGCCAGTGGGATCTTATGGAAGCAACTGGCCCCTCTTCAGACACAGGTACAAATAGCCAAGGCAAATACTGTCATCCACAGATTCGCAAAAGACTCAAGTCTAGCAATACCGTAGTGTAAAATACCACAGTATTCGCCTTCCATCAAGTGGGGGCGAGACGGGTTCTGATTTATTAAGATTGATGCCATGCTTACAGAGGATTCAAAACAGTTTCCAAACATGCTGGAGTTGTTACAAGAAAAACCTGTAAGTCCTTGAAGATAAACCATGTTTTAAAATGGGGACCTTAATGAGTTTCCACTTTAGCTATGCTCTGTGTGTGATAGAGGTGAGTGTGGATTTTAAACAAAATGTCCCAGCCTGGCTCTGAAGGGGACTAAAAAGAAAGGCCTTGGGGAGGGGGGTGCACAAAGCTGCTGCCCGGTGCAGATGGGACAGAGACCACAAAGGCCACTGTGGTGACACAGTGAATGAAAGAGTTGTCTGGAGGTCAGATTAAAGTGGAGCATAGTTGGGGCGGCAGGATTGGTTGCCAGAAGGCTGCCCTCTCAGTATTGGGAAAGGTCACTTTAGAGCACACATTCATTAGCAACCTGCAGCCTCTTTGCTGCTGGGGTCAGGACAAGCGTTCCTGGCTGTGAAAACCCAGCAGTAGGTAGCATGCTTGGGGGGGACTATCCTTAGACCATGCTCTCCTGCTCACAGCGGGCCAGCCCCTCCCTCGTAGGCCTATTCACACAGGAAAAACTGCAGCTCTGTAATGCAAACAGCATGAGATGTGGGGCCTTCCTACTAGGCAAACTTCTAAAAGGCAGGTGGTGCACAGAGGGCAATGAAAAGGGTCAAGACTGTAATTCCCTGTGTGCATATATCCCACCATTAGTTAGTCTAGACCATGCTTAATCTAAAGTCACACCCCTGACCACACAGCCGCCGCCACTGCCACCGCTGCTGCTGCTGAATTCTACCAGCTGGTGGACTTCGAAGCAACCATTAGCATTATGTGCTGACACCTAAGCTAAGAGTTTGGATCTTTGCTGCCAGCAAAACAAAGAACCTTTTGATGACACCACAAAGTCCCCAAAGCAATGGTGTATTCATCCTTAACTTGTTTAGTCTCGAAAGTTGTCGGTAGAAGTCATGGAAGTCAGTAAGCATTAGAAAAGAGAAAATGTTGCTCAATAAGTGTTACATATGAATTAGACTTTTAGTGTGCACTTAGACCTAGCTATTACTTTAGATAGATTATCATCTATAGATAGATAGATAGATGCATAGATTTTTAAATTTGCAAATCACCTTTAATAAACAGATGCAATTAATGTCAGCACATTTCCAGTATAGTCAAATAGCACACCTTTCAGAAGACAGGTGTGATCCAATGCGATTTCACTTTGATTCTATATTTGAACTATTGTAAGAACAGAAGGCGAATCTAAGTGTATTATTCTTCCACTGCTTCTTGGCTGCCTGAGACCTGCCTCTGCCATGATGGTCCCCAGTCACAGCTTACAACAGGCAGGCCGCAGACATCCTCCGAGAATAGCCCGTTTCCACCAGACACCCCCAAATAAGCGGCACTTCCTGGGATAAGCAACAGTAGTCCCAAGGGTTCAGCTTAGAGGGCATCAGGCAACACGCACCACAGCCCTCCTTTGTCTTTTCCTTATTTCAGCTACCCATCCAGGGGGATCTTATGAAACAAAACAAAACCTAAAAGAAACACAAAATGAAACATAAGTCATGCTCAAAAGAAAAGCAACAGAAATTCACATGCAAACACAATCACTTTCAAAATGAACATAACACATCAAATTAAAACACAATGTGGAATATGCTTTCAAATGCAGGCCAATGCACACAAATAACACAAATTGTGGTGATATGGGCACAACATTATTGAGCAACTTAGTTTTAAACTCAAAACCAATTAAAATGATACATGAAATGTGGAAAAGCAATCCAAAAGGTTTTGGCACACAGACTCACCCACAGTTCTATCAGACATCAGCTTAACGAAAGGGAGGAAATCTGAACACAATGTAAACAACCCTTGAAGAATTCATAAGTATTTTCTTATGAGGGCAATTGGATTCTTCAAGAAGTATTTATTCAAACATGACTCTCTTTACTTCCCTAGTCTCATCAAACTATTTCAAAGTAACTGACTCATTACTCAATAACTGAACCAAAACCTGATTGGCACCACAACAATCTAGATAATTCTTTCAGGAATTCTTATATCACCTAAATTTAAGTATTCACCATATTATATGTATGATGTCCATATTAATGTAATGCCCATTATAAAACTTAATATACAGCATTGGGGCACTCAGAACATTACATATTATAAATGAATACATGACAGAAGATTCAAAGATATATGTATATGTTATATATGCCATACATTATCTAACAGAGAGCAATTACTGAACACACATGAAAACATAGACTATAGCAGATGATACAAGATAAGGAAGGCGTAGCTCCTTGACTTCAAACACCTCATTGCCCCATAAATGGAAAAGTAACGTGTACAGTATTTATAAGCCAGTGTCCTGCATGCCAGGTTCCCTTCTAAATACCGCATTGCAGTTATCCTGTTGAGTTTTCCAACCAGGCCAAGAAGACAGGTTCTGCTATCATGCCCTCTTTACTGATGGGGAAACTGAGGCCTAGAGAGTTAAGCTCTGTGCCCAAGGCTCTACAGCATCCTGTGTTTACAGCTCCAACCCAGCTCAGGAAGTCCTTACACCACCATGTGAGAAAGAGACAACAGAACAGATTCTCTCTGAACATGGCTGTGGGGACCCAGCAGGAGTATCCAGAGTTCTAATAAGTTCTGTGTTATTTCCAGGAATCCTCATCAGATTCCCAAGTGGCAAAGTAGATGGCACCTCACTGGAGACCCAAAAGATGTTTTCAAGCTCTCATCCCTGACAGAATCCTCCAGGAACCCCCATCCTCCTCTAGCAGGTGTCTGGTCTGTCAAGTGCAAGGCCAGATGTCTCCAGAATAGAAATTGCCACCATGGTGTGTAGCAGTGGTTACAGTAGTGCGAAGAGTCTACAGTGCTTGTTTTCTATGGCATTCATGGTCCCTGCTGTTCTTGTGGAGAAAGAACTGTGTACCAGCATCAGGTGTCATTCATAGGTTTAGTCGTCTGCGACCCTGAGAGGTTGGGGAAAGTCTGGGATGATAGATAGTTCCCCTTCCTACCCTACTCTAGTGTTTGGGGTTTTTCCTACTGGTTTTGCCTCTAGGCAAACACTAATGAAGCTCAGTTCAGAGTAAACCATGGCCCAGAGGTTGAGCTAGCCAAATTGGTAAGCCACTCCTGCAGCACTGAAGAGGGAGCATCCTGAATTCCTTCCCACTGAAACAACAGGATTAATACAAGGATGTCAGGCTTGCCAATAAAAACAGGAGAAACTGGATGGTGGAAATAGAAGACTTTATCCCCAAATAAAAAAAGGTTGTTGATTCAGTGCACTCATTCTCCCAACATTCAGTGAGGGAGGGCATTCGATTAAAAAACGCAACACCGCAGCACAGGGACCACTGTAGTCTTCCCTTTCTGTGCGCTTATGACATAGAAAGTAAAGAGTTTTGCCAACACCAGAGTGTTTGCCACAAGCGCCAAACCACTTTTCCTTTGCTTCTATTCGTTATTCTACTGATTGGGCCTCTCCATGGTCAAGGATTATCACCATTAGAAAGTAGAAGTCACTCCTCTAGATGCCATTCACAGCCACTTACTTAGACCTCAGTCGCCTTTGGCCCTCACTGCTCAACCTGAAGCACTTTCTGTGGTCTTCTGCTTGCCTTTGGGGATGTTCTGCACACACACACACAAACAGAACTCAGCTCCAGACTCCCATGAAATAAAAATAAGTGTAGTGAATACCAGCCTGCTATAATAATAAGCCACAGGCAGGGTCTCGGGCACTGATTTCCATCACCCCACACTCCAAACATGCAGGTCAGTCTCCCTTTTTCTCATGTACTTTTGACAGACCGAAGAGATTCTAGCAAATATTGCACAATTGGTTCCACATAGAGTTCATCTTCATAAGGAGACACGCCTTCCTTCTGACAGCAAGGAAGAGGTCCCGTGGACCTATCAGGAGCACCTGACTTCTAACCTCTCGTGTTTAGAAAACAAAACTCGAGAAAGGAACCTCAAGATGATATGAAACAATAGCTGGTTATTTTATTCCAGTGAGGGGAAAGTTTTAGACCACAACAAATGGCTGAACATCTTGTGGGTTTAGCAGCCAAACGAGCTGTCTAGCTTATGAGCCCGAAATATAGATATTTTGACAATGTGACATTCTGAAGCATTTGCAGTATTCCATGGTGCATGGTGGTGACCGTGAAATCAGCCCCTCCACCAAAAACAACACTGAGGAAACTTTGTCAGCGCGGTGTAGACTAGCAGTGCTCAGCAGGGCAAGAGCAAAGTGGGATCCACCCCAGAAGTAAGGTCACAGCTGGAAGCAGAGAAACGGACAAGGCACATAGACCCTAGCACCCAACCTCAGCAGTTCACTGACGTAGAATATGCCCCTTGACCTCATCAAAAGGAAGGGCTGGAGAGGGCCTTGGAAGGCCAGTGAGGCACACTGGCCACTGAGTCACAACCCACTAAGATATATTCACAGTCAGGCGAGTACACGCGCTCCTTCTCTTACTCAGAAGCAATCAGTCACAAAATGGCAAGGATCTGCGGTACATTTAAATCAACTGCAATTTATCCAGAGCGAAAAGGGAAAGATGCTGAGTCCAGAGGAAGCAGAGGGAGTGGAAGAAGAAAGCTCCAGCTGCCACCTCAAAGCACATCTCACCACAGTCATCCTTGGGGGAGTTGAAGCAGAAAACCACCAACTTGGGCATCTGTGAACCTGGTGGCACACTGGTGGCGGTGTGGGGTGTGGGACCCGCAGGGAGCATTTACCTGCACCGAATGGTAAAACCAGTGCTTCATGCATGCACATTTAGGAAAATGTTTACCAAGTAAAGTCAAACAGCACACTCTCATGTGTTTATAACATCAGTGCCTGGAAAATCGGGACTCGGAAACTGTTGATCACAGAGTCAGCTCTGTGGTACCAGTGTGCTGTATGCATTTCAGCACCTGGGCTTAAACGCCAACTGTTCAAGTCTGGCATCTGTGGAGCACAGTATCTACGGGTTACAGCCACATCTATCGCCTGTCAACCTTTTTCACTCTATCCAGGTAAAGTCATTTGGCCACATAGTGGGAGTGAGTGTCCACACTACCTATGAGGAGAGAGCTGAAATCCAAAAACAGAAGCTCTAGATTACTGGACCATCTTTTATAAAGGCACCAAGAAATCTCCCTGTATACATTAGGGGTGCAGGTGTTTCTCTCAGCTCAACCCAGAAGGTGCTTAAATACCTTTTAAACACACTTTTTGCTTCTAGTAATAGTAGACTATCCTTTGCCAAGTCCTCTTCAGAAACTTCCCAAGCCCCTTCCAGATGCCTCAACTATGCTTTGGATTTTGCACAAACTCTCCTCCTAGTTCACCCAAGTCTTAACTCTGTGACACCTATGCTCCCATCATGTGCCCCTTTGTACCTCTGAAGTCCTGTATTTGTTTTGTTTTGACTTGTCCACATGCCAGGCTGCTGCCTAGAGAAAGCAAGCAAAAGAAAAGTTACAGACCTCCTGTGTCTGACACTGCATCACACAAGAGCCTGTGGGTAGACACACTGTGATCCAGTGTACTACTATGTGATGTTTGAGCTGTACTCAGCTGCACAGTCAAGGATCACTGCGCTCAACTATACAGTCAAGGAGTCACTGCGCTCAACTCACAGTCAAGGAATCAGTGTGCGCAACTGCACAGCTGAGCAGAGGACAGTTGTGATGTAACACACATTCTACTGTTCCTCTTGGTTGCCTGGTGTCATGGTTTGAAAGAAAATGGCCCCCAAAAGGAGTGACACTATTAGGAGGTGTGGCCTTGCTAACGGGAGTGTGTCACTGTGGGGGTGGGCTTTGAGGTCTTTTTTGCTCGTTTCCCTCATTGTGACTTTCAGTTAGACTTCCAGCAAGATGTGGGACTCTCAACTTCAGCACCACATCTGCCTGCAGGACACCATGCTCCCTGTCATGATGATAATAGACTGAACTTCTGAAACTGTAAGTCAGCCACCCAGTTAAATGTTTTCTTCATAGGAGTTGTCATGGTCATTGTGTCTCTTCACAGCAATAAAACCCAGACAAGACACCTGGGCACTTTCCTTCTCAGACATGTAACACAGAATTCTTCTGTGGTCAGAAGATATTGAAGCCTTAGAGATGGGTCCATAGACACCCACTGGGAATCTCATTTTAAGCTCCCAAGGAAAATACACTGGCCTTGGTCTATTCTAATCCCCACATTGGCCAATATGACTGTGTGTGGGAGTGAGGCAGAGGAAAGAAACTGTTGTTCACTTCCCAGCTAGAGATTTAAAAATAAATAAATAAGTAAACTAGTGACCCATGACTGAGGGCTCTCAGCAGGAAAGAGGTCTGGTTTGACTATGCAAAATTAAGTGAAGTTATGAGATGAAAATTAAAGTAAGAAACAGAAAGTTCTTGGCAAAGTGAGACTGCACGAAGAAAGCCAAATCGGTTGCACAACTCATCCCCTAAGGAGGTTGTGGCCTCATCGGAAGGGCCTCATGAGAAGTGCCCAAGGATGCAGCAAAATTTCATAAAGGATGGCCAGCACAGTTAGAGACAGTTACCGTCGCCCTTATCCACTGGCTCACCCCCAAAGTGCCTGAAGTGTAATAGAAGAGAGTAAGGAAAGATGGGCACTCAAAAGGTTCTCTGGTGGCCAAACAGAGATGCTCAGGTCTGCCCGGCCTTTTGTGGTGCGTGAATATCCTTCTCAGTTCCAATACACATATACAGACGTCCTTCTGTCTCCCAGACACTTTGGTTCCCAGATGCTCATGAACACAGATGCCCTCTGACACCCCACTCCCTGTGTGGAATACTGTACTACTCACATGTAATCTATGCCCACTGTCCTGTGTGGAATACTGTACTACTCACATGTAATCTATGCCCACTGTCCTGTACACTTCAGATCATCTCTAACTAGCTGATGATAACAATACGACATGACGTACAAATTGTAGCTTCACTGTGTTTTTGAAAGAACAACGATAAGGAGAAAATCATCCATATTTTGTGCAAACTTACCCTTCCTCCCCAAAGTCTTCCTTATCCACAGATCCAAAACACAAGGACACAGGGACCAAGTGTCTTTGCAGCAAGCTGTCACCAGAACTTTTACATCCCCACTGAATTTTACCAAAATACTCCAGCCGGTGGATTATTATAAACCGTGAATCTATATGGGGGGGTTGATGCCAGACCTCACACCCAGTAAGAATGTGACACAATCTATTAAGATCCCCATATAGGCATCAAGTTGTTTGGCTCTGCCCACTTGCATCTACAGCTATGGAGCACAGGCCACAGTAGATTTAGGAATGAATTTCCAGAAAAGCAAATAATATACCCAATATGCAAAATAAGAAAGTATGTGGGGGGGGACAGGGCCTGTCTGAGGATGACAACAGTTACTGTGGTGGGGGTGAAAATCAGGAGATGGAGGGAGAAGGGTGGCAGAGGAGGAAGAGGAAACAGAGCCTATTAATCACCACTGGTGCACTGCAGAGGCCAAGAGCAAGCAAAATGTGAGCATGTGTCCTAAGCAGAGGGATCAAAGGCTCCAAAATGGGAACACAAACCCAGGTCCAAGTTCAGGCTGACCTCAAGAAGGGGAGAATGAGAAGAACCGAGATTATCACTCTGGGTGCCAAACAGCAGTTCAGGGTCCAGTGACTTCTGTGCTTTGGAATATTGTCTAATCGGGGACTTTTGTGGGAGTCATGTGATGGGAGACATCCTTCTCTATGTATGTTTCTCTTATTGGTTGTTGAATAAAACACTGATTGGCCAGTAGCCAGGCAGAAAGTATAGGCAGGGCTACCAGATGAGGAGAATGCTGTGGAGAGGAGGCAGAGAGAAGCTGCCAGGGAGAGACACCATGTAATCACTAAAGGAATAACATGCTGGAGCCCTCTCCGGTAAGATAAGGCCATGTAGAAATACATAGTAGTTATGGGTTAATAATTGAGAGAGAGAGCTACAAGCCAGTAAGAAGCCTGAGCCATTGGCCAAACAGTTCATATCACTATGTGTCAGTGTGTTTAACTGGGGCTCCATCTACAGTCACGACCCCACCTATTGCTTTATCCCAACAGTCATAGCTGTGGTTGTCTCAGCTGACCTAGGAAAGGTCACACTCACATTCTCACTTGGACAGATTAAGAAAGTTTATGAAGCCAATCTCCATTTAAGCTAGCCAAGTGGGGAAGTTGGTGAAACCTTAGCTGAGCACCAAGAATTCCAGAGACAAAAACAAAGACCGGACCAATCTGCCCTGTGTTAAATTGATGGCAAGTAGCGCAGGTTCCCCAAACGTGCCACCGGAGAGCAAAGGAGAGCAAACCTTCCTCCCACCCAGAGCTATCTTAGAAGCTGTGCTGTTGTGCCATGACCTGGAACTGACAAAATAGCACTGTCTACATCCTTATTCTGAGGAGTAAGCTGTGGCTTGTGTGGACATCCCCAGGTCTGAGGACGGTGTTAGTTCCCCCGGTGTGCTGACGCTATACATGGAGGCTCCTTATTTCCTGAGCTCAGCCCTCACAAGAAAGGACACTAGCCATCCACCGCCCAGGGTCCCAGACCAAAGCAGAGCCACCGGTCTGCTTCCTTGGCTGCTGGGCACTTGCTGCAAATATGGAGGGAGGAGAACTTCAAAGGATATTTTGGCTGCCGATCTGCCTGAGCCCAGAGTCAGAGGATGACGGAAAATGAGAGCTCCTGCAGCCATACACCCTTTGTCTCTGGCGCCTTCCTCAGGGCAGATGCTGGTAGGATGCCCATCATCTCAGCGGCCACCCAGCCAGAACAAGAGCTGAGATGCGCCTCTCTACCAGAGGGTTTACCAGGGTAGTCACGGGACCCTCTGTGTACCTGAAGACGGTTAGGATGAAATCATGATGGCCAGTCTATGCTTTGTCAGTCTACCGAGACTTAATGGCTGCCTGTGAGGAGAAACTGAAAGTCCCAGGTGAACCTGGAGAGGCCCAGACAGCCTCAACCCTGTGTCTCTCCCTTATTCTAGCACAATGTGGAAGGACTCATCTTCCATCGGAATTATCCACTCACTGGTACCAGCGAGAATCAGACTTGCGCTCTGAAGGCATTTCTCTCAGGAGGAACCCTCGGGACTCTGTCTACAGCCAGTCACTAGACATGTTCCATTTTGCATAGCAGGCAGCCCACTTCTGAAGCCTCATTAAACACACCAGTAGGAAACCCAGAGTGCAACGTGAACCCAGGGCCGTAGCTCTACATTCAGACCCAGGGAGCCATAGGACTCGCAGCTTGGTTTAAAGCAAGCTGTTGTTCCACAAGTCTCTGCTGCTCGGGACACTTTCTCAAAGAGCTCATTTGGAAGGAGCCCTTTGCGCTGTGCCGTGGCAGCACAGGCCTCCTAACACCCAGCAGCATCTGCACACTGGCCGGCCTCAGTGGCTTCACAGAACAGCACGCCCTTCTGAAAGACAGGACACATTCTCCTCTCCCCTGCTTCTTTGTGCTAGAACACAGGCTCTTCTTAAGACTTGGGTGCCATTATTATGAGGAGAAGACTATGGCTATTAAGGAGCATACATTACACTACACACCACACACACACACACACACACACACACACACACACACACGCACACACACAGTCACACATACATACACAAATACGCAAATATCCACATACATAAACACATACATATACATGAATATATACACACAAACACAAATACACATGCACAAACACATATATACACATAAATATACACATGCATACACATAAATGCACCCATATGTGACACTCAGAGTTTTTTGCTTCTTATTATTGTGTGTCTGTGATATGTGTGAGTGTGTGTATCACACACACCACATGGGTGGAGGGTCAGAGACAACTTTGTGGAGACAGTTCTCTTCTTCTTCCTTCACATGAGTTCTGGGAGTTGAGCTCAGGTCACCAGGCTTGCCTGGCAACCCTGTACGGGGTGAGCTTCCCTGTATGTCTTGACTGGAAATTTCTAATCCCCCTATTATTTCAGCTGTAGAGAAAGGGGAGTCAGCTTTCCTTGAGGGTGTGACCCCACCAGGTCAACCATGCTCCACCCCCATGAGGATGTAGGCATCATAGGAGGAGAGAAATGGGTTATAAAAGGGAAAGGAAAGCCACCAGAAGGTGGGGGCAGGGTAGGGGTACAGGTGGATCTGGGAAGGAGTCGTGCGGATAGGATGGAAACACACTGAATGCATTGTGAAATTCTCAAAGAATTAATTACAAGTACCAATTAAAACAGTTAGATCTGGGCATGGTGGCACACAGCACTTGAGAGCAGGTGGGTCTCTGTGAGTTCAAGGCCGGTCAGGGCTACATAATGAGAGCACTGGACAATGGAGCAGGGGCTGGAGAGATGTCGCAGCAATCAAGAGCACTGGCTTTTCTTGCAGTGTACCCCGGTTCACTTCCCAGTACTCACATAGCTCTCATAGCCACTTGTAACTCCAGTTCCAAGGGACCCAACATCCTCTTCTGGCCCTGAGGGAACCAAGCGCACACATGGTGCACAGACACACACACAGGCAAAACACATTCAGTAGATAAAATAAAAAATAAATAAATCTACAAATCCAAAGAGGCGGGCCTTTAGTGGAAGATAGGTCTACATTATACTATGCATGTATAGTAAAACAAACTATAATGTTCAGGAAGACAAACTGCCAGCCCGGAATTCACAGATGACCTTGATCTATCCTTCAGCTACCAAGAATTTGGCCATAACCGTGAACATCACTGCAAACCACTGGCGGTGTCTTTGAAGCCCACACTGTTGGAGTAAGCCTTCACAAATGCTGGGCTCCTTCCCAGCCTGGAGCATCATGGGTACTTCTCTTTTGTTTTCCTTCCTGGGTTGCCCATACCTCTGTGACTGTGTGTGTCTTTCTGTATGCCTCTGTCTCCAGGCTCTGCACAAATGGCTTCTCCCATCCCCTCCTCGCTCTCTATTCTCTGGGGGCTTGGAAGAACTGGAGCACATGACAACTGAGTGGGAGTCATGGCCTAGATCTGGATTTCTCCTTAAAGATCATCCACAATTTCTACTTTGTTTATTATTATTCTCCCCTGAAACACTAGTAGATGGAGGACCTTGCTGGTGTCCCCATTCTATAGATGAAAATGTGAGTTCTCTAGAAGACTGCATTCATGGTTTGCTTGATTTAACTGTGTGTTCTCTCATTGACGCAGCAATAAACCACACCTATATGTTAGAAGCAACTGCACATAGTTCAGTTTATCATTTGAGGCTGGTTGTTTTTCTTGATCATCTTTCCTAAGACAAATGCCCCTGCTAAGCCACCAAGAAAGCACTGCTTGGAGAACCAAGGGGATCTGCACATGGATGGCTTGCTATCAAGGTATCTTATCAAAACTCTCGGGAGAGCTGCTAGTGTGCTCCCAGGTTAATTCACGTGAACAGAAAACTCCATCCTGCCTATGGCTGATCGCCTTCCCAAGCACACTTTAAATCATTCAGTCTAAACATCCTGGTGTGAGTGATGAGGAAGAGAATTTTGCTCTAATTCTGAGCTTGCCCTCCTGGAAAGCTGAAGTCCAAGCTGAGAATAAGAACCCTTGGGATAAACTACATGTGCCACACAGAGTCACCGCTGCCTAGGCTCAGGATGGCCACAGCCCCTCTTGCCTTGGCCTGGATCAGAAGAATGGGTTTCATGGCAGCTGCTGGCTGCAATGTCACTCTGCACTCAAATCCTGGAGAAGGTGACAGATTTCATGCCTACGGAGGAAAGTGTCTAAGAGTGGCCTGTGGCTTTTGTTCCAACTCTAAGACCATGGAGAAGCATCTTTGCAGAGGATTTTACAAACTTCCAGTTAAAGGGCTCTACTGTTCTGCAATCAAGAAAAAGACAGGCGAAAATCACCATGTCAAATCTCAATTGATTTTGTTTCCATTTTTCCTGGACATCAAACCAGCTGCCTAAAGGCAAGAAGAGAGCCCAGAACATGACCTCTCTCCCATCTATACCTACCCTGGTGCACATCAGCCTACCAAGACCTCCAACCAGAACTTCGGGGACAGAACCCTGGCTAAATTTACCAGCTAACTGCACCTAACTGACAGCCACAATGCCGTTTCAGAAGCTTAAGCCAATTCCTTGAGGGATTGCTGTGTTGAAAACTTCATTAACACAAAATAAATTCATTAGAAACTTGCATGGTAATAGACACATGGCAGTGATCTGCTGGCTGCTGTATTTTCCAGCCTAATTTGCTCTTTAAGCTTAATTCTAACGCACCTCTTCCACCCCTGGCTGAACTGAGAGATGTCCTGTTCCTGTAACGCAGCATGGAATATCAATTCCTCCCTGAATGGGCTCATTGTCCACAGCAAGAAGCTACAGAGCCTAAACATCTCCATCATGCTGGACACCTAAAATTCACAAAATACAAAATGAAAGTCACCATCTAACCCTCAGCACTACAGTTCCTGGCGGACAGGCTAGAGCAACAGATGATTATCTAAATCCATAGCTTCGTTTCCCACAATGAAACGACAAAAACTCACCTAGAGCTGAAGCAGCCATCTGCTGTGTCATTTGTTTGCTTGTTTGCTTTTTAATTCTCGGAATTTAAAAATGGTATTGGCAGAGAAGGGCGATTTCACAAAAATGACCCACTTCCAACTTGGAGAGACAGAACTATCACCCTACAAAACGTTGTCATTTGACTTCAGAGAGGAGCCTGCAAACACAGACATCTGGAATGACCTTGATGGCTTCAAATAGGATTGTTGGTAAATGGAAAAGTTTCATTTTGGTTTCCAAAAATGTCCATAGTTTCTAGAATGACTGTGTATACTTCTCAGGTTTGCTTCCTCTGGTGCCTTTCAAGATGGACATGGGCTACTGTGCAAAAGCCTGCCTCGTGGTGGGCAAGAAGCTGTGTGCCAAGAGCCCAGGCCTTGCTTGTTTTCAACTCAATCCCAATATTTATGTGTTGGAACTTAATCTTCAAATCTACATGATGGTGAGGCCTCTCAGGGACAACTGAAATTAAATGGGGATTTGAGGGTGGTGAACCCACGGTGGCATTAGTGGCTTTGTAAGAAGACAAAGTGGCCCCTGCTAGCAGAGGAGAAGGGATGCCAAGACAAGGCTAGCACCGTGGTATTGACTTGCCAGTCTCCAAATTATGAACTAAGCAAGTTTAGAAAGCCACTTCTTTGTAGATCATGTATTCTCAGGCAGATTCTGAAGACTCCAAGAACAATAAAAAGTTCATGAGGTACCTCACACCCTCATCTGGAGCTAATGGTAGTGCCACAGTGTAGGACCGCTGTGAGTTACTGAGCATATAGCTTAGGGGGTATCTGTAAATAAGGGGTGCTTAATAAATGAGCCATTTCCATGCTAGGGATTCCTGTCTTACCTCCTAGACAGATGATTTTTAATGCTCACCAAGACGGTCAATGACTGACGATAAAGGTAATGTGTTTGACAGTGGAATAGCTATTCAGTCCAGAAATGGAGGGCACACCTGTGAGAGATTATTTTTGCTTGGTTTGAAGTGGGTGAATCCACTTCTAGTCCTGACCTTTAGAGTAGGAAGACACACACTCACACCTTTGATCTGAATCTGAGGAGGGAAGACACACCTTTAATCTGGGCCACACCTTCCGCTGCAAGCCTACATAAGGACATGGAAGAGGGAAGCTTTTGCTCTTTGCCTGCTTGTCCTCACCTCGCTAGCACATCCATTCCTTCACTGGTGTTGGAGCCTACTTCTTTGAGATTCCAGCATATTCTGAAGACCAGTCAAGACATCCAGCCTTGTGGGACTGAGAAACTACTGGATTCTTGGACACGTTTCTTTCACAGCCAGTCGCTGTTGGATTTGCTGGACCGCAGCCTGTAATTCATTCCACTAAACCCTCTTTATATACATAGGGAGAGATTTATTCTATAAAGTCTGTCACTCTAGAGAACCCTGACTAATACAGACACCTTGGTTAGTAAGTACACCAAATAGAAAAGACAACTCCGGGATGAGATCTTTTCCTTTTGTTTCTAAGATTAACTTTATTTATTTATTTATTTATTTATTTATTTATTTATTTATTTTGTGCCTGGGAGTGCTTTGTCTGCATGTGTGTATGAGCTTCATATGCAGTTCCCTGAGAAGCCAGGCAAGGGCACAAAGTCCCAGAGCTGGGGTTACGGGCAGTTGTGAGCCACCACCATATGGGTGCTGGGAACAGAACCAAACCTGAGTTCTCTTCAAGAGCAGTGGGTGAGTCTCATGGCCGAGCTATCTCTCCAGCCCCCAGGACTGATCTTGAGTGCAAAGGTCACTCAATCTGAGCACTTGAAAGCTAGTCCATTTTATCCATCCAGTTGAAAAGATGAGCTCCAGATGACTTGAGCAGCTTGCTCAAGGGCACAGGGCCACCAAGGCTCAGATTTGGCCCTGCCACACTGTTTACAAACTCATTACCGGAGAGAGGGTCAGTGTGGTGAGAAGACATTTCTCAGGGAGCTGAGCAGAGGACAGAGGTGGGGCCGGGTGCTTTCGTATGAAAATCACTGTTCTTGACAAAATTCACAGGGTGAATTTCCCGGTGATAGAACTGGGGGTGGGACTTTGGGCTGTTACTTGGTAAAGTGACTTGAATGAGAAACAACCCCCCCCCCATAGCCTCATGTGTCTGAACACGTGGTCCTCAGTTAGTGTGCTGCTTGGGGAGGTTGGGAAACTTTTAGCAGGTGAAACCTTGCTGGAGGAACTGCGTCACTGGAGGCAGGGTTTGAGGGGTTCTAGCCTCACACCGCTTTCAGTCTGCCCTCTCTGCCTCGTGTTTTCAGTTGAAGGTAACGATCCTTCAGCTTCTTGCTCTAACTACCTGCTTCCATCCCCTCCCCACCCCTGCCATTGTGGGCACTTCCACTGGAACTTTAAGCCACAGTTAACTCTCTTCCTCCACAAGTTGTTCTTGAGCATGACGTTTTTATCAGAGTGGTAGAAAAGTAACTAATATACTAACTAGGTCATTAGGGCACTGTCTTCACGAATGGGATTGGCACTTTATCCAAGTGGTCTATGGGTATTTGTTGTAGAGCTTTCTGTCCTGGCTGGTTCCGCGCTGTCCTTGAGCCCCAAATAAACACACAGACGCTATATTAATTATAAAACTGTTGGCTTCTTATTGGTAAGCTCTGTCTTAATTACTAACCCATTTCTATTAATCTAAGTACCTCCACATGGTCTTATCTTACCAGAGAATGACTGGTGCTTCCTTTCTTCCTGGTCCTTCACATAGCAACTGTTCTGGTGGACCCTCTCTGCCTACCTTTCCCAGAATTCTCCTCCTCTTCTAGTCCCACCTATCTTCCTGCCTCATTGGCCAAACAGTGTTTTATTCATTAACCAATAAGAGAAACATATACACAGAAGGAAACCCCCAACAGGAGTTTGTTTTCTTCTCTCACTATTTGAGGCTGTCTATCAACCAGGACATAGACCTTCTAGACACCTAACCTGCAGTCATTGTGATCTTGCATTTCCCAGCTTCTATACCCATAAGGAGAGATTTTCTACTGTCAGCAAGCTCTGCTGCCTGTGGTATTTATTCATAGCTTCTTGAATTGCCTACAACAGTCCAGCCCAGACATTCTGAACCCACCATGGATAAACTACTCATATATTTTACTTTACTTTTGAAAATGCTTAAATGTTTTGTTAATATATTGCATTGAGCAGCCTTGCCACTCTTACGGGATCACTGTCTATATAGAGGTTAGCAGACATTTTTTTGTAAAAGGACAAATAGTATGTTTCAACTCCACAGGCCGTTGCTCCCTGTCACAGCTGCCCAAGTTCTGTCACAGCATGAAGGCAGACACAGAGAGCATGTATGGAACACACTGGTGTGTTGTAATAAAGCTTATGTTTATGAAGAATACACAGAAACTGAATTGTGCCTGTGAGCTACAGTTTGTTGACCTTTGAGGAATGTACTCGTGTGCCCAATATCTTTTTTCCCCCACTTCAAGCTTCTCCTTGATGTAAGAATTCACACTGTTTCAATATACTTATCAGCCTATGATCAACATGCAGTAGAATCTAATTTATTCTGTACTAGGAAGAAAACCCAAGGTGAACTTATAAAACAACATTATGAAATATGTTTAAAGAAACACAGTTTTTATTACTTTCATATACATAGAGGAATCAAAATTAAGTCAATAAAACATCTCTAGTATGTTTTGGCAAGTAGGGGGTAATTCAGCCTTACCCTAAAGAAAAAGAACTCAAAATTATGTGATTCATCATTTGCATTCATGAACTTTCTTCTAAAGTGATTAAAAAGTCAGTTCTCTAGATGGTGAAATATGGTTACCATCACCTCATTGTGTTTCCACCATTAATTGACTTGAAAATTCCTTTGTTCATAGAAGATGTCCAAATAGTCCACCAAGCTAATTACATACTAAATTAATGACCTGAATCAGCATATTTATAAACTCCCAGACAGGGTGAAAGCATTGCAATCCTATGACTCTATAGATAAGTAACACCTTCTAGAGTAGCCACACCACTCTCCAGAGACCCTACAGTAGATTCTATGACTCCATAGATGACTAACATCTTCTAGAGTAGCCTCACTCCCTAGAGACCCTACAGTAGGTCCTAAGACTCCATAGAAGACTAACATCTCTAGAGTAGCCATACCACTCTCCAGAGACCCTACAGTAGGTCCTAAGACTCCATAGAAGACTAACATCTCTAGAGTAGCCACACCACTCTCCAGAGACCCTACAGTAGGTTCTATGACTCCATAGATGAGCAACACCTTCCAGAGTAGCCACACCACTCTCCAGAGACCCTACAGTAGGTTCTATAACTCCATAGATGAGCAACATCTTCTAGAGTAGCTACACCACTATCTAGGGGAACAAAAACAACAGCCTGATTTCCCAGAATCCTTTGGAGCTGGCCATTGACATAGAGTTAGAGGCCTAAGAGTTAAGTTCCCCCTTTTCTCACATTGAGCAGGAGTCTTATTTCCTTCCTTTCTGATTGGAATGCAGACTCTATGTCCAGAGGAGTTAGTCTTCTTGGTGCTGCTGGGTTGCTAACACAAGCAGGAGGCCTACCCCTAAAAAAGCAGAAGGAAAAGGTGGAAAGAACAGAGACCTTGGTGAAACCCAATAAGCCACCCATCCTCACTCAGAGTCCAATGCAAGAAAAAGATATTAGGCTAAGTGGTTGTTTTTGTTTTATTTTAGCTAATATAAGCCTATGTAAGGATTCATGGGGAGAGAGAGGAAGGGGAGCTACAAACCAAAGAACTTTAGATACTCCCAATGAGAGGGAATTGGTTTCCAAATGACATTCTGGTGGCATCTGAGTGACACCTGCAACTCCATACTGTTCCATGTTGCAATAATATGGGACTGAATGAAGAGGTAAAAACACCCTAAAGAAAACAGTACTCATAGCCCAAGAGAGCCAGGGGAAAGGACACGGAAGAGCCAGGAGAGGTGAGATGCACTCTTTGAAAGAAGATGAAGAAACCTTGAGACCAAGGAGACAAGCACGGAGCAAAGACACTGAGAATGAGGCTAAGCTTTCAGTGAGGGCAAAGAACCACAGAAAGAACCTCCAAAACTCAGCAGATCCACATCTATCCTCTCAGTGCCAATGACAGGGATGTCGTGCCTAATCTGAGCCCCGTGATTAGTACATCACTGGGTAACTGCATTTCCCAAGAGAGCCCAGAGCCACGGGGACACCCATAAGCACTCCTATGGCCATGGCAGATGCGAAACAGCCTAGTAATGTCAGCAGTAGAGGCGCTCAGGGTAAAAGCCATACTAGAGCCAGCCAGGCAGAGAAGAAGCTGTGTTTCAGCAACGCCACGGAGACACGGCCAAGGTAGTGCCCACCCCCCACTTGGGGAAGGCAGAGACCTGAGTTCTCCTGTTCTTCCAAGAGTAGAACTGATGGAATTCACCCAGAAGTCCCTGTGTTATGCATTATCCAGTGGGAAGAGTGAGCTCTTGAGAGAACTCTATTGTAAAGGAAGAAAATTAAGAGGCTGTGTTTCCAAGTCCTGGATGAAGAGGACATTGAAGCTTCCTGGGATGTGAGTCTGTGATTCTGTCTCTGAATACACAGGTTCTATTACTGAGATTTTATCTCCTCATCAAATACCAATCCGATGGAAACAGGACCATGGAGGTGAGTTTCCTGTGCCTTAGATCCAGATGCAGATAGGGTCCAGCCTGCTGATTGTTAGATTCAAGCTTTTCATACATCTTTAAAGTCCATTTATATTCAAGAGTTTCCCCTCCTTTTACCATATTCCTCCTACCATAATCATAAAGGTCTGTGGGGAGGAAGGGGAGGGGAGGGAAGGGAATTGAAAAAGGAAAAGTAACATTTCTGTGCATCCTAAACTGTTTTACACCTTGCACAAGGTGCTTTTAATACATGATCTCTTTTAAGGTCTGCTTTCTCCCCTCATTAGAGATGAAGAAGCAGCTGAGAAGATGAATAAATTCCCTAGTCTCAAGCAGACAAGGTCAGCTGTATCTAGCAACAGAGTACCACACAGCATTATATTAAGGGCTACTTTGCAGTACTATGATGTCAATTTGCCTGAACTGTTCCCTTACTTCTCCCCCGCCCACTCCTGCTCCGTCTCATGCCACTTGAAGTTTATGTGAGCTAAGACACTTTTACACTCCTAACACACAGAATTACCAATATCCCCGATGCACCCCAAGTCTCCTGAAAAACTTGCAGCACTGAGCACAAGAAGATGGTGTCTCACCTAGCAGAGAGTCTCTGTGTTCCCTGAGACTCTTCTGTCAGGTCCAGGAGTCTGCGCACAGCTTTGCCATCATCTTCACCACACCCAGCCAATTCTGCTGTTGTCATAAACCACTCATGGCCGTGTTTTAACAAAACTTTATTTGCTAAGCAAAGATGACCCACAGGCCTTAGCATGCTGTGAGCTACAATAGTCATTTCTGTAAGCCACAACACAATGGTGGCCATCCCTCCTTCCTTCTGGAACAGGAACAACTACATATGATTGATTTTTATCATTCAAATGTCCCATTCTGCATAGGATTAATTTTCATGCAGGATATACTAAAATCTTTTCAAGAAACAAATTCAAATCATATTCCACGAAATTGTCATCTGAGTTGCTAGAGAGGTGGCTCAGTGGGTAGGGCTGGGTACTGCTCCTGCAGAGGACTGGAGTTTGGCTCCCGGAACCCATGCTGGGGGCTCATAATTACCAGATACACAGCTTCAGGGGGCTGAGGCCTCGGGCTTCAGTGGGCACCTGAACTCACATGCACATGCATATTCCCATATATATATATATATATATATATATATATATATATATAATTAAAATAAAACAAATCTTTAAAAACTATTATCTGAATTTTGAAATACAGAAGTAAAGGTCTAGAGAAAATAAACAGGCATAAAGCAGGAGCTTGCTGGGTTCCAGTGCTCACACAGGCACACATGCACACACAAATATACTTGTTCTCACACACACAAACACACATATTTGCATGCGCACACACAAGCACACACAATACATGCTTACATATGCACATGCTTGCATACACACACACTCAAGCACACACATTGCTTACATATGCACACACACATACCTACACACATTCCTACAAGCACACATACATACATACATACATACATACATACATACATACATACATACATATGCACACACACATACATACACACATGCTTACCTTATACACATACACACATTCTTGCATACACACACATCTCAGGGTGCACACACACACACACACACACACACACACACACTCAAAGTGATATTCCTTTTTATTCTCATTATTATTATACATACACAGACTTGACCAAGTGGAATGGTGAACACCCCGGCTGATAGTGGTGATGATGTTGATGGTAGTGACAACAGCCCCTGATTTTACAGATCGTTCATACATAGTGGACACCATGGAAAACACTTTAGAGTTGACACCTCAAATTCCCAAAGCATTTCTGAAGTTCAGGATAGTTGTGTTTTATTTTCCAGAGTCATCTAGGTCTCAAGAGACATTTGGGTCTAAAGCTACATCTTTCTAATTCACAACGTGTGTGACTTTCTCAGCCTTGGGTAAGGCTTGATTGATGTTCTCATGTGTAAGTGGCGATAACTACTTGAGACTGTGCTGAAAGCACCAAGTGAGATCAAATCTGTAAAGCTCTTAGGAGGCTGTATCAGCCACATCATAGATTGAATCACTCACCCTGTGAAAAAACGAGAAGTCCATATGTCCCGGACTCCTAGGTGCTCAGAAAGAGGTGTGGGTTATTACCGTTGCCTGTTGTCCTTGTTGCCCCAGGACAAGGGTCGGTGCCAAAGAAAGGACTGGAATCTGAAGGCAGTTGATACTAAAGGCCAACCCTTCTTCCACTGACTGTTAGAGATATTCTCTGGTGTTTTTAAACTAGTATGTCTCTTCATAACCTGAAACTGACACCAGGAAGTCAACGGCTTGGTGCTTCTTATTTTCTTACCAGCATTTTATGAACAAAGAAAAAGTCCATTTTATCACCAGCTCAGTAGTAAAGTCTCCAAACTTATATGAAGCACACACATTAAGCAAATGTCAGTAGAATAAAAAAAAATATGATTTGTCTTTCTTCCTTTAGTCTTAAGGGTCGTGATCTACTGAAAATTGGGACCTGCCTCATTAAACAGGTATAATTAACTTTAGTCACCATACGCCACAGTGGAATTGCTGCAGGAGGGTAATTCAGCAACACTAAATGAACGAGCAATGACATTTCCTCTTTTGTATCCAATGATGGGAACTGGGAATAAAAATATGTTTTCTTCCCAGACTGGGGATGAAGAGACTTTCCCTCAAAGCCTATCTGTTCCCCAACAAGGCTGAAAGGAATGAATTCCCATCTGAAACTAAGCCATGCCATGTTCCCAGTGGCTACAGATGTTGAACCAGTCTAGACATTTTTCAAGCTTGAGTTGAATTTTAGACAATGTCTTTCAAATCAGAGCTCACTCTGAGAAAAAGCCTTTTTCTCTCTGTGTTGAAAGTCTGGTCTCCAAGGTCCAATTTCTTAAGACTGTAAAATCCAGTCAGAAAGAATCTCTTGACTTACCTTTTCTTCAAATAAATAGCAAATATTCCATGCAGTGCATATAAAGTACATCCCAGAGTCAGGAAAGACTTTGAGCCAGGTGTGATGGTACATGCTTATAATCCCAGCGCTCGGTGAGAAAGATTCTGAGTTCTGGGACAGGTTCAGCTATGTGGCATGTTCCAAACCACCAGGACTGCATAGCAATTCCTTGTCTTAAAACAAAGCTAACTGACAGACGGACCAACCAACCAACCAACCAACCAACCAACAAGCAAGCTTTTGGAAGTGTATGTGTGGTATTTTGGCTGGAGCTATATTTGAGCTCTGGAACTTCTCAGAGTATCTCTCCTAGTGTGGCCACAATCAAGAAGACTCTCTGGAACCGTTGCCAAACATCTGTTATCAATGTGGGGTTCTGTCAGCCTTTGACTCTGCATGGAGCCAAAGCTTGCTTTACAATGTTGCAGAGATAACAGTCAGTCATGTCCACATATTTTTTTTTCTTTTTAGTCTGATTGAGATGCAAGCAAATGTAAGAAAATGTGTGAGCACAGTTAAAACACTCCCAAAGCTCACAGGGCTCTTCCGGTCAAAGTCCTCAAACAATGAGATGATCAAAACAAACATAGCTTCAGAGGGATGAGTGGGTCACAGGACAGGTCCTCTTTCATCTGTGGGCCACCTCTGAATTTGGATTGTGCAATCATCTGCATTCTTTTCAAAGGTGCCAGAAGACTATGACACCCATCTGGGTCAATGCAAAGGTGAGGCTCACACCTCTTACTTCAGTAACTCAAAGTCTTCATTTTTGGCCAACACATACAAAGGCAACTGACACAATACCAGGACACTTAGACAAGTCCCAAGGGGTCAATGCCACCCTTGAAAAAAAAATCCAGTTAAAATAGGACACAGCAGTCATTGACAAGAGAACACATTGATTAAAGTCCTTCAAAATCCACCTTGCAGCCAGGGTTCATTTTAGTATTGAGACCCTATCAGAACAGATGAGCGACCAGGGCTGGAGTCTTTTCCCAGATTCTCTGCTGAAGTAAACGCTAACACTTTGCTGGAGATTTCCTTTCAGACCCTTCCTTCTAGATCTCTGCCATGCCTTATCTCCTGCACTAAAACAAACCCCACTGCACCAAGGCAGGGTGTGGTTTCCAAAGCCTTAAAAAGACCAGATGACATAGCAAATACCAAGAGTGACCTTGAGGGCATTGATCAACCGTCCTTCTCTGTTTCAGAGGTCGGGAAATTAAATCGTCTTCTAAATCATTAATGGATTCCTTTTATCTTCCTCTCTCTATGAACAACCACCCCCCTCATCCAATCTGGGAATCTCTGACCCCTCAACTTGGTGGGAAACAACAAATATCTCTTGTCAGAAGTGCTCAAGAAAAAGGCCCCGTTTTCTTCCTCTTGCTACTTGTTAGACCATCCAAAGAAAATTCACCCACAATCAGCTGAATAATTGCCTTGTAAAGATACACACATTTTCACACCTTGGGAGGGTTGATAAATCTGTCTTTAAAGTATATTAAAAAGTTAATGACAAAGAAAAGGCTTTAGTGACAACTTAGTTTTTTTTTTAAACTAAATGTTGGTTTGACTTTAACTTTCTCACAGAAAGTTTCTGTTTTGAAAACTGTGTTTTGAAATGGCATTTGGACCTAGAATCTGTCTTACCACTGATGAGAGAAACCAGGATTCAAAAATATTCCATCCTAAGTTACCTCCCCTCATCAACAAAACCTTGGCACTTAGAATGAGACCAGATGACCTGGGGCAGACTTAAATGGACACAAGGCAGAAGACACCTCTGTAAAGCACACGGAGTGCTGTTCCTGGAAGGACAGTGCGTCCTGTCTAAACACCACCACCACCCTGACCTTTAAACGTTTTAGATAGCTCTGACTTGCCAGCCAATAAAGCCACAATAAGAAGACAGAGAAGGCATAAGAAAGCTTCTGCTAAGATGTGTTTGGATGATAGTCCCTGTGACTGGATGACAAGAAGGAGTCTACGACTGGACAACAAGAGGCAGGGCTGTGTGGGACAGGTAGTGTCAGAAGCCCTAGCCTTCTAGGACTTAAATCAAGCATTAGTTTCAGATTGGCCTCAGTAAGTCTTTGCTTTGCTCTGGGCCTGTTTTCCCAAGGAAGCTGTAGGAGGAGGGCCTTCCCTTTCTGCCCAGTGTAGCACCCAGACCTGTTACGTTGCTATCTCCAGCCCAAGCCTGGTGAGTTGGCATTTTCAGTTGGCGGACAGATAGCAAGTGGCCCCAAAGAGCTAGTCATCAGGACTCCTCGCCCCACACTCTTTAAACCCTGTTCACAAGTCAGCCCTGGGTTGCCTCCATCTGTCCCAGAAATGATTCATTTAGTACGTCCCATTGTTCACCAATAGTTAACCGTTCACCCACCTTCTCAACTGGAGTTCTGCATTGTAGGGATTATTTCTGTGTGCCCTGCCTGAGCACACCTCTGGGTCTCTGCTAATTTGACATTTCTTGCCTCTGCACATAGTACTGCAGCTCTCACCACATCAGAGCCTGGCCTTCAGGCAGCTTCTTTCGGTCTCTTCTCTACCAGTTCTCTAAAATTCTCTTATATGTTGGTGACGTTATAACCAAACCCCTTAGAAGTGGCTTCTGAAAGGTGGCTTCTCCCATCCTGCTCCTGGCTGACCAAGCCGAAGCCTTTGACCATGGTTCTCACTGCAGGGCCAGCAACTACCCAATCCTGGTCTCTGGCCTGGACTCTACTTACATTGTACATTGTCGTCACTGACTGGGAGAAGCTATTTAGGTGAGAAGGAGGAGAGCCTCAGACCCAATCTCATAGAAACTCAAAGAGCTGACTGTGTCTTCCCCTCTCTGACATGATCTCCAGGCCAGGTGGGTACTCTGACTCCCCTCCTACCTTGTCATCTGTGGGTCCTCCTTGAGGTGGATTGAGTAAGAATGGCCACCACGGATTCATATATTTGAGTGCTCAGGAAGTGGCACTGTTTGTAAAGGATTCGGGGCTGAGGCCTTGATGGAGGAAGTGAGTCACTGGGGGTGGGTTTGGGTTTTCAAAAGCCCAAACCAGGCCCAGTGACTCTTTTCCTGCTGCCTGCAGATCTGGATGTAGACTTCTTAGCGCCATGTCTGTCTGCATGCTGCCATGCTTCCTATCATGCCGATAATTGACTAACCCTCTGAACTCTAAGCCAGCTCCTATTAAATGTTTTCCCTTATGAGAGTTTCTGTGGTCATGGTGTATCTTCACAGCAACAGAACACTTCTCATTCCCCGTGTGTCTCTGCCATACAATATACTCCTCCTTCAAAATAGCCACCTTCCCAACCTGCTCTAACCTCAAACGCATGAACATAAACTCCAATCTGTTAACACTGCCTAGGATCCTTTACCTCGAACAATCATACACAAATGAACTCTTTCCCCTGGAGACAAGCACAAGGAGCCTCTGAAGGCCTTGGAATAGACAGTGATGACAGAAAGTGTCACTTTGTTCCTTAATATCTGCCTTCACCAAACATACGAGAGTTTTTGAAGGGTGCCCCTCTCCTCTCTGCATCCCTAGCACCAAAACAGTCATTGACCCCAGTGTCTAAAAAATTACAGACTCCAACAAATCTCATCTGGATCTGCCAAATCTATAGTTTTAAATTTAATTTTCACTATCCTCCCATTTTCTCCTATTTTTTTTTTTGAAAATCACATTTTCATTTCACTACTAAATCTATTATTACCAGTCTCTATAAGTTACTAATTTTAGATCTTCAAGATACATGGTAATTATGATGTAACAATCATGATAATTAAAATACATTTGTTAAATGTTATTCTAAGGCCATGCATATAATAATAGCAACTAATAATATATGGTTGTAGTCATATGACAAATTCCCATCCAAGAACTTTGTATTTAATAATTCTTTGACTCCTCAGCCCCAAGATAAGAAAACTGGAGGTAGAGATCAAGATAAGCAAAGTCACTAAAGGCTCTACAGTGCTCATTCAAAATCAAGATGTATGGCTGCACAGTTGAGGTCTCTGCAGAAATCTGGGCCACTCAGCCTCTCTGCCTGGTACATAGCTGTGTTGACTAGTTTATGTCAACTTGACATAAGTTACAGTCATCTGAGAGGCAAGAACCTCAGTTGAGAAAATGCTTTGATAAAGTCTGGCTGTAGGCAAGCCTGAAGGGCATTTTATTAATTAGTAATTGCTATCCCTGGGCAGGTTGTCCTGGGTTCTATAAGAAAGCAGGCTGAGCAAGCCATGGGAGCAAGTCAGTAAGCAGCACCCCTCCATGGCCTCTGCATCATCCGCTGCCTCCAGGTTCCTGCCTTGTTTGAGCTCCTGCCCCAACTTCCTTCAGTGATGAATAGCGATGAGAAAGTATAAGCCAAATAAAACCTTCCTTTCCCAAGTTGCTTTGGTCATGGTGTTTCATCACAGCAATAGTAAACCTAACTCGGACAATGGGCCACCATACTAGGGGATTTCATAGCTACTGTTTTCTTTAATCCTCCAGACAACTCTACAAAGCAGGAACATGACCATCATCATCTACCAAAGGTCTCACAACTAATAAGGTGGGTGTGAGGACTGCAAACTCAGTGTTGACCTCAACCCTTCACATGTGACAAGATGGACTCATGCAGAGCAACGGAGATTCATCTCCACGTCGTGAACAGTCACTGTGAGAACATTTCACCACCACCCAGACTCACTCAGCCCATGATGCACATCTTCTGAGTCTGGAGTCTCCAAGCTGCTCTCCTTCAGCTGTACCTGGCATATTCAATATGCACTCTTTGGCAGTGTCACCAGAAGCTTCCAGAAATCTTAGTTGTGTGGAAATTCTAGTGCCTCCAGGACAACGAAAAAAGCCAATTAGTAGGATATGCTGATAGTGGCTTCTCACATGACTTCAAAGAAAACCAGTCCATAATTCTTGAGATAGAGCTGCCTCTCCACCTTTACAGATCCAGTTTCTAAGAGCAAGCAACAGTGTTTGTGATCAGCTGCATCTTTGTGGACCTATAGAGATGGAAGCCCCGTCATTGGACTATTTGCAACGTAACAGGACTCCTCACACAACTTCCTCACACAGTCTCCTTTTCCAGTGTGAAAGCACATCTCTTTTTTCCCATAAAGGTTTCTTTATTCTGTTAAATATCATTAAACTAAGATTAAAAGATTCATATACAAAGGTTTGTTTTTTAATCCAATCTTGGGGGAAAAAGTAAAAAGAAACCAGAAGTGGAGACAGGTGAACCAAGATAAGAAAAAACAAAAAGAAAAGCAAAGACATAAAATCTTAATATAATGATGTCAACCTTGAGTTCATGTTGGCAGCATCACTTGTCACTTATAGAGAGTGACCCAAGGCAAAGTAATTAATTCATCTGTTAAAGACTTCACAAAATCATTTGTTACTGGTATGTTAGAGGTGAGGCCTTCAGGAGGTAATTAGGTGATGTCATGGAGAAGAGATCTGAGTTGGCCTGTGCTCTCCCTAATGCAGGAAGAAAGCCTTTGCCAGTGTGGCCCCTGATTCATAGACTCCCAGCCTCCAACTCTATGAGCCACTGCTCAGCAGCCCAAGGCTGTGCAGCAGCAATGACCAAGCTGTTCATTGCCTGACTCTCAAGCTGTTGAAGGTATTCAATGATGGCCCAAGTTATCACCTAATGTTCAGGCTGTTGAAGGTATTCGATGAACTAATTCAAGAAAAATATTTAGAAAATTGATTGGAACAAAATGAATACCCACAAAAAATTAGACACTTTTTGTGCGAAATAATTAAAGGAAATAATATTTTTAACAACTTGGTAAATCACAGGAGACTCTAGAATTTGAGCCCTAGAGAGGCAGTGGTGGTAGGGTCCAAGGCAAGGGGCTGATCGCCCACACGGCGGTTTCCTTGATTTTGAACAAACACATGTGTGTGTGTGTGCCATTTGCAACTTCCAGGTGAGTTTCCAAAGGACTTCTAAGCTGTGCTCACAGGGGTGCTGTGTAACTTCCAGGGCACACTGCCTGGAGGGGGGCAGTGATAGTGCAGCACCCTTGTGTAAGTCACCAGTTTGTTGAGAAATGAGTGGACCCTCAGGTCATCCTTTTTCTACACTGACTGGTTCCTCCTGACTCTCCCGATTGATATTCCGAGAAGAGCTCATCCAATGAACTAAGACTCTGAGAATGTCCTTTTAATGTGGCTTAAGTTATTAATGAATAAATGAAAACTCATAGGAAAAAAACAGAGGCACAACATACAATTAAAAAATATACACCATAAGTCCTAGTGTAAGTAAGGACTTCTCAGAGCAGAAGATTCTACCGCCCAGAATTTAGGAGATTTACTTTCAGGCAATTCCAGTGTGAACTGCTTAATGAGCTGCAAGTCACCGTTCTCTTAGAGCCACCATAGACCTTCCTGTCTGAAAAGTGGTTTGTGTTGTCCACTGGCTACACAAGTATGACAAGGGCTCCTGATACCACATCACAGCCAATCTTCTCCCCCCAAGTCCCTACAAGACAGCCTTGCACAGTCCTGGGCCAACCTTTAAACCCACTCACTAGATTCAGAAAAGAGGCCCCAGTTTTCCAGCCAGCACGGATGAGAAAGAAAGACAGTGGCTTAGCACAAATGCTTGTTTTGGATTCTCCACTCCTGTTGTGAGCTGGGGGAAGGGTGGCAGAGGGGACAATCCTTCACAGACCCTCTGTGCTGTTATTTGCATTTTTAAATTGCCACTAACATTATCTGTTTATAGGTCCCAGGGGAAATACAATGAGAGGACAAAGGAGGGGGCTTTGAGTGCATGAACTTGAATTAGGATTTATGGCTCTCTGTATTTTTACAGCCTCCTAAGGAAAACAAGCCCTGCTGTGCAAACAGGCTCACCAAAAACATATCGCCAACATGGATTTATGAAAGAAACTAGGGAAAACAGTCACTACAGGTATAAATATCCTCACAAGAGCTTTCTTTTCCTCACAGATATAACTGCAATGGTAACTCAGCAGGATCATATATTGGATGACATATATGGGATGATAGACACTTTATCATACGTGGACACCAATTAGTTGATGAACATTAAGTTATTGGACTTTTGTTTTTCACTCTGCCCTTGTCCCTCCAGGACATGGCATGGAAAGTAACAGAATCGTTCACTGGCAGCTTGCACATGGATATCACTCAATGAAGAAGATCCATTGAGTGTGGGATGTACAATGAACAGTTGCAAATGAGCACATGGAATGTGTACACCTCAGGACACACACACACACACACACACACACACACACACACACACACACACACACACACACACACACACACACACACACACACACACACACACAAACACACACACACACATCACACACACACACACACACACACACACCACACACACACCACACACACACCACACACACATCACACACACACACAAACACACACACACCACACACACACATCACACACATCACACACACACATCACACACACACACACACATAGACACACACACTCAAACACACACACATAGACACACACACTCACACACACACACACACACACACACACAGACACATACACACACACACACACACCACACACACACACACACACACACACACACACAATCTCTCTTTGTCTCTGTCTCTTACTCTTTTTCTCTCTCCTTCATTATAAAAACAAATATGCACACATCTTTAAAGTGTAATCATCAAACTCTAAACATGTCACATGTGTTCTCACATGCTACTCCTGCAACCCTGTGTAGAAGAAATGCATCTTGTGGCAAAGAAGAAGAAACCCCGCAAAAGAGAGGACTAATGTCACAGGTTCTTCATAGTTACTAACCAGGACAAGGCCTGAGCCCAGTTATGACTGCCTTCCCATAGGAACATCCCACACACTTTGACAGTGATACATTTCTCTTCACTCACATGCAGATATCAGCAGATATCATAAACTTTCTCATATTTTCATGACTTGCCATGTGAAGTTTCTATTTGGAATCCTCCCTTCTTCTTCCTCCTTCTTCCCTTCCCCCATCTCTCATACCATTGGCTCCAAAGCCCTCTGAGTGTCCATCTCTAGGATAATTTGCCAACTTTATCTAGAGTGTTTACGGACTCTGTGTTTCCCCACTAAAATACATTTCCCTGGGAGATGAGATTTCCTAACTCAATGCCTAATATAGATACATGTTTGCAAATGAATAGATGTATTCAGAAAAGATGATGGTAAATTATCAACATATGATACTGAAGCTGGGATTTACTCAGGGCTGAGTGAGTAAAAAATGTGGCCACCTCAACCAAACACTTCCCATTGAAGAACGCTCAAAAGGAGGGGAAGTCAGTCCCTAGTTATCCAAAATGTCCCAGTCTTAAATAAACATCTAAGAGAAGGAATGCCATCAAGTCTCTCTCATGTGATGGCTTAGGAGTCTATACCCTGTGAGAAGCGTCAAGAAGAGGCTAGAGTCAGAGAAAGCTATGTAGTTCTCATCCTCTACCAGCAGCCTGGGCAAGCTGCCGTTGCTTCCTTTACTCTCTCAAATACGACCTACATTCTCAACACCTAAGGATGTCAAGCTCACAGCCTGCCCACCAGGATTTAGGCTTACACACTACACTTTTTTTTTCTTTCTTTCTTTCTTTTTTTAAATTTTGATGGGGGAAGTCCTTCTGTGTATATGTTTGCCTTATTGGTTGATAAATAAAGCACTGTTGGCCAATAGAGAAACAAGATAGGTGGGGCTAAGAGTCGAGGAGGATTCTGGGAAATGTAGTAAAGAGTAAGGAGTCGCCATGTGAACCAGGCAAGAGAGAATGTATGCAGCTGGCGTCCTCCATAAGATAAGTCTTTATAAAAATATATAGATTAATGGTTATGGTTGATACTTAGGACAGAGCTAGCAAATGAGAAATCCTAGTCATTGGCCAACAGCATTGTAAAACTAATATAAGACTCTGTGTGTTATTTGGGGCCCTAGAGTGGTGGGGCAGAACTCAGGTGGCTGGTGGAAAGAGTTATCGTTACACAATTTATTTAGTCTTTTAAATTTCATTTTACATTCCAAACACACTCCTCTGTAGGGGAACCATTACTGATTCTCAATATGCAGAGAGAGTCGTGTTACACATTGAGACTGCAGAATTCATTCCTGATACTACAGAATTAACTTCATTGTTTTTACAATTACAGGAAAATATCAGAAACAGAAGTAATCCTATATACATCACACATATCAGATCCCATACGGGTCTGCCAGGCCCACTAGCACAAGGCAATGATGAGATTGATCGTTTATTAATTGGAAGTGTGCTAGAAGCCTCAGAATTTCATAAGAAACATCATGTAAATAGCAAAGGTTTGAAAAAGGACTTCTCCATCACTTGACAACAAGCCAAGGAGATAGTGAGAAACTGTCCTACTTGTTCCTTTTTTAATCAAATTCCATTGCCAGCAGGTTGTAATCCTAAGGGCATTAGGAGAAATGAGGTTTGGATGTCTTTCACTTTGCAGAGTTTGGAAATTTGAAATATGTGTATCACACTGTAGACACATTCTCAGGGTTCCAATGGGCTACTGCTCTTAACTCTGAAAAAGCTGATTCTGTTATTACACACCTGCTAGAGATAATGGCAGTTATGGGTATACCTGCACAAATAAAAACTGAAAATACTCCAGCAAATGTCTCTACAAAATTGGAACAATTTTTCAAATATTATAACATAAAGCATGTTACCGGTATACCACACAATCCTACAGGACAAGCAGTGGTTGAGAGATCTAATAGAACACTTAAGGAGATGCTCAACATACAAGCTTGGAAGACTAAACCCCCCAAACATAGGTTGCATAATGCTTTATTAACACTAAACTTTCTTAATGCCAATGAGAAAGGACAAACAGCTGCAGAAAGACACTAGACTACGGAGAAAACTGCTGAACTGAATTAGCCGGTATACTTCAAAGATATACTAACCTCTGTATGGAAACCAGGACATGTGTTACGTTGGGGTAGGGGTTTTGCATTGGTTTCTACAGAGAAGGAAAACTTTGGATACCATCAAAGTTGATCAAGATTCGAGTGGAAAAGGAAAAACCTCTGGACGAGGACAAATGACAGGTATTCTACTAAGGTATATCTTATAAACTAAATAGAAACCTCCCAAAGGAAAGGGAAGTGTTTTGCTTTTTATCTTCACAGGAAAACTCATCTCCAGAAGGCAAAGGACACTGCATGGGTAGATACTTAAGAAGGGAAGGTAGCTATAACCATCAAACAAAAGGAATGTGCCATATGGTAAACTTTACAGCTGTCTCTCAGAGAACTCTATTTCTCTTTATTTCCTAGTCCCTATTCAATTAAACCAATGCTGGATTTAGAGGTGGATTTGACTTTCCTCCTCTAAAATCCAAGCACGTTGTTTAACTAACTTTAGAGTTTCTGTATTGTATCAAGAAGCCAATTGATGTAATACAGAATAAAAGAAGAATTTGGGGACTGTCTTTGTCTTTTCTTGGATCTTTCTTTCAAGGTGTACACCCTCTCATAATCGTTATTTTCCCATGGTTGCCTTTCCCAGTATGTGTACACACACACACAAACATTTCTCTGCTAACTGTTTATGTTTGAGTCCCACACAGCCAATGAAGACCTGCCTGACAGCAATCCCTGGACACCCTAGAAAGAAAATGGGCCACACCTCCTCAACTGCACTGGATCCAACTTGCTCCATTTCAACTGACACTCTGGCCAGAGGTTCAAGTACTGATTTCAATCAAGTTGAGGATTTCAAGCTAGATCTTCAATCAAGCAAATCCCATCTAACATGGACTGGATACAATCCATTGAAGACAGTCACTATATTAACATTTTCTTCCTACAGGACCCCACGAGGCTATCGTCGTCCCATTTCAGCAGGAAGTAACTTGGAGGATGCTACACCCCTTTTCCCCCATTGTTGTCACTTAGGATAGTGTATATACCTAGTGAGGGATAGCTTCCTATTATTTATGGTTGGGATTGGAAGGAGGTGTTCAGGCTTGGACACCTCTTTCAGATGACTTTAGGATTTAGTTAAAATAGATAGTTAGGATGTGACATAAGCAGATTGTTGTATCTTCTTATATTTCACCTTTATGATTGTTAATTTTGGATACTTTACACTGTTAAGTTTTAATCCTCTTTTAGACTAAAAGGGGAATTGTAGGGGAACCTGTAGCCATACCTGCGAGGGTGTGGTCAGGGTGATGTAGGGTAAGAGTTTGAGTTGGCTGAGTTTCGATTTCAGTTTTCACCCCTTTCTGCTTGTGTACAGACTGCCGCCACGCCGGCTGGCTAGGTCACTCTACATGTAAGTAAGGCTTTTCCCTACTAAATACCCTTATATTTCTACTTGGCTCTGTATTGGTGATTTTCCACTTTACTCCTCCTCACAGATAAGTGCTTCCATGAGGAGTCAACAAAATCTGGCCCAATAGGATGGGGCAGGGCCAAGTACCTCTCCCATGCATTAAGGCTGAGCATGGCATCCCACCATAGGGAATGGGCTCCAACAAGCTAGCTCATGCACCACACTGCACATTCTTAAGTATGACCATCGGAACAGGGCAGTGCTCAGCCTTCCCATCCATGGAAAGTCAAGGGTAGTCTGGCAGTTCTTGGATGACTTTGATCAGAGTCCAATTTTTTAGAAGTGTTGAGGGAAACAGACATCAAGGCCTTTGAAAATGTGTCATTCAGTGACAAGGTAAGTACAACAGTACGCCCACCCACAGTTTACCACATCTGAAAAGGGAAAAGTGAGGTAGCCCTTTAAGTATGCAGAACATCATTTTTCAATATGGGATGACCCTTGATTAGGTTTTCATCCCAAAGGATCTATCCAGGTGAAAAGTGTTGAAGTAAAAGAGCCACTCCCTTCCTGTCAGAGGCAGCGCCAGGGCCAACAGTAGACAGGGGAGAGCCTTGGGCAGAGCCAGGCTGACAATGGGGAGATGACGTCACGGAATGTGTCCTCAGCCTCTGCTTGCCTCTGTCGGCTCCTGATGGCCCTGTGCAGAACTCTTGTTTTGCCCTTTCTCCACTTTTTTTTAATGGCTTTATAAGAAATCTAAATTCTATGTTCATAACAAAAATTTCCCACATAAAGCTTCCTACAAGACTGAGAGCCTGTGCAGCCCACGCCCTTGGCTTGAGCCTAGTTCCCTACTGAACTGGAGATGAACCTCCTGGAAGTTACTGAGACAAATGACCTGACATTGTCGTTTGGTGAAGCTTAAATCCCAGACTCTTCTCCTCCCTCCCACGGACTTTTTTTTTTTTTTTTTTCTGGAAGGTCATCTTATAAGCTTTTAAACACTTCTCTCCAATTCAACTACTTAGTTTTAAAACACCCTCCAAGGTATTACCCAAAAGCCCTCCATTAAAGAGTCATTACCATTGGCCCTGCTACAAATGACTTTACCAGATAAGAAATCCCCAGGTTAGCAGCGGGAGAGATGCTGGAAGAATTGTCACAGTAAGAGTTTAGTTAGCTCCTCACTGGATCTCTCACCCTCCATGGCGTCTTGTATTTACCGAATTCAAATGAAGGATATGCGAAACCGTAGACTATAAGTTTCATGGGTTATGTGCCTCCATTGTCCTCTCAGTGTACATAATCATAGCCCATGTGTTTCTTCTAGTTGTTGTTCTCCCAAAAGCTTTGTTTTCCAACAAGGTACATACATTTAGTTAAACACAATTCTTTTAATGCTTGGTTATATTCAAGATACACAAGAAATAATTTTTTACTTAAATTACTTAAATATAGCTGGGCATTGGTGGCGCATGCCTTTAATCCCAGCACTCGGGAGGCAGAGGCAGGCAGATCTCTGTGAGTTCAAGGCTAGCCTGGTCTCCAGAGTGAGTGCCAGGATAGGCTCCAAAGCTACACAGAGAAACTCTGTCTCAAAAAAAAAAAAAAAAAAAAATATATATATATATATATATATATATATATATATATGTATATATATATACATACATATACACACATATATATAGACATTTTTATTTTACTTGCTTTTATATGCCCAGAAAGGTGTGGTATATGTAATGTTAGTACAAACCCACACCTTTCAGCAGCATCAGCAAAGTGAACATGATGACATGCCCTGCTCTGATTAAGGACAAATCTTAGGAGTGAGAGGTCATGAGTTATAAGAAGTGTTCTCTCGGAGAGATTCACCATCTCCAAAGACATCCACAAAAGCAGCCATTTTCCAGACTTGTACTGTCATAGTAACTTTAATAACCAAGCTGTGGAATCAGTTATAGGTGTCCGTCAAGAGATGATTAAATAAAGAAGATTGGTGAACACACACAGTGGGGTTCCACCCAGCCATAAAGAATAAAATTGGGACACTTGTAAGAAGACAGATGGAATTGGAGTCATGTTATACAAAGTAAGCCAGACTCAGAAAGACAAATACCTCATTTTGTTTTCTTCCACTTACAGGCCTTAACTTTTGTACAGATATAACACACAGACACACACAGACACACACAGACACACACACACACACACACATACATGCACACATATACATGCATGCACACACATACACACACATACATACATACACACACACACACACATGCACACACACACACACACACAGACACACACAGACACACACACATACACACACGCACACACACACACATGCACACACACACACACACACACACACATACATGCATGCACACACTTACATACACGTACACACACATACATACACACACACTCATATGCATACACATGTACACATGCATACATGCACACACAGGCATATATTTGCACACTCACACATACACTTGCACACACATGTTTGTGACAGGAGATCAGCAGGCAGGCCTGGAGGAGGAAGCAGAGTATCAGGAAGCAGGAAGGAGGATGAGCAGAAGGCGTGTGTGGGGGAGGAGTGTGATCACACGGCAAGGGGCTGTCCTTGGGAAGCCTGACATCATGTACAGCAAATAAAAGCAGTAAAACCAACAAATACAATTCGAAAGCAGAGATTATCCTTTCTAGAGAGGCTTGCTGTTTCAAGATGGCGCCCACTTTTCTCCCTGCCCTCAAGGTCTCTGTGCACGTGTGAAGCTGAGCCCTGGACACTAAGTCAAGTCTGAACTTTGTTGAAACATGTAGCGAAAAGGAGATGAAAAACTGTGTCATATACAAAGACTCTGCCTTTCCATCCACATACTGTGATGCCAGAAAGTCCTTTATCAAATACAAAGCCACAACGAAGCATCTTATCAAAAATAATACTGGCAAAAAAGACACAAATGCAAAATTACAGAAGGACTCAGCATTAAAACCATGCTTTTGTTCATTATTTGCTTTAAAGAAAATCACACAGTCTGCCATGGTCGCAAAATTACCACTAACTCTGTTGAGCCAAAAATCTCATAGCTTTTGTCCCACAAAATAAGAGAAAAAAACCAATGATGATCAAGCAAGTTTCTACATATCGCCATCCTATCTCTTGAACAGAGATGCCAGATCTTCAAGGACTGCTGTGCCACCCCAAACTCCAATGGCAACTGGGAAGTTATCTTCCCTCTCTACGTGGTTCCTACTTCAGTATGAAAAAGTGTAAGTGACCTCACAGACACCCAAGGCAAAGTTGCAACAGAGAGCTGGAGTCCTTCCAGCCGGGCCTGCCTGAGCACTGAGACCTTCTGCACAGACTCGACTCAAAGAGGAAGAGGCTTAAGCAGTCAAGACTCTGCCTCTGCAATCTGCTTCCAAACACTCAAGGTCTACAGGTTGCTATGACATTGGATATTTTGTTTATTTGTTCTTATAATGCAATGTCACCAAGTTGTTTGGTTTTTTTTCTATAAAGGACCAAAGAATGAATGGTCTGGTTTTGCCAGCTGTGAGGTCTCTGTCATAGCATCAGCTCTCCCATTGTATCCTGAAAGCTACCAGGGATAATCCAGTAATGAGTGTGTGGTTGCTTTCCAATAAAGCTTTATTCACCAAAAACAGACAGTGGGACAGATGCAGTCTGAAGGCTACAACTTGACAACCATTGTCAGAGACAAACACACATCACTTTTTTCTCCTATTCTGTTGGCACTCTCACAAGTAATTGAGCCCAGAGGTCCCATAATGGCAAGCATGATAATCATCACTAGATTTTTTAAGTTAAAAAATGAACACAGAGTTCTATCTGTGATGCCTGATTTCCTAATCCCCAAATCACCAGGTGTGCTCCACTCCTGCACTAGTGCTGTGGGCTGTTAATGCCAGAGCTGCCTGTGGTCAGAAGTAGTCTGGTTTCCCCTTGGCACTCAGAATTTTCTTTTATCAGTGGCAGGTGCAAACACAGAAGGAGGCTGCTTCAGAGAGGAAGTCCACCGTGGTGGTTACATCTCAGATCCAATGCAATTGAGCGAAATTCTCCAAATGTGCACTTGCTTTCCAACCTAATGAAGCATCCTGCTTCCTATCTCATGAATGTGAGAAGACAGGATGAGGAGAAACAGTCTCACGGACACCCACCTAACTAAGCCTGCAGGGCACCCTCCGCCACTATAGCCTCCAACAGCAGGTGTGCACAGGTGCAGAGACCACAGAGCAAGGCGCAGCATACCCTCCGTGGAACCTGCCCCTTGAACAGAATCTGAGAACTCTAATAAAGCTCATTTGTCTCGGCGAACCTAGACAAAATCCAGAGCAGACGATACAAAGCCCACTTAAAGCCGGGCTTCTGTTTTTGCCTTCACCATAAAAGTGAAGACAGAACCAAATGGCTGGGAGAACCCGACCTCTACCACATAGGCCATGAACTATCTTTTCAATTCCGCCGTGACCTGAATGGCAACTCTGTATGTTTTATCTCACTGCCTGTTAACACATCTGCTTCATGCAGAAGAATAAGTCCCCTTGGAAGCGAGTGAGTTATAAAAGGAAACAAATACAAGTTATAAAGGCAATGCCAGATCAATATCACTGGGCTTCCAAAAGAGTTGACGTGGAACCTTCTAACGTGTGTCTACATTGGGCACACATTATTATTACTATTATTACTTGTTAATATTTTCAGTTCTTGTCTGTGTGCCCAGAGACCTTGGCAAGATGAACATTTTATAAATCTGATAAATAAATAACTGAAGCCTCCCAGGCAATGTTACTCAGGGGGGAGGAAAGGCGGCACTCAGCACTGCATTAAAGTCAAATCTGCCCTTGGTAACTGCTCGAGTCCAGGGGCCAGGAAAAGCACCTCTCCCTGGAGTGAGAGCACGGCCACCTTACTTTTAACCAAGGAGACGGTGAGGACCCAGTCAGTGCAGCGCCCTGCACTCCACACAGTGAGCACAGAAGTGTCCAAAAACATTCCCAGATGCCTGAGGAGATGAAGGTCTCCCATGTGAGCTATGTAGTTCAGGTGACCTTCACCAAACTGCAGTGCCTGGCCTTGGGATTCACCTTCATCATACGCAGCAGTGTTTATGGTGACTGTGGTAAGCACTGTAGATCTCAGCACAAGACATCACGTGCTTTTGTGACCAGAATGACTCAAGAAAATTCCAGGGTGTCTCCTGAGGCACACAGAGGAGCTTCACACACACACACACACACACACACACACACACACACACACACATAGGCACACACACACAGGCACTTGCACACACACACTGATGTACTGGGTCAAAACCCTTCCACACACACCTTAACCTGAACTATGGTTCATAGATTCCACAGATTGCTGAGCCTTGCACTATTCCCCAACACACCATCCCATTGAAGGAAATGGGCTGAGCTGAGCATATGTGTCACACATTTATTTAAAAAAGAAAGAGAGGTCAAGTTGTTAATGCCCACAATATAAACAAATTATTTTCCAAAGAAACCAAATCGCACTGCAGTACTGAAAAAGTCACTTAGGCAACATCCCGACTTCAGGTATATCCAGTTGTAAGTTGCCAAGGTAGATCGATAAAGCATGCATTGCTCTAAAAGACCCTGGGAAGAGGCTTCTACAAGCAAACATTTGACGCAAACTACCTTATGGCTTGCTAGGGTCACCACATGTCAGCTTGTTAAAAGTTCAGAACATTTTAGATCCGGCTGTCTTCATATTGATGGCTTAAAACCACCCATGGTGGGAATACTGACAACACAGAAGTCAGAAATTGTTACAAACTGGGACCATGACGGCACCCCACCCCTGGGCTCTGAGTGTGAGCATCCACATGCCAGTGTCACCTTGCTTTATAAAACTGCACCTCCAGTTTCCTTTGGGGCTAGCAATCTTACTGTGCAACCGTCAAGAAACACTGTAGAAGTCAAAGGAGTCATTCATCCCACAACCTTTCTGGAAGGCTTGGTTTCTCTTTGGATACGCAGAGAAAAGTGGGATTACCGGCTTCACATACATAGCAAGCCCTTTGCAGACAAGTAGTGTATTAGTTATGTATTAGCTTCAGCTTCCCCTATTTTTCTTCCTGTTGCTACTTGTCAACTATACAAGTTGCCTCTTCAGAGCTCTTCGGTTTCCTGTTTGTTTTGTTTTGTTGTTGTTCTCATTTTATGTGTATGCGTGTTTTGCCCACGTGTGTGTCTGTGTACAACATGCATGTAGCATCCATGCAAGTCCAAAGAGAGTGTCAGATTCCCTGAGACTGAAGTTACAGATGGTTGTGAGCTGCCATGTGGGTGCTGGGAATTGATCCTGTGTCTTCTGGAAGAACACCCAGGGTTCTTAACCACTGAGCCATCTCTCCAGTTTTTTCTTCAATACTTTGTGTGTGTGTGTGTGTGTGTGTGTGTGTGTGTGTGTGTGTGTGTGTTGTATCTCTCAAACACTAGGATAGAACAGGTTTAGTAACTGAATGGTCTGGCAAACACCAACAAGAGCCCCAGGTAGCCCCACGATTTGTGGTATATGGTCCTACTTAGTCTCTTATACAGCTTCTCTCTTCACAGCAGGTGCTTAGGCAAAGGTCTGGGCTAGAAGCTGACTTTCTCCTTGAGTCTCTCTGCTAAAGATCATCTCTCCTACAATGAAAAGATTAGAAAATATTTCTCCCATTGATCCCAAAGTAAATTAATTTGGCCTAAAAGCTAAAGACAAAGATGAGCTAATATCCATCACTGGGACAGTTCTGCATGGGTCCTTAGCACACATGCACCTTTGGGAGAAGAGATGCCATTTGCTTTGGGCTCCTTGCAAGGGTGTCTGTAGAGTATATATCTTCAGAGCAGACACGGACCAGTGGCAGGTGACTCACCAGCCATCCTCAGCCCTCACCCCTGGATGAAGAGCTGAACCACCTACACAAGCATTCTGGCAGCCTCAGGCCATTTTCAGGACAGTCATCAGACCACAGAAACCAATCCTTCCATCTTCTATTCCACCTTGGGGAGCATTGTGTGCCAATTTGACAATCACAGGAGAGAGAAAGCTTGGGGACACATGGTGGAAAATGCCCCCTGAGATTTTGTGGGACTTAGCAGCATCTCACTGGTCTCACCCATTGTGCTTTTACCTTTCTTTTTAAAAATTTTTGTGGTGTTTTTTGTTTTGTTTGTCCATATATTTGTTTCTGAGACAGGCTTTCACTATGTTGCCCTGGCTGTCCTGGAACTCTGTCTGTTTACCAGGCTGGCCCCATGCTCAGAGATCTACCTGCCTCTGCCTCCTGTATGCTGGGATTAAAGACATGTACCACCACTGCCTGGCTTCTCATTGACTTCCTTTCTTCTCTATTCATTTTCTCTGTAGCAAAAAGACAACCAGAGAGACAAGGTGGATTCTACATTCCACACACAACTTCCTCATCAGTGGCTGTTTATTGTGAAAAGACGTCTAAGTTCAAGTTCAAAGCCTCTATTTTTCAAGCCTGTAACATCCATCAGAGTTTTTACTTTTAAAACCATATCTAACCACATTATCTCTCAGATGATATCTGGCTACCAATATTCAAACCGCCAAGCATAACCTTCTTTTCTAACTTACAGATTATCTTGTCCCAAACGTCTGATCAATTGTCTCTACTGCACCTCTGATTTGTCAGTATTTGCTCAAGCTGCTTGGATGGCTTTGAAACAACTTAAAGGGTGGTGTGCAGGAATCACATTTACCCTCACAAAAACAAACAAACAAACAAAAAAAGCAAAAAAAAAAAAAAAACATTCTTTTCTAACCCACAGTTTGTCCAGTTCAGAGTACGTTTGTTGAGGGTTCGCCCGCTGCTTTGCCTAATGCCAGGCAGTGGGGACAGAGAGAGATAACAGAACCGCTGACCCCAGCAAGTTTTAAGCTCCCTGAGGGATTCATAGGCAAATGTCTTCTTGCGCCTGAGAGAGTAAGCATTTTTTCTGGGTGATTTCTCACAGCAGTGCAAATCTTCTGTAAGGGAGCGCTCTCCTTTCTGTGAGGATCAGAAAGGATTTCTGAATAAGGTGGCGTCTAAGCATCACTCTGAAAAGATGACTAAGAAATGGCGAGGAAGGGGGTAGAGGGAAGCTAGGAGAGGCCCTATCCAGTGTCCCCAGAGATGTGACAGCTCACAGTCCATCCACACCCCTGCCACACACGAAGCACAGAGAGCTTCGGCCAGTTTTTATCAATTCTTGGTCGTTTAGTGCCCATATCCACTATGAATCATTCAAACCAGACCCAAATAAAGAGGCTAATACCAGCCTATCTCAATGTCATCAGCCCTGATATTCTCTAAAGATCTGTCTGTGGAATACACTGATACCTCCTGTGAGGATCAGAGCCAGTGTTCAAAGGGCACTGGTCCACACAGAGAAAGTCGTTTTCTAAATAGTGACTTAGTGGGCTGTAGGCACAGGACAAAGCACGTCTACCCCAAGAGAAGAGACAAGAAAGGGCCACCCACAGTCTGCCCCAGAAGCACAACGCCAGCACCCTGACCTGCTAAATTCCTCTCAACGGCTTTGCTTCTACAAATCTGCAAATTGTCAAAGAATTAGGCAAAGATCTCTCTGTATACTATTCAATATTACTAACCCAGACACTTAGGAACAGGTTTTTTTTTTTTTTTTCAGTTGCTCTCCCTGTAAGAAATTAAGTTTCCTATTTTATCTTTTAAAGAGATACGCCCCAACAAGTTTAGCGAGTCGTGAACTTTGACGTTTGGATGCCATTTTGATAGCTTTAAAAATAGACACTTTGAAACCCCAACAAGTCTGAAAGAGCTGAAACACTAAAGCAGGTGAGACAAAGCCTTCGACTGTGGGTCTGCCCACGGCTAGTTCTGTGGCTCTCCTAGGTCAACAGGCTCTGGGCTTCATCTACTTTATCCATAAAACACAAAACGATTATGAAAAGCAGAAATCGCAGCCAACCCTCTGATGCACGGAGACCTATCAATGGACAACTCTAATCTAGAACTCACATTGTATGTGTGTGTGTGTGTCTGTCTGTCTGTCTGTGTGTGTGTGTGTGTGTGTGTGTGTTTGTATGTGTGTGTGTCTGTGTCTGTGTGTGTGTGTCTGTGTCTGTGTGTCTGTGTATGTGTCTGTGTGTCTGTGTGTGTGTGTCTGTGTGTGTCTGTGTGTCTGTGTGTGTCTCTGTGTGTGTGTGTTTGTGTGTGTGTGTGTGTGTGTCTGTGTCTGTGTGTGTGTCTGTGTGTCTGTGTGTGTCTCTGTGTCTGTGTGTGTGTGTGTATGTGTGTGTGTCTCTGTGTGTGTGTGTGTGTCTGTGTCTGTGTGTGTGTGTCTGTGTCTGTGTGTCTGTGTATGTGTCTGTGTATCTGTGTGTGTCTCTGTGTGTGTGTGTTTGTGTGTGTGTGTGTGTCTGTGTGTGTGTGTGTGTCTGTGTGTGTGTGTCTGTGTGTGTGTCTGTGTGTCTGTGTGTGTGTGTATGTGTGTGTGTCTCTGTGTGTGTGTGTGTCTCTCTGTGTGTGTGTGTGTGTGTGTGTGTGTCTGTGTGTGTGTGTCTCTCTGTGTGTGTGTCTGTGTGTCTGTGTGTGTGTCTGTGTGTCTTTGTATGTCCACGCATATCCCAGGACCCACGGGGAGGTCAGAGCTATGGGGCCGTTGCCCTTCACTCTGTTTGAGAACAGTGTTCTCTGGTCATCACTGCTTGTATCAGGCTGCCCTGCCCGGGAACTTCCAGGGTTTCCAGTCTGTCCTTTCATCTTATCACAGAGGAGCAGGGCTACAGACTCCTGTCCTACTCTGGCTTTTAGATGGTTTCTGGGGATACAAGCCCAGGTCACCCAGCTTGCAGGGTAAGCATTCACTTCAGTTAATTTTTGATATCCCCTGTTTACACACATCTTCCCCAAATTACCAAGCAGAAACAAAAGGTCTTAAAGCGGTTGATAAAAGGTGTTAGGTGAGGTTTTGTGGAGCCCCATCATCGTCTTGGGTCATCATCCCTTCTTCTGCCATAGACCCAGAAGAATGTCCGTGGGAGTGATTTGCTAAAGAGAGGCTCCCAGGAGACGAGGGAAGACTGCAAAAGGAGGAAGGCAAGCAAAGCTGAAACCTGAAGGGGAAGCCTCAGCCTTCACCGGATTCTTTAGAACACTCTGGGGATAAATTATCACACATGTCGTGCTGAAGGTGTATAAACTGTGTAGAGTGTGATCAACCTCAGAAACGGAGAGTGACTCATATTCCTGCTAGCATTGCTGGAGCCCAGTGGAGAGTGGAAAGAAGGAAGTAGAGGTAGCTAAAGCCCACCACTGCCATCTCTGCCTGCCACAAAGGGCGTGGAGAAGAAATTACTTTAGCCTCTTGAAGGAGGAGGGAGAGAAAATGTACAGACGGCAGAATGAGCACACAAGTAAGACCGGTGAAGGGAGTTTGAGGGCATCTGGGCAGAAAACTTCCATCTGTAACTTGGATCAGGGAAATGTCACAAAAATATAACTGTGTGAAAAAAAATATACCTATATAACTGTGTGGGTCCGAGCTTTGAGTCCTTGGAGCATGTTTATCAGTAAATGCCATATATTTAACTACAGATCATTCTGTGTCTTTCTTTGGTGGTTTAGAAAGGAGTAAGTTTGAAGTCAATACTTCCTAGGGGCATACAATCCAATTTTGAAAGCTTGCCTTCAGGCATCAGAAAGTGAGGTCTTCAGCCTGTTATGGTTGTGGTTAACTGCTGCAGAGAGATGCACTTTTTACTGACAGAAAGCATGAGATCTGCTCAGACTGGAGAGGTTAAGCAGAGCTTAGCCAACTCAATAGGAAGAAAATCTGGCAACAGCGACTCCGTGATGCCATTTGTTACGTATGTGTATTCATATAGCCAGCTCCTCAACATGAAAGAAAGCTGGCAACAGTGACCCCATGATGCCATCATGTATGCATATTCATGCAGCTACACATGCTGTGCAGAGATTCTGGGATGCTACACATCTGACATAAGGGACATAAGATCTGCAGAAACAGGGACATAAGAATCTCTTTTACTCAGATAAACTCTAATAATGAAATAGATGTAATTAAATATATATGCATAAACATTATATGTTATATATTATAGATCTACATTGTTGTCTGTATAAGGAAAATGGTTTTTGTTTTGTTTTTTTGGGTTTTTTTGCAAGACATCACTCAGAAACTCCATGGAAATAGTGAGTTGAGTAGTAGACTTGGTCATGAGGTCAGCTGTGGACTAACTTAATATTATAATGGCAGAGAGATATGAAATACAAGGATGATGTAAATGGTAGTTACATGACTTTATCAGGATCATGAATTCATAATCTTTCCCAATATTTGTAATCTGATAATTTGTAACTTTAGGCAATTATGTCAAAATGTCTGGAAGACAAGAAATGGACAGAACAGGACACCAGGCTCTCTGGTTGGTCAAATACTAACTGTACCCTGCTTCTGTGCATTGCCCATGCTTATTAAGAATCCTGCTAGGTTGTTTATCCCACCCCACCCTCCATTTTCCATGCCCCATCACACCCCATATCTAGTAAGTTTCCTTTGATTCCCTGCTCACCATGAACTGTCTACAGCAAAAATCCTGTTAAGTCGATGAGCCTGGAACTTCCCATGGCTTAGTAATGGCATACCTACTGACTCCCATCCAGTTCCTGCCAACACTGTTTGGAATTTTGTGCAATTCTATACCTGGGTCTCTTTCTCCAATTATTGCGCAGCTCTTGTTTTCTTCGACATTTAAAACATTATGTAATTAAATACATTCAAATGAACATTATGCAGAAATTTTATGGGACCCAATAAAGAAAATACTGAGAGTTAATGAGCACCCCAAATTTGTGGACTTTATCAATGTATAAGACTCTGAAGACCATTGCATCCCAGTTTGACCACCAGCTTTGTTTCAGGAGTATGACACATGCTTCCCCCACAATGCCCTGTATATCCCTCTCCCAGAAAATGGCTTAGAAGGCTTTAGCAGACATTACTAAGTAAATGAATGGTGAATACGGAGGCGACCTGCCACAGGACCAGGGCTTGTTCCACTTCAGGATCTCTGAGAACACTGTTGGAGCTTGGGTGGTCAATGGAATTACTACATGGGTGGAGAAGGAGAGGGATTTAGCTTAAGAATGACTGAATCTCTTCCTCAAGCAAACTCTCAAGAATCACAGATGCTACAGAACACTTATAATTAGCCATTTCTTCTAATGGAACCACTAGTTAACACCATGATGAATTGATCCGGCAACACAAACTTACTCAAACATGGTCAATTCCACTCTTAAGATACTTGAATTCTGAATATTTGCTGCTTTCCCACAAATTGTTTAACCCTTTGGGAATGTCATGAATATCTTATGTTGGGTAAGATACAAGGCAGAGGGCAGAGAAATCGAGCCAAACTGACTCTACTGCTTTCCAAGCTCCACAACAGGGTTATCTAAAACCATGGCTATTGCTTCCCACATTGCAGTTTGACTGTGTAAATCTGTAAGATCTACTACAACTGTGGCAGGGTTGCTGACATTTTGCTGGCACTTTCTGAGTTAGTATTTTTTTTCTTTTCATTTGCTTATCTACAGGCATATTAGATGGGAGGTAAAAGAAGAAACTAAACATACATTATCAGGCAGTTGATAAAGAGGAAAACGTACATGGTAGGAGTGAAGACTTGAGAAGACTCAACTTTCTGGGTTCAAGAGGGAAGGATGTCGAAGAAATTACTGTTCCCCATTACCTGGAGCCAGAGGAGAGCAACAGTGCAAGTAGTAAAGGGAAGATGAGAGAAGCTGCCCAAGACAACCAACCAAATATCTTCTCACACTAAGAGAAAACAAGAGGGGAGTAAGAGCTAAGATAGAAACTGGTGCTAAAGAAGATGAGGTCAGAAGATGAGAGGTCTCCCTGACCTCCACCACCAACAGAGACTCTAGGAAGATAAACTTAGACAAAGACAGCAAAGTGCCTGGTCAGAGAAGTAGGCAAATTGAGTAGCATTGTCTTCTTTGGAAGTGATGGCCTTAAACCCTGGCAGCCTTAAAACTTTAGTTTCAGCATGATACTTATCCAAAGGAGCATCTTGTGAAGTCCGGGGTTCTACCCGATGTTTAACCATGGTGATGAGGAAACAGAATTCCTATTTTGTCCTGGCACAGTCTTAAAAGACATCATTTGAAATAGTGATGCTTTTCCCCAACAGCAACTGGGAACTCCAAAAGAGAATTCAACTAAAATTGTATCAGCCATAAAGCCCACAATACAATCAGTCACAAAACCCACAATTTGTAATGGACCAAATCTTAGGGTGAACAGCTGTATGGAAGGAATCAGACTAAGGGTGAGGATTGTAGCATGGAGTCAAGACATAAGTCAGTCTTAATCTTTGCAGTCAAGATCATGGTCACATGATATCCACAGCCGTGTAAGTGTGTTATATGCGTACAAGGCTGAGGGACTACAGACGATCAGTCCTTCTAAGCCATCCTTTGGAAGAGCAGTGTGGGAAATGGGAGGAGTCTGGGCCATACTCCTGAAACAAAGCTGAAGGTGACACTGGGGTATAATTTTATCCACAGTCTTGCATCATGAACTCAAAGATGCATTCCCCCATTCAGCACTCATTATTGGAAATACACGGTGCCCAGGTGTGAGCTCTTTCCACATGCCTTCACCATCTTTGACTTACCCCAGTGTCTGTGCCACTGCCCTTCACCAACAGAAAAGGCCCCATCAAGGCTGATTTGGTGCGAATGAGGCTCAAAACTACAGAAACAGAACTGCCTCCTGACCCAGCTGTGCCACTCTCAGACATATATACTCGAAAGAGCTCTATGTCCTACTAAGAGACACGGCTCATGCATGTTCACTGCTGCTCCATTCACAATAGCTAGGGAATAGAAATAGAAATAGCCTAGACATCCAACGGCTAATGGGTGGATAATGAAAATGTAATACATTTGCACAAAGGAATCTTACTCAGCTCTTAAAAAAATAAAATTATGAAATTCACAGATAAATGGATGGATCTGGAAACAGTCATTGTGAGTGAGTTAACCCAGACCCAGAAAGGCAAACATTGCCTGTTTTCTCTCATTTGTGGATGGTAGCTTTGGTTCTTTAGATGTTTTATTTGGAATGCCCACAGAGATCAGTGAAACAGTGACAGGCCATGGACGGGAGCAATTCCAAGAGAGAGGAAACAGAACACAGGGGTAAATGGGAATAACAGGATGGAAGGGTTGGATAGGGTGGGAGATGGGAACAGCAGGATATGAGCTAGAGGAGGGAGCATGGAGAGGGATAACTAACAACAAGCCCTTTAGAAGAAATAAGTGGAAACCCACCTACTTCTCTAGAAGCCTCCTAAAGTATATACATAAATAAAATGTTTAAATGGAGATGCCCTATAACGAGGCAACAGTGTCCCTGCTAGATGCCACAGGATAGTAGATAGAAAGCCCACTGCCAGGAATACACTTGCTTTTCAGAGTTGTTGGACAGTGTGTCCCACAGACCCCCCAAACATTAGTCTATTGCCAATGTTATTGGTACCCTCCAGCACTGGGTCCCCCTATTGTTTAAGACACAGTTTTGAGTCATAAGACACGGAGAAATCACGCTGGAATTGACCTGGAATCTTCATCCCTACAGGCTATTTTTCCCAGTGCTGGAAAGTGCTATCAAGGGAGAAGAGTACTCGTCCATCTTACCCAGTGCTGAGAACCCTGTGACTGTCAATAATGCCTGGTCGGGAAAGACGTGCCCACTGATGCAATAGTTACATGAACACTATGGAAGTAGCCACCCACTTTCTGGTTGAATTTAAGGCTGCTTCCCAAGATGAAACTCATACCTCAGACCGCTATCAGGACCGAGAATGTGTGGTTAGATAGATCATAGGCCCTAGAGAAGAATCTAACACTATTGTTCTGCTCACTGGAAACATGCAAATCTATTTCCAAAGTCTCCTAACTCACACTCAAGAAGATTAAGCTACACGGATGCCATATGAAAACTACTCTCAGCTTTGTGATCATTCTAAAATGTCAAGGACTTTCTTCAGGCAATACAATAAAACCAGGCCAAGAGCAAGGAAACAGCCCAGCTATTGGGATGGTCCCCAAATTCCATAGTGTTCAAGGAAGGTCTGGTTAAGGTAGAGAGATTCTATAAGAAGTGACATGTATGGATAATTTAGAGTCAATATATTCCCATGATGACCTCAAGTCAGAAGCTATATCTGTGAGCATTAATTCATATGAGAATAAAAAAGAGATTGGGCTCCACTGTGGAGGGGAAAACAAAACATAACACATGCTACAATAATATCAGCAGAAGAGCCTGCCCGGCTCTTTGAGGGAGTGCACAATTGCACTAAATGAGTTTATACTATGACAGCATTAATTCATACAAGAGGGGTCCCTTAGATGAATTTTAAAGTCCTGCATTATTTTTGGCCTTGCCACACTTTTCGGTTTTTTAAACAGAGAATTCAGGAACCAAGGGTAGGGCACATTCAGCTGGTGGTTGACTCTGTCTAGGTTTCTCTGGCATTGCAAGAGTTGACAGGTGTCAATAGGCGCCATGTTGTCTCAACATTCTTCCCTTCCATCTACACCCACCGGGAGCCCGTACAGGCTGGATAACTTCTGTCATCTGTTCAGGGTGTTAACTTTCCTCCCCTTTCCTCCCTCCTCTCCCCTCCTCCTCTCCCTCTTTCTCTCCTTCTCTCCCTCTCTTTCCCTCTCCCCCTCTCTCTACTTTCCCTGCCTCCCTCTCCATCACCGTTCTCAGAACACAATGCTAGCGGATGATAGGGGAGGAAGCCAGTGAGTTTCTACTGTCATGGACACCTCGGTTGAAGCAGAGGTTTTCTTCTGTCTTGCTCCTGTCCAAGGCTTGGCTCCCCTAAGGAAATACAGCATCTCGGCCTATGGTTATCATATGGGCGGCAATCTGTTACAAAAGGAATTTAATTTCTCCAGAATATCTCTTTTCCTTTCTAGCAGGCTGTAAATACATCCCATTTAAAGTCTGCTTTTATGTAAAAAGAATTCATCCCAGCAACTGTGATTCCCCTCCACACAAAGGGAATCTCACTAGTTTCCATGAGCTTGTGTTTCTAGATCTAAGCTCCACCCCCTCCACTCTCGAGTCCTGGCCCTGCAGTAAATAACACCTCCCAGAAGAGGCTGTTAAAACTGATGCACCAAGCCAAATCACACAACAGGTTCCTCGTGAAACCCACAACAGTTCAAACAAATGAGATGTTTAAAGGGAAATAAAATTGAGAATGGACATCATCTGTACATAACATCTTTTAAAAGTGAAAGGCTGAAAATAAGCCTATGTCCCAGCACATGTGGCCCAGGGACCCAGTGGGATTACCATCTTTGTCTATAAACCTCACCACCACGCTTTAACATAGTCACATACACTGTTCATGCATGTAGCGTGTTTCTGCAATTCAGATTCAGTATTATCTCAGATTGAAATCTCCATTTTTTTCCACCAGAACATAAAATGTAAAACATAATTGCCTCTTAGGAGTTAGCTTAAAGAACGAGGCACTAAAACTTAGAACTGATTTTGCTTTTATGACTACCCAACATGGCAGGCTCTGGCCTTTATTTCATCAAAGTGGAAACAGAACTGAGAGACAAAGACACTGACTGAAACAATAGCTGAAAGTGGCAAAGGCACGAGTGACGCCAAGGTGACCCCATCTGTGTCTCCAGTGCATGGCTCCCGCTCACTAGAGCTCAAGACTCATGAGGTAACAACTTTCAGATCCAAAGAAGGCTAGCTTCCCAAGTGCCACAGGACAGGGGCGCTGATTCACAGTTAAGTTTACTCCCACAGTCATTCAGCATTCTTGCCCAAAATAAAGATTAAAATTGGAACATATGTTAGAATTTAAGCCAAGTTACTATCTTTCTTCTTCACAAATCCTCAGGAGCCTGTCCACTGAAATGACACACAGGAATGGGGGCGGGGATGAGGAAACAGGGGAGAGCAGAGCAGAAGCCCCCCCACCCCCCACCCCCCCCCCGTAAACAACAGAGGATAAAAGTGGCTCATTGGGAGGGAGAAGGAGGCCAGAGGACTCCAGATTTTCAAAGTCCCCTTCCAAGTGTGGTCTGACCCATTCGAAGAGATGGGAGTAAACATACTGCTGCTTTTTGTTTTGTTTTGTTTTGTTTAAAAAAAAACAAAAAAAGCCAGTGAGGGTTGCCCTTGACTTCTAAGTACTTCCAATTTCTCCTAAAGAAATCGTCTACACTTAAATGAAAGTAGAAGTGTAAGAGTTGCTCATAACATCACATGCTATGAGTAAACAGAGCCTTTCCTGCAGTCCAGACAGGCTCCATGGAATGGCTCAGGCAAGGTGGACAGTGGAACTCAGCTGAGGTTGTTTCCGGGCAACCTTGATGATCCTGACTGATAGGAAATCAGCTTATTTATTGAGAAGTGTGGGTACCAGAAGCCAGGGAGCGGAGTGGGAAGGGGGATGGAGAGAAGACAGGGAAGAGTGCAGAGTGCTGCAGTTTAGGGGGGATGGATGGCTCCTCAGGTCTTATGGTGCAGCAGGGAACTAGCTCACAACCAGTGTAGACTTGGAAATGCAGAGCAGAGAAGACTCCGCTATTTCTGGCACAGAGAAGTAAGTGCCTGGGGTAATTGATGGGCTGGTTACATCGATCTCTTCATGGTACATTATGCTCATGGGTTTTTATCACTATGTTTAATTCTTTGAGGACGTCATAAAATGTATTTTAAACATATCGACACCCAACTCCTCCCCGTCACTCCTCCAAGATCTGCCTCCGATATCTTTCCTTCTCCATTTCCTCTTTCCTTTCTAAGTTTAATAACCCATCAGCTCCAGTTTGTGTTGTCTGGCACCAGAGCATGGTGAGCTCAACAGGAGACAAGTCCTTAGAGAAAACTGACTCCCACCGCACAAGCCATCAACCGTCCATTGAGCAAGACATGCTAGCACTCCAGTTGGTCGTGAGAAGGGGTTCAGAAGCCCCCTCACCTCTAACTAACAAGCTATGAACTTGCACTTAAATGTCACACCACATCCCATAAGCGTTTACAATTAAAATTTAAAATAAAGAGATAGTTTATGGCCAATGGGAGAATGACTGATTTTTCTGCTTCCTGTGTGAACTACTGCTCTACCAATCAATCCTTCATGCTCCACATGCCTTCACAATGCGATGTATGGATTGAGCACCCTTTGCTGTTATATAGCTGCACATAATGTTGGCATGAGAGTAATAGAGAGAGCTGAAGAGATGGCTCAATGGATAAAGAACACTGGCTGTTCTTGTGGAGGACCCAGGTTCTGTTCCCAGCACCTACAATCCTCTACAACTCAATATCAGGGGACCCGAGGCTCTCTTCTGGCCTCCATAGGCTCAGTGCACATGTGGGATAGATATATGCACAAGGCAACTGCTCATACACAAAAATAAAACTTAAGTAAACATTTTTTTAAGTAGGAAGAGATTTGGAAAGACAGCTTGTGAGCCTGAGATGGACTCACACCTCCAAACAACAGGAAAGGGGCCAGTCATTTCTCCCGAAATATATTTTAACTGTTAGTCAACTCTTTCAACTGACTTTTTTTCCTGAAATTATCAAGGATTGGTGAATAATGACATATTGTTTTCCCCATTGAAAGATTCCTGAGGTATAATATGAGGTCAGTTTTAGGCTGTGGGAAGATAGCCAAGTGTTTTCATGTAAACCTGCTTTCTCCGATCCCTGTGGGAGGTTCCCAATGCCTCTCACATGGAGACGAACCAACAAAGCTCCATGTTCAGCCTCACAGTGAGTTAATCACTGAGCTCTTCAAAATGTCTTTTTGTTTTGTCAGTGACTTTCTGATTCTATGAAGTTAGAATAATATTCTGGAAATGCCACACTAAAATGTTCTCAAGTGTCTTTATTTTCTGTATAAGATGAGTATTTCACACAGAATTAAAAGAGAAAAGGGGGAATTGCAAAAAGCCCAAGGAGCTATGTTAAGAGTACACAGAATAAACAAGTGAGAAGGTGTGAAATGCTGTAATTCCAGCATTTAGAAGACTAAGGCAGGGTGTACTGCAAGTTAGAGGTTAACCTGGGCTACAAAGCGAGACCCTATGCCAAACAAACTAACAAAACTTTCAAAACAATTGTTTAAAAACAAAAAAAAACAGAAAAAGCAGGAATAATATGCTTAGCCAATGAAAACAAATATATGAATACTGTATACACATACACCAGTAATAAATGTATCATCTCTTCCCATCTTTCATACGGTAAAGATTCCTAACATTATTATTAATCCAAATATCTAAATTAATAAACATCTGGAAAACTGGTAATATTTACCAGGGCTGGGAATAACAGGCATGCACCCTTGTTGCTGTTGCTAGAAGACTCAATAAGTAAAGGGCTTGTTCAGGCATCTGCTCACATTTGAGTGTGTGTTTCCCTCTCAATCATCCATTTCCACCCATCTCTATGTTTATACATAAGGTACTTTTCTGAAATTTTATTAAAACTTAAATGTCAATATGGGTCAAATAAATCACATTTCATTAGCAATCATACAAATACCTAACAATTATTGAAAGCTAGGAGTGCTTGTGTTTCACCAATTAAGCTCAGTTTGCCTTCACAACAGCTCTGTGAAGTGTGTATTAGTATTGCCTGCTGTAGCCTGGGCCTGGAATGTCCCCCAAAGACTTGTGTGTAAGTGGATTCATTTTGTTTGGTGCAATCAGGAGGTGGTAAGAACCGTGAAGGGTGGAACCTGTAGGAGAAACTGGGATATTCAGGGCCCGCCCTCAAAGGGGACACCTGGATCCCACAGCACCTTCCTCTCCCCTTTTCCTTATTCTTTCTGGTCAGAAGGTGCACAATTTTGCCCCTCCTGTGTTCCCACTATGATGAACTGCCACAGGCCAAAAGCAACAGGACCAACTGACCATAGTCTAAACCCTCCAACACTGTGAACCAAAAAGAGCTTCATCTTTTTATAAGTTGATTGTCTTAGGTATTTCAGTAGAGTTGTAGGAAACTGTTGTAGTGGGTTGAATACGAATGGTCCCCACAGGGCCCTGTATTTGAATGCTTAGTCATTGGGGTGTGGCACTGTTTAAGAAGGATTTGGAGGTGTGGCCCTGTTGGTGTTTCTAGGGGTGGACTTTGAGCTTTAAAAGGCCCAAGTCAGGCCCAGTCTCTCTCTCTCTCTCTCTCTCTCTCTCTCTCTCTCTCTCTCTCTCTCTCTCTCTCTCTCTCTCTGCCTGGGGATCAGGATATAGCTCTCAGCTACTTCTCTAGCACCATGAGTACTGCCATGCTCCTGCCAAGACGATATTGAACTAAACCTGTGAAACTGTAAGCAAACCCCCAATCAAACACTTTGCTGGGTAAATGTTTTCTTGGTCATGGTGTCTCTTCACAGCAGTAGGACACGGCCTAGGACGGCTACTAACCCATGTGCTGCCACTACAAGAATGAAGCAAGAGAAGATGAAAGTCTCGCTCCAAGCCACAGAACGAGTGTGAGATAGTAGATTTCAGACTTGAGTAGCCTAACGGCAGGTTGCTGGGAATTACCACTACATAATATGCCGTGACTCCCCAAATGCTGGTAGAAAGGGCTGCAGGGCAAACTGTGACCTCAGGAAATATGCAGAGCAAGATTGGTGTTATGGCTTCCCTGTGGAATAAAAAAAGAAGCTATGTTCTGATTATCTACATAAAATTGAAGCTATGTATTTGATCATTTACATAATGCATGCATGCTGCAAGACAAAGACAGCTCTATCTGGGAGTGGAACAGCAGTGAGAGAAGAGGGTGACAGGGAGCCCCTGGTTTTGACTGGTTATTCCTCAGCCTCATGCAAGTTTGGAAAACAAACTTTTGTTAGTGTTCTAATTTATCTACACTGCAAGTTTTTTCAAAAGTGAAAGATGTGAGTGGAAAAAGTTTGTCTTTTCAAGTGTTTCTATAACCGTGTTTCTGGCTTTGGTCACATGTTTTCCCTCTTTCAAAAGTTGATCCAAATATGTGATGAACTCCAACTCTTCAACTTTCTGGACTGTTTTGAGCTCATAGAAAAGGCAGAAACTGCCAGCAGAGTTAGCTTTAGCCCTGCTTTGTTTATGAACGTTTTTAAACGACTGGGATTCTTTGTGCTGAAAGACGGTCATTTCAGAATACTGACTTGAGTGTGGAGTAGAGAAATGTTACTTTGTATCTGTCGCAACTGGAAATCCAGGAAGCTCTGAGATCTGCAACGGATATGTGCAGGCTGGGGCCACAGAGTTGGAGTCTCTCGACTACTGAGGCCACAAGAGAAAAGCCATCTCCTTGTCCTGTGATTTATTGGGACCACTGAGATATTTCAATCTAGAGTCTAAAGGGTGCATCTCTGCTGAGAGAGAAACACTACCTGAGCGTTTCCATCAGGGAGTGTAAGTAGCACACCGATAGCCAAGCTCCGTCCTCACTCATGTGGTAAGCTCCAAGCCTGCTGGCTCCTTGTAATATTTCCAGCCCTGCCTGCGGCGGGACTCCCAGTGTGGAGCACCCTCTGTGGAGCATCCTCTGAAGAACTGGCAGCCCATATGCCATGGGTTCTTCCATCCCCTTCGTGTGCACTTGTACCTCCTGGAGCAAAGAGGCCAAGAAGCCATGAGAGAGCCAAGTGAGACTTGGTCAGAACAGGAGTGCATGCATTCACTGCACATTCATGCTCCCGTAGTTGCTCTTAGCAACAAGATGCTCTGGAAATTCTTTGAGAGCTATACCATTGAAAAATAATTCAAGAAAACTGGAGACTGCCTCAGAAGAAGAATCAAACTCTACTTACAAGAATACCAATTTGGTCACAGATGTAGGTACTCACTACGTATTTCACATATTCATATTAAATATGCATAGGAATAAACCAGTACACATGGCCAAACACTAATAGAGCAACTCTTTTTGGAACTCCTCTACGCTAATAATAGCTAGATGTCCAACAAAATAAGTAACTGGACAGAAATAAGCAAGAGAAAATGGAAAGGAGAAAAGTCTACCACTTGACATTGTTACTGTTAGTCCAATAACCTATTGGACATTAGCAACAAGATGCTTAAATTATAGTAAACAAGCAAGAGTGAAAAATAAATTCTAGGTTAATGGCAAAATATGAGCCACCAGCTGACACTATTTGAACTTCAGATCTGAATGAAGACACAAACCCCAAAGCCAGGTGTTCCAAGGCAGCACCTGAAGATGTTCCTACACAAAGACCAAAGTACACCTTCCATACTTAGAAGCAATGTTCAAAACAGAGTATTGGAAAAGCCAAGTGCCCCGAGACAGGACCTGTCCAGACAACTTCTTGCCAATGAATTTCAATTTTCTAAAGTCAGAGAAAATTAGAAACAGTGGGGTTTGTCCCTTTCAGAAACTAGGAAGAAACCCAGAGTCTCTCTTTAGCCATTCACCTGTGAGTTATGGTCCAGATATTTAAGTTCTTACCAATTAACAAGTTACATTGGATGAAGTTGACAATTCTCTCTAATTATTTGTTCAATTAATATTTATTGAGTGCCAGCTGGACCAGGCACTGAGTAAATGATGACGAGCAGACAGAGGGAGCTGACAGTCACTACCTACCTGTGCTGGGCTACACTCTCAGCAACATGCTTCCCCTGAGCAGGCCAATGAAGCTTGGCTCTTCAGCTTCATCTCCAATGACGACACCACAGCTCTCTGGCTGAATTTCCCCATTCCCCATTTAACTCCCTGGTTGGCAATGTAAAGCTCATCTCCCTCAGAAGCAACATCATAAATAATACTTGGGTCCCCATAAGCCTTGTCCTTCTTTCCCTGTATTCACCTGCAGTGTGGCAACCAGACGTTTCTGGCTTGTATAACCCCAGCTCCTCAAATACACTGTATCAAACTGTTAGTTCATAATGTGAAAGCTTGTGCCACAAATTAAAATAGTTGACATGCAAGATAAAGAATATTCTCCTCAGAGTTCATATATTAGAACAGAGCCAGTGTGGTAGTGTTGAAAGTTTGTGTGGAATGTTTAAGAGATAGAGCCTAGTGGGTGGTGGCTAGGTCATTGGGTTGCTGCCCGTGGAAGGAGTTAAGGCTGACTTTGCAAAATGAGTTAGTTCATGTGAGAGAAATGTGTGGTGAAAGAGGAAAAAAGGTCCACCCTGCCCTTTCAGCTTCTTGACTAAACTCGATTGGTATCTATTGTTCAACCTTCCTCTGTGTATGATGAGAGCAGAGGGGGCCTTACCTCAGGAGAGGTGGCAATGTACTGTGTGGGCTTTCAGACTTCCAAACTGTGATCTGAACAGACCTTGTTTTATATACGGTCCCCGGCTTAAGATATTTAAGTTATTTCTTAAGAGCTATGGAAAATGAATACAGCAGGATGAAGGCAAAGCCCTGGATGCCTGAAGGTGGGCTGGCAGCCATCCTCTGTCTTGATTTGTTCCTGAGACAGGAAATATATTGGGGTTCAAATCTCACTAAAGAGGCTTGTAAGGGTATAAATTTCATTTGCAATAGCCCACCTGCATATTCGCCATTGGCCCCTCTGTGAGGCCACACTTCTGGCCAAGGATATGCAGCCCCTTCTGCTGCTCCTAAGAAACCATGACTGGCAACATGGTCTGATCGTTTCAGAAGTACAATGTCTCCATAGCCTTCCCATTCTGGGATGTATGTTTTGAGCATAATCCTCACTCTAATAGCATTGAAAGTGCATTAACACATTAATTTTTAAATACTACTTTATGTTCAGTTTTGTTTATGCTTGATACATGAGCCCCATCTTAATTTCTAGATCCCCAAAGATGACGGACTCAGCATCTCACTTGTTAAGCAAAAGCCTCAGATCGGGGTCAGTACTGCTGGTACTGCTGGTTGACACATTGATGGAATCAAAAAATAAAATAAAGCCCCAGCGGCTCCAAAAAGGAATGTGAGTCTTAGAGACAACATTGTAAATGTACTTTTTTTTTTATTTATGTTTAGGAGTAAGAGAGAAAAACACACCTATAGCTGTTACTGCTGGAAGATGCCATTGGCTGCTCTGCTCAAGGCCAAGCAAATTCTTCACCCCAATTCATTAAGGATACCCTTGGGTTGTATTCAGGAAAATGTAGGCGTTTGGTGGTAATCACCCAAATTATCCATTTAAAATCGGGTTTGCTCTCAGTTCTGGGTTACAGTGTACAATACAACCTTCTTGGAAACAAACATCTACCTTGGTCTCTTTCCATTGCTGCACCACTGAGAAAACTAGGTTGCTGTGTACAGACATTTCTTATCATCAAGAAGACTTCACAGCTCATACTCCCAGGATTCCCAGCACCTCTAATGAGCTCCCAGAGGGACTTGGACATGTCCTTTCTCAGAAGAATCCACAGATGAAACTCCTCCAGTCAAATCCTTCAAGAAAGGAGTCTCGGCCTCGAGAGCCTGCTGCTCCCCAGTGAAAGCTGTGCTTGGGGACCCGTACTCAGAACGCCCCCAAGGCAAGAACGCACCTGGCGAGGATGAGAAACATATGCTCAGGGTGGGCACCCAGCACGTGGTGAGCAGACAGCTAGTCCAGCTGGTGGCTTGGGGAGAAATGGCTGTTTGGATGGCATGGCAACCCCACACTGTCATACTAGGAGAGAGATGCCACAGCCCACATTCATGACCAGGGATTAGTGACTCTCAGGGCTTGGGCGATAGCAGCATGAGCAGCCTCCAAAAACTGTTCAGACACCAGTTTTCTGATCCACACAGACCCAGCTATATCTGAAGGAAGCCCTGCAATCCTTGTTTCGCTGTAGGTTTCTGGCACTCATTTAGGCTCAAGAAGCCGAGGCACAATGACTCCAGTCACTCGGTATAGCCTTCTCTCAGGTCTCACTGCTAGTACACTAAGAAAGGGCTTCTCTCCCAATTACCACAGACTCACAGGCTAAGAGATGGCCACTGTAAGGTTGGAAGGGTTTTATTGCATTTTTATTTTATGTCTGAATAGATGACAACTGAGAGTCTCCATCTTGGTCACCAAAAGAAGGAGGGGAAGAAAGAGCAGAAAGGAACATTCCCTTCCTAGGCCCATGTAGGCTGGCCAAGATACTGCTGCTTCAATATCCCTTTCCAAGCGATGAGCAGGGTCAGAGTCATTCCCACTGACCATACAGGTAAAGGCACCCACAGTCCCATCCTCCACCAAGGGCTCTTTCTTTTTCTTATTAAAAATAAATGTTTATTTATTTTTATGAACTTTTTATATTTTTTATTTGAATTAGAAACAAGATTGTTTTACATGACAATCCCAGTTCCTTCTCCCTCCCATCCTCCCTTACCACCCCCCCCCAACTAATACCCTACTTATCACATATCCTTTCTGCTCCCCAGGGAGGGTGAGGCCTTCCATAGGGTGTCATTAGAGTTTATTGTATCCTTTGGGATAGGGCCTAGGCCCACCCCCATGTGTCTTGGCTCAGGGAGTATTCCTCTATGTGGAATGAGTTCCCAAAGTCCACACCTATGCTAAGGATAAGTACTGAACTACTACAGCAGGTCCCATAGATTTCCAAGGTCTCCTCACTGAAACCCACATTCTTGGGGTCTGGATCAGTCCCATGCTGGTTTCCCAGATATCATTCTGGGGACCAAGAGCTCCCCGTTGTTCAGGTCAGTTGTTTCTGTGGGTTTCACCAGCCTGGTCTGGACCCCCAAGGGCTCTTTCTTTACTGCTTTCTTTCCTAGGCACCCAGAGTTCCCAACTGTCAGAGACCACACAAAGTACAACAGTCTCATAGCAGCCAGGTCAGAGGCTCAAACATCACAGCAAATACTTCAAAGTCACAGGAACTCTCCACTTTCATATGAAAGCACTCATTCAAATGTCTTCTCCTGCTCACCCCTCGACACAATTCATTAGCCTAAAGTTTCAATTATCCATGGCAACACAATTGCTGGTTCTCAGCCATGGGAATTTCCCCCACATAAATAAAAAGCATCCATGCACAAGCTCACTGTACCATGGTGGCTTTTCTTATTTTGCTTCTGATGGTGTTAATTTTCCAAAAATGAAAATACAGAGAAGCAATAGCAAAAGAAAGTGAGTGACAGAAGACTTGGCATCTCAGTATACAAGGGAAAGGAAACGTGCCCGTGACTGTAGGTAGCATCTCCCAGCCCCTGACTTCACCTGACCACAACAGGAACACACAAACACTGTCCCATGCCTGTACTGCTGAGCTAGTCCACACTCGGGAAACCAGTCCATGCTTCCTAGGACAAGTGTGCTCTCAGAAAAGTGGTCAGTGTTGAGTAATCATGAGTTTGTTCCATCTTGATTTGTAGTATTATACCCTTGTTGCTATTTTTCCGACTTGAAATTCAGTCATCATAAACCCAGCCACTTCCTCCTTTAGTGGTAATTAGCATTAGTCATGAGCCAAAAATGAGTCCACTTAAGAAGCAAAACAAGCATGGCTCTGCTTACCTTTCATGCCAAACTTGGAATGCCTTGCCAACTTGAGCAGAAGCAGCATCACCAGCAGACAGAATCCCACCACAGAGGCAATCACCACCACGGCATAGACCTGGAGAAAAAACAAGGTTGTGACAACCTTGCAAAACCATTCCCTGCACTTGGGTGATAGTAATGACCATTGCAGTTAGCATTTCCTGAACACTTGCTATCATAATGCCTACTCTAAACTTATAAATGGACCTCTAAGTGATACCACATAAATGATCATGTCTGTGGCTACATCATCCCTCCATCCATCATCCATCCCTCCATCATCCATCATCTGTCATCCATCCCTCCATCATCCATCCCTCCATCCATCATCATCCATCCTTCCATCCATCTAGAGGCACAGGAGCAAAGGCAGGAGAGGGGGGTGAAGGATGGGTTAATATTTATTTCTACACTAGTGAAAGATACCGTGGGGCTGATTTCACTATTCTCATTACTTTTGTACATGCTTAAAAGTTTTTCATGGTGAACACCCTTTTTAAATTATTGCCACGGCTTGTAGGAGCCAGGCATGCTGGAAGCAGGGCAAGGTTTTACAGTGTGTCACAGCCCTGAACAGGACTGGAGATAGACATCACTGATCTGTACACTTTTCTGTGTGGATGATATAGGTCAGAAAAGGGTTTTTACATTTTTAAAAATGGAATCATAAGTTGTGAGTTATGCAAGTACGAAGAGTAGCTGTGTGAATTCTGTCACAACCCCAAGACAGAGGTGACAATGAAAACTTAGTATTGACTGCCACCACTGTTCCTCTGGGTACACACAGGATCCTCTTGCTATGTCCTTCAAGTAGGACATAGTGACATTGTAGAAACAAAGATGAAGAATCCTAGTTTTCTTTCTGTCACTGTAATAAACACCACGAGTAAAAGCAACCCAGGAAGAAAGGATTTATTTCATGTTACGATTTAAGGGAAGCCAGGGTAGGAGCTTGAGGCAGAAACCTGGAGGCAGAGCCTGAGGCAGGAACCATGTGGAGGAAAGCTGCTTACTGCCCTGCTCCCTGTGGCTTGTTCATTTTGCTTTCCTACACATCCCAGAACCACCCACCAAGGTGGCTCCACCCACAATTAATCCATATCAATAATCAATCAAGAAAATGCCCCACAGACATGCCCCTTGCGCCAATCAGATGGAGGCAATCCTTCAACTGAGGTTCTGTCTTTCCAGGTGAGTCTAGTTTGTGTCAGGTGACAAAAATTAAGCAGCACACCAAGGTTCAGGGGATTGGCAAACTTCTGTTACACTCTGTCAGGTGGAATATACTTAGACTCTGCCAGGCTCATGGCCTCTGTAGCAAGAACTCAGCTCTGCAGTGTTGAAAGCAGCCATAGAAGACGTGAAAACATATTTACAAGGCCATGTTCTAATAAAGCCTTATTCATAAAAGCTGATGCTGCATTTTGACAGTGCTTACTAGTCACTAAGAAACTTAAATTCTGCGTGTTATTCACTCTGTGGGATGAACCTTAAATCAGTATTATTTTTCCCTCTAAGGTAGTCCTTTATACTCACTCCTTACCTGATTGACCTTGGCTCCTGTCTCTGGAAAATGCACTCCCTGCTTGTGGTTAGCTGCATTCTCACACTCGCTGAGACTGGTGTTTACAAGGGTGAAGAATGTCCTTGCCAATCTGAGATGTTAGTCAAAGGCCCTGATTATCAACAAACAATGGTGCTGTCACTCAAAGACTCTTGGCAAATCTAGGTTTTGTCGGTGGGACTTGGGGTGGTCCTAGAAGCACCTAGTGGGTAAATGCCAGGAGTCTGCTCACCATCTCCCTTGGCCAGGAAAGAATCCCTAGAGTTACTCCTCCCCAAAGCCAACAGTGTCAAGGCTGAGAAGCCCTGTTCTACCAGCCTCTGGAGCTTTCTCCCTATTATAATGAAAATTAACTGTCAGAGGGGCAGCTGTGTGTCAGCCAGCTCCTACAGTCTGGATGAAGGGAAGAGACTCCCAGTAGCACAGGTAATGCAGGACGAGAGAAACCGTTGTGGTGTTAGCCACTAAGATGCGGGCGTGTCTGTTACTGCAGTACAGCGTGTGCTGATACTGCAGACTATTTTAGAAATGACTTCTCCCTGGGTATGAAATTCAGGTGTTCCCCTCTGCTTCTCACAGTCTTCATGTTTAATAGTTCTCTGTTCTGTGGATTGTAGAATCCTCAGTGAGTTTATGCAGACAGTGAACTAACCAGTAAATAACATAATAATTAAGATGGCGGTGGCTCAGATGATGAGACTATCAAAATTAAAACTCATAAAAATGCAAATAAAAATCCCAAGGTCACACAGCTTGGAATTAAAGCAGTCTGTCCAGGTATTTAAAAAATGTAATTTATTCACAACAGAGTGCCTGGTTCACAATGAAGACAGGAAAATGAAGATTCAAGGGGAATCACTCTGCAGTTCCACTGTCGGGAGTCAGATAAGAACAGCACTAAGTCAGTCACAAAGCACCCACAGGGTACCGGCAACAGCCAAGCCATGCAAGAGTCTGATAACCAGCCCTTCTGCTGCTTTAGTGCTCTTCGGCACTTCCAGATACAACTTCAGCAAAACCCTGGGTATAGACTTAGCCTCACCAGCCTGCATGTACACCCAGTGACATCACTTCCCTCATGGCTAGTGGTGGACAACCTTGTTCTAACCAAATCCACCTCCTTCAAACTTACCCCAAATACCCACACCATATGGACTACCGCCATGTTGGTTAATCACCAGCAATCTCACTTATCATAAGAAACACTGGCATGGCATCGCAGAGCTAACATTGACGTTGTTCTTGTTTTATCTAATAGTGACTTCAAGAAAAAAAGACTGATACTACGCTGTTGCAATTGTTAAATTTTTATTGGTGTTTTAATCTCTTGCCAAGCCTGATTTGTAAATCAAACTTTATTGTGGATTTGTATAGGAAAAACCACAGCCAAGCTTCAAAACTACCTGAAATTTCAAGCATCAGCTGGAGGTCTTAGAACATGTCCTTTTCAGTGAGAAAAAGTAGCTACTGGGTGGGCAAGATGACTCAGGGGGTGAAAACACTTGCCTCCTGCAAACCTGAGCCCTGGAACCACAGTGGAAAGTGGTCCTGTGACCTACACATGCACACGGAGGCACACCCAAACATATACACACTCATCAAACAGATGCACACCACACACACACACACACACACACACACACACACACACACACACACACACACACACACTTAGGTGACCACAGGTAACCAAATGCATTACCCTGGCACAACAAGAATGACACCAGAGTAAATCAGCTGCAGGGCTTGCTAATTACCCACCCTGCTAAATGGTTGCAGTTTTTGTTCTCTGACAAATGATTTCCTAGTTCATCATCTGAAAAACTTATTAGTGTACCTAAGACACCAAAGCAGAGTGAGTTATGCTAACTGCTGTGTGTGATTGACACATGACAAAACTGTAACACAGAGAGGCAAGAGTGGGGAGCATAGTCAATGTTAAAAGCTACAGATAGAGTGCCAGGACAGCCAAGGCTATGCTGAGAAACCCTGTCTCAGGAAAAAAAAAAATATATATATATATATATATATATATATATATATATATATATCCTGCATTTTCTAGCTCAGAGGCATATAGATACCTGTATGTAAGATAAAAGGCCATTTTATGGAATTTTTAAAAATTTCAGTTATGGATGGTTTAGACATTTGATGTATAAATAGTTTCTGGTTACAAGCAGGACTGTTATATCAGAAGAGTTATGGGGCATGAGGCTAACAGGAATGCTGAAGCCATCATGAGGACATTGCAATTATAATGGCTGCTAGCCACCTAGTCTGATTGACTCATCCACATACTATAAATAAAAAATTAACTGAAAATTTGAATTTCATAGAACTTTCATGTCACAAAGCACTATTCCTCTTTGGATACTTTCCCAAACCTGGTTAAAAATGTAGGGCCTGATAATACCTGCAAACTATAAAGGGGAAAATTGCAGTTGGCCAGGAGCTTACAACCAGGTCCTGTTGTGCAGAACCTGGGTCTGCCTGCAGCTGTGGCAGCAGAAGGGGAGATGGTGGATTCGGTCACTGAAGGAATCAGAGCTCACAGGACATGCTGTGTGTGAGGAAAAGTCAACATGTTTCCCAACTGGTCCCACCATGGAACCCTTTGATGGCAATTTACTCTACAGTAAGGCTATCACCTGGGACTACTTCACGTCCTTCGTCACCAGCCTGAGCCTTCCAGTGAAGGAGGAGACTGCCTCACGTTTCCCAGTCTGCAAGCTCTTGCTCGCACCCCCAATGCCCCGCACTCATCGCTTTACTCAGAAGCTGACCACCTGCACAGGCCGTGTCAGATACCACTCCACCCCCAGGGTCCCTGTCTAAAAGACGGGCCTGAGTTTTCCTTCCTATAACCTTCTCCAGAGAAAGCTGGATTTCTGTATTTGGCAAACACTCTAATTTTTATTTTTTAAAAATGCAGGAGATAGATGTGAAAGTATGGCCCCTGCAGAGGAGGGCTGTGATTTGCTGCAAGTAATTTCCCAGTGGAAGGGTTGTAAAGGACAGACATTTAAAACAGTAATGACTATTAAACATGGTGAACAACGGGGCTGAGAGATGGCTCCACAGTTGAGAACACTAGGTGCTGTTCCAGAAGACCTGACACCTTCGGTTCCCAGCACCCACGTCAGATGACCTAGCACCAGGGAATCGAACGGTCTCTTCTGGCCTCGTTGTCTCCTGGCTTTGCAGGTATATATTCACACAGACACAGAAATAAAAATGAAAAAAAAAATAAAAATATGGCTCTGAGGCTGGAGGAGGAAGACGAGTTCCATTCCCAGCACCCAGATGGCCACTAACAACCTTCTCTAACTCCATTTCCAGGGGACCAGAGGATCTGACACCCTCTTTTGGCCTCCTCTAGCACTGCACACACAGCACACAGCTACACACTCAGACAAAGCACCCAAACACATAAAATAAAAATATGTAAAATATCAGAAAAATTAAACATGTGGCAGACTACCAGCAAAGCACGTGTCAAAGGCTGCACGGTCTCTTTGTCACTGTCTCTGGATCTTTCTAGTAGACCCTACAATCTTTGATGGCCTGCTCACATCTGAACAACAGCCATGTCCTACGGAAGCAAGAACAATTTCTCCAGCATAGAGCATCCAGAATTGTCAGAGCCAGCCCAGGAGGCACCTGTCTACCCCACTCACCGAGAGATGCTCCCGACTGCTCTGGTCAGCAACATCCGTGGAGGGGATTTCATTGCTTTTGTTCGTCGTATCACCGATGTCAGTTGCTGCGGTCCAGTCTTCAATTGGAGACAAGAGAAAGAGGAGGAATATGAAATCATCGATAGGTTTCTGACATACACAGGGCCACAGCGAGACCCCAAACAAGGCAAGACAGATCCAGAGAGTCCTAATCACTGTCGGGACAGCCTGGCTGTGCAGGATTGTTCCTGGCTGCCCAGCCCAATGCCCGCCAAGGATGGAACTGCACAAAACCACATAGCATCCAGTTTCCACCTCTCCATCAAGGATCTGCTGGTCCTCCTAGACCTGCTTTAAGATTTCTCCTTTGCGGGGCTGGAGAGACGGCTCAGAGGTTAAGAGCACTTAGGACTCTTCCAGAGGTCCTGAGTTCAATTCCCAGCAACCACATGGTGGCTCACGACCATCTATAATGAGAACTGGTGTCCTCTTCTGGCCTGCAGACATGCATGCAGGCAGAACACTGTGTACATAATAAGTAAATAAACCTTAAAAAAAAAAAGATTTCTCCCTTGCTCTGAAGGAAGCATCTCCTTATTGATGCCATCTTTAAAACAACCAAGAATGGGGACCATGGGTATTTTTCACATGAACTCTTTGGAGGACAGATCTGGCCTCCAGTTCTAACACTGAGAAATGTCAGCCTGAGAGTGGAATGGTGAGGCTTAGGGAGTTGGAGCCACATGGTGACCCAGATCACAAGAAATCACTGGTATTTGGGCAGGAGCATCCCATTAGAAAGTAGGACAAGGCCTTACGATGCAGCCTGGTGTGAGCGTCACTGTGGAATTTTCAGAAAAGCTCAGACACACCAATATTCCATTGAATAGGCCAGCATAGTAACTAGTTGTACAGATATGTCTTCGATGCCATAAATCTCAAAGTCAGTTGGCATGTTCTAGGCCAGTGTTAGTTTGCATGGATAAGGTGACTGATTTATTCTTCATATTACTGATCACAGAAAATTGCCAGCAAACTGACTGCAGACAATGTTGCCTGGAAGTGTCTGCGTTGCAGATCTAACTAGAAGAGTGCCCCTCCTTTTTATTGGGCAAAAGCCACTTCATTAACTGAGCCCCAGCCACACTCCCCTTGGTAGGATCATTATGCTGGCTTTAGGGCAAACAATTCAAATTACATTTTTATTAACAGCATGTTCCTTTGAATGCAAGTGAAAAAAATAACAGGAAAAAAGCACTTATTTTCTTTGTTTGTTGTTGTGTTCTTAATGCCAAAACCCAAATTTTAACAATGTTTATTTGGAATATCTTAAAACTCACTGATTTCAAACATAAGCAGACATCATTTATTTACTAATTTTTCTTTGTAGTATAGCCAAGTAGCCAGGCAAACTTTAGACCATTTTAAATGTCTCTAGTTTAAAACCATGACATCTTAGCCAAAAGGCTCAAAGTGGGGGCTGAGGTCACTGGAAAGATGACATTTTTAATGTTTTGAAGTTACTGAGAAGAAACTCAAAACATGATTTTAAAATGTAAAAATCACCATTCAAACTTCATGCTGCATGGGATAATCTGAGCCATGTTAAAGTCCCAGCAGGTCGAATAAAAATACATATTCAAATCACCTGCACAAAAGTCAGCCAAGCCACAACTCAGATGCAATATAGATTAGCATGCAGACACAGAGAAATTCCCAGTTAAAATTAGCTGGAGTTAAATACACATGTAGGCAGCACAGGGTAGCCTATAGCTTATCCAAGGGAGATGCTCCTTGAACAGTGCACACCAGAGATGATCATGGTTGGGGAAGGGCATGCTACAGACCCAAGCAAACAGGAATGCCACATAACATGTGCATGTGGGTGGGAAATTAAAGAACAAATAACTTGTGAAAATATAACATTCTAACTAATCTAATTTTAATCATTTTCAGTTTTAGTCCCAAGCTTGAAACGAAGCCTGTCACTTTCCTAGATTCTGTGGCTTCGTGATCACAGTGGTAGTTTGGAGGTCTGCACTAAAGAGTTTTTGTGCCCATCAATGCATCCTTGGCATTTAGTCAACAAGCAGAGTAAAGATGAGCACCACAGCATCACTAATGTGGCTTTGGGGTCCCTCCTCTTCCATGTTCCTAAAAGGACTTCACTTATTTTAGGTTTTAGGCCCCTCCACCCCCAGGGAAATTGGCCTGTGTTCCAGGGATGGGGTCAGTAAGTCATTACTATGTAACCCTGCTTCTCAGCAAGAAAGGTTAGATGGACCATGACTGGGTCAGTCCATCCTCAGTGTGAGCTCACACCACAGAGGGAACCAGTCCCCAGCAAAGCTGATGAGTGGATGGTAGCATGTGCAGTAGGAACCGTGAGTCTTCATGACACCCTCAGTGGCTGGCCGAGCTGCTCCGGGCCAGCCCTCTGAAGCTCTGTCCATGAGCGGCCTCTGCACTACACAAGGAACAATTTCATATGTGTTTCCTGTCATGGCCTGAAGGTGATCCACCTCCCTTTCTTTGGTTGTCATGGCTTTTAAACAGGTAATTAGTTCCCAATTACGGAAACAAGATGTCTGTAAGAGCAGAATGGATTTACTACTTCCAAGAAGAGAGCCTGAGAGAGAGAGTGCTATTTACAGGCACTGTAAATATCAAGGGAAAAGAGCCATCAATACTGGGTGATACTTGAGATGTTATTTTGGCCCACATAGCACTTAAAAATGTGTATTTAACTCAGCTTACAGGTCTTCTTCTAGCTGATTTATTACATTATACACAAACATTCTGAAAAAAAAAACACAGAGTGAAGAAACATGATAGCTACCTTCATAGAGGTCTTCAGGATAATTTGGGTTTGGGTCTGGAAAGCAAAACACATGAAAGGGTTGTAAGTACACATTTTAGAGTTGAAAACCGCTTAGCTCTACCAACTAATATATGTTACATATACCCTGAAATTTTTATAGCCAGATAGATTGTCTCGAAGGACAAGTCCATAAGGGTGAGGTTCTAACCTCCCTGCAGATAAAGCTCTCCCCTCCTTCCTCCAATTCCATACCAAAAAAATCAGCTTGGACAAAATTAGTTCATTTTGGCCATTTATCCTGTACTGTTTCCATTATACAGTTGGCTATGTTAACCATAGTTCCCATGGTTTTATTTCAAAGATGGTAATTTTCAAAGCACTTTTATTATTCTCTGATATTTGAGGGTTTTACCGTCAGGTTATGTATCCCATAACCACTTACACCCAGGTCCATGCTATGAGCCTCGTGCAAGCACTTTTGTTTTTCTACCCTAGAGTTTCTTTGTCCTAACAACACAGAGACATAAAATACATTTTTCCCTACTAAAGTCATTGACGAGAATGAGGTCATAAATAAATTTTCTACCAGAGATAAATACAAACGTATAATAAATTCCTCATTTACACTGCTGTAAAATCACCAACTTGATCAGATTATCTGTGAGTACAACTACCTGGATCTGTAGGAAATGAGCTTGGAAATACACTCCATCCTAACCCTTAAGTGAATGCGAAATTCATTACCTCCTGACACTTTTAGTCTTTCCCCCCTCAACAGCAAAACTTCTGGCTATAAAGTGAATTCAGTTTTCATTTCACTTCTGAGCCCCTAGCAGAAAAACAGCACTGAGACAGTTTTCAGCTCTTGAATTCCCGGCGAATAATAACTAAGGTTACCCTAAACAAATAAACAAGTGAAAACAGCCCTGTGGTCAAATTAGAATTGCAACATGCTTCATAAAAGGATCTCTGCTTTTCCAGAGGAACAGTGACATGGACGGCCATGTGCTGCAATTCAAGGAGATTGCCTATGACCGGGCAGTCCTCACTTGCTATCCACCTGTCACTGAGTCTATGTGAACAGCATCACCCCAAAATGCACACTATACAACCTGCAGCCACCCGTGACCATACTGTGTTATTTATACAAAATGGATCACTCAAGAAAATTTCAGTTACATGTTGATGGTGTTTACCACTGCCAAAATCATTTTTGAAATATACTATCAAAATATCTGTCCTTAGAATTGCAACAGCATGTAAAGGGGCTGACTTGTGGGCTGCCCTGCAGGAAGTCCGGGGATCATTTGGTGAATTAAGCAGTGAGGAGCCCCAGAGCTCCTGATGTCATTTGTAAGACACCCCACACTAAATGCTGTCCTCCACGGCGATGGTTTTGTCTCCTGGGGGAAAGTTTCACAGCTCCAAGGGAGCAAGTCATCCTTCCCGCTACTATTTCAGCCCCTACACCAAACACTCCCCACATGTGGGGCACCACTAACACCCCTCACACACAGGGCACCACCAAACACACAAAGCCCCTAGGAAGATCCAAGAACATGACAGAAATTCAACAAAGCAGATTTCAGATATTGGAAAAGTAGGATGCCATGTAGGATCAAAAATAAACGGGTTAGAACACAACTAGAAGACTAGGCATTTTCCAGACTCATCCCTGCATCATGTCCTTGCTACCAAGATCAACCGCAAAGCAATCGGGCTACATCCAAACTTGCTGAAAACAAAAAATGTTTTTCAACTTCCTTTGCCCACATGAGAACTGTCACTGCCCTTCTTCAGTCAGTCATAAAGTTGAGGGGGAGAGATGGGCCTGACAATGAGGTAGTGCAGGAGCAACAATCACCACTTAGTTGTTGTTCCTACCACAGTATGTGTAACCAGACCTAATGAGTCACATTCCACGGTACAGAAGTGGCTCCTACAGAGACTCAGGCCAGGCACATGGGCTACACTTGGAAATCAGATAGCAATTCCTCCTCACACTTCTGGCAATGGACAAATTTTGAAAGTATATCCTCCCCTGCCCCCCTTTTTTTTGCCTTCTTATGAGATAGAGTGTCACTGTGTGACTCTGGCTAGCCTGGAACTTGCTAGGAAGATCAGGCTGTCCTTGAACTCACAGAGATCCACCTGCCTCCACCTCGTGGGTGCTAGGATTAAAGGCGTGTACCACCATTCCCGGGTATACTCTACCATCTTAAAGTCTATTTTCTAGTGATTCCTTTTACTGAAATCTAAGCAATGCTCATTGTACAGTGTTACATACGGTGCGACAGCAAAGTTGAGGACTGCTGCAGACACTGAGCACAGAAAGACAGGTGAGGCAAGATGAACACGAAAAAACATTTCCACCAGAAAGAATGAATGACAGATGAAAAGGAGCATCCTTGCCATGGGGCTGGAGAAGCAGCGCGCGGCTTCTTCCAATATATCCCGGTCTATCCAGCCCATCAAGTGGGAAATTACCCGATGTGGGCACCACATGCGCTCTGAGATCCGTCATGAACATACGGAATCCAGGACTTCATCCCACAACTGCAGTTATGCACACATAGCATGGGTTTCATCCTTCCACGGCCACTCCAATGGCATCATGGTCGGATGCCAGTGTCACAGCAAAGAGAAACTGGGGACCAGGGATAAACTGATACCCTGGTTTCTAGAGAGCATCTTCAGGTGCTGTGGGCATGCTTGCTTTGACCTGAGGGACTGCTTTCAGAAGTTATGGGAAGACATCAACAGTCCAGAGCAGACTGACTTCCACAGGGAGAAGAACTTGACTATATTAAGGCCACAGTGTAGTGATATCTTATTTATGATTTATTAAAGCTTGCCTAAGGATTCAGAAAGCAAAGTCAGCCTCAAGCTACAGAGATCAAGCAGTGGTGATACACACCATTTGCAAGGCTCATGCCCTGAGTACCATCTTCCAGAGGCACGGGTATTTCCAGTTTACTCTGGAGCTCTGACGGTGTGTATCTTGTGTTGCATGAAAATGAAAGACCCAGAGACTGATACTGGTGCTGAGAACTGAAACTGGGTCCTCTGCAAGAGCTGCCCATGCGGTCACCCGCCAAGCCGTCTCTCCAGCCCCTCACATGTTCCTCAGACAAGTCTTTGCCTTCAATTTTATTTGGCAGATTCTGTGGCCTTTGAAAATATTTCAAAGGACCCTTGTGACAGGAAGCACAAACATGTGTCTTTTCTAGTGGGCAGTCCTTGCTTTGAATCAGCCGCGTTTCCAACTTTCGAACAGCAGCCTATGCTGGACAGGCTGCCCCCTCCTCAGAGGAGCCTGATCCCGGAGTCTGACAACAGGAAGGGTTTATTTCTTTCTCAGTCACCAATTCGCTGAGAGCACTGAATCTCTGCTTTCCTGTCAGAATGGGGTCTCCCACGGGATGAGGGAGGGTGACAGCATGGCTTCGGGAAGCGCTCAGGAGCCTCTACAGGTGTAGTCAATTAACCGTAGAACTCTGGAGATGCAAAGAACTGTAAGGGTGACTCTTAATGACCATGGCTATCATGTTTTTGTGCCTAAACCATATTCTTGGTTTCTTCTGGCAGGAAAGTATGTGGGGCTCTGTGCTTTCAGCCCCAAGACAAGAAGTAGGTCCTGATTAATGGCCTAAGGAAACAACGGGAGCTTTGTGGTCCTGGAACTCGCTCTGTAAACCAGGCTGGCCTCAAACTCACAGAGATCCTCCTGCCTCTGCCCCCCTCTACTCTTCCTAACTTGGAGAGATAGGTGCGTATGCATCGTGTTCCTGGACCTAGACACAGCAGACCTCATCTGCCGTTTTGGGGCCTTCTAAGTGCTGTGGAGAGAGTGCCAGTTCACCCTGCCTCATGAATCTCGACAAAACAGCACTGGAAGGAACTGTGGGGAACACTTCCGATATTTATTTACGGTTTGTCCCTGAAGCACGCTTTGCCTAGGAGATGACTGCTTCTGAATTAGGAGCAGGAGTCGCTAACTCCCACTGCTGTGTGACTGAGCATTCTGGCTGAGATGTTCTTCCTGAATGAGTGGGACAGAGAATTGCAAGCTTCGAAACAAGAGCATTATCATCTCGTGCTCTGATGAGCTGATGATATTTCTTTGTGATGACACGGACGGGATGACGTTCCCTCAATCAGTGTGCTCACACATTAGAAATACCTGACCTTTGGTGCTCCTGGAATTTGCACTATCTGATCGGAAGCTACCCACAACAGTCCAAATTCCTTCCTTGTGGTGAAAAGTGAGTTATTTTTCTATTAATTTTTGTTTCAAGGCTTCCCTAGAAAGAAACCCTTGTTACTCCTAACCTCTACTCTGTCTCCACACACATTTGCCAGCTCACGAAGAGATTTTTTTCTGTATGTAGGATTGAATTCCAATGACAGAGGGATGAGTTCACCTGAGAGGAGTCTTTATTTCAGGCCTGTAAGCTAAATGGGATACAGCAGAGTCAAAGAGGCGCCTCGGCTAACCCCATGCTGTAGAGCATGTGTCTGGATCCACCTGGTCCCCACCTGCCTTCCTCTGCTAAAGCCTCCATGACTGTCCATTGAGTTCATCCTGCTCACTGCCAAACCAAATGGAGGACATCATTTTAATCACTATTACAATTTGCTATCCTGGATGAATCAATGAAATTTTCTAAGGATGCTGGAATAGCTCCTTCAACAGACCCTTATGAAATATCACTACTCCAGGAGTGGTCTATGAACCAGCAACATCAGGACCTCATTAGCAAGCAGAATCGTGGGCCCCTCTCCGTGTCCCCTCACTCATATCTGCAGTTCAGCAGGGTCCCCAAGGGTCTGGAGCACAGAGTAAAGTTTGGGAAAGTTTATACCTTGCAATGTTTTACTGGAGTCAAAAGGTCCCAGTGGGCATCATACCTAACAATTTTCCAATAAAACAAAGCAATAGCTAGATACCTAAATACTGAGAGCAAAGTGCCTCTGGCCACAGCTAAAAGGAAAAATAAGTTATAAAAATGTGATGTTGGTTCCACTTAAGTGACATAGATCTATGTCCCATTCCAAAAAGGAATACAGAAAGGGAGTGACCTCGGACATTAGCAGAAGTTCGCCCTCACCCACCCTTTCTAAGAAGTAAACATTGACTATACGTTCTTCTTAAAGGGTGGAATCCAGAGGCGAAGACGTGGCAGAGTCCCATTGAGCCCAAGCCTCTGGATATAGAGGGGGGAAGAACCCAGTGTGCAATAAAAGAATTTGAGGGCAGAGTTTTCCCCGATTGTGCCAGCAGAGAAGCACGAGCCTCTACTTTATAAGCTCAGTGCCCAGCTGAAAGGAGGGACAAGCTGTTGGCTGTTTGGTGCAGCACCAGACCTCTCAGGCATGCTTGTCCCCACAGTTGCCCTCTAAGTAGCTACTAAAACCTCTCCCTGCTGATAGAAAGAAAATCACACCCTGTGTGAAAAACAAAACAAAACAAAACACACTATATAACTGGTCAATTCTGGCTCAGATCTGGGGTTAAAAATCAAATGATAAATGCTGTAACAGGAGAAATAAAAGACCCAGGGACTGATATTGGGGTTCAAGTTTCAAGCTGAAGACCAGAGAAGCAAAGCAACTGGCCACTAGCTCTTGCCTCCACCTCAGGCTGAAAGGGCTGATCCTGTCTGCACAAGCTTTCACCAAGCCTCTGACTGCTGTCTCTCCTTATCATGGCTGGAGAATCAATGCCTTCTTATCCTCAATGTGGCTGGAAAATGAATGCCAGCTCTGAGACCCTGTTCCTGTCTTCTATACCTTTCGTGAGTCCTGGAATTAAAGGCTTGAGCTGTTACTCTTTTAAACTGATTCAATCTATTGTAGCCCTGGATGGCCTTGAACTCACAGAGATCTAACTGCCTTTGTCTCCTGAGTCCTGGAATTAAAGTTGTGTGCCACCACTGCCTGGCTTCTATGGCTGACTAGTATGGCTGTTTTGATATTTTGATCTCCAGTAGCTTTAATAAATCATAAACAATATATTACCACAAAACACAAGCACCCTTTTTGCAGAGTACAAACTAAGTAAGCTTAAGATTCCAAATTCAGACGCCAGGTCTGAAGAAATCATCTACAGAGATGTCAGGAACAGGAGTTGGTCAGAGGTTCAAATCCTATCTCAGAGGTCCCACCAACCCCCTTACTGTTCTCAGATCAGTGGCTTTCGCCAGAGAGAAGTAGTCACAAATTTCCCTTGTTCTCATCGCCTACACTTCCTGCATGTCTCCAGCCAGGTCCTGCCTAGTACTGGGGTAGGGATAGTCATGGGATGCAGAAGTCCATTGGTTAGAGCCAGGAGGAAGGCATCCATGGAGAGAAGCTGGGGCAGGAAACAAAGGTTGGTGCTTTGACTTAACCACTGACTGGTGGTTTGAGCACACTCTTTTACTGACTGGTGGTTTGAGCACACTCTTCCACTGACTGGTTTTAAAAGCTTGTGCAGACAGGATCAGCCCTTTTACTTCTCTTTTACTGAGAAGAGTAGCTGGCTGGGCAGTGGTGGCATAAGCCTTTAATCCCAGCACTCAGGAGGCAGAGGCAGGAGGATCTCTGTGAGTTCAAGACCAGCCTGGTCTACAGAGTAAGTTCCAGGATAGCCTCCAAAGCCACAGAGAAACCCTGTCTAGAACACCAACCCACCGTGCCACCAAAAAAAGAGTGGCTGAATCCTACACTACGCTGCCACCACAGTCCTAAGAAGTCATTGTATCTGCATTGTTTCTCAGACATCCAGAGAGAGCTGACACATTGTTTGAACTTGCCCAGATCCCAGTACAAGGCAATGGGATGACAGCCTCCAGGCTTTAAAAGTAACGGCACAGAAGGGAATGGAAGGCACTCAGAGGCAGAATTCACAAAAAAACAAAACAAAACAAAAAAACTGGTTTAAAAACTGTACCCATGTCATCTAGTTCATCCCCTGGCGATAAGTAGTCCCAGGGGGAGAACAAGGACCTACTAAGCGTTCTTCAGGAAGTGCTGTGAGCTGCTCTCACTCGGTAGTCCCCAACAGAACCATTCTGAGGGCATCCATTGTGCTCCTTGGAAGTGGCAGGCTCAGATGACCAGGCCTGATGACAGCCATGGTGTGTGGATAGCATTTGTTTCAACCTGTACCCCTCAAAGAGTCAGGTCAAGGAATCTGGGGTATTCCCCTGGGGCCATATGGCACCAACAAGGGATTAAGTCTCTGTGGCACTCTCATGTCCTAGACTCCCTGAAAATACAGAAGGACCCCAATGACACTAAAGTCCTCATAGAAAGGGAGTTAGTCCTGCTAGCTAAAGTAGAGATGTGTTTGCTCCTGTCTTCACAAGAACACACAAAGTCTTCCAGGGAAGAAAGTCCACTGATACCATAGAACATTCCTAAGTCTGAAGGGCTCCAAGCAACTGTCCTCCTCCATATCACTCCATCACCTAGGAAACAAGGGGGCTAAAGTCTCAGTAAATTCTAGGTCTAATACCCAGCTGAACGTGGGCAAGAAGGAGGGGAACGTGGGAAAGATATCAAACCCAGACTTAATTTTTATCTCCAATGTGATAAACTATTTTTAAATTTATGTTTATTTTATGTGTATGGGTAATTTGCCTGCATGTCTGTCTGCCATGTGCATGCTTGATGCTCACAAAGACCAGAAAAGGGCACAGGATCCCCTAGAACTGGAGTTACTGGCAGTTGTGACCCACCATGTGGGTGCTGGGAATAGATCCCATGTCTTCTGGTGTGGCAGCCAGTGCTCTTAACTGCTGAACCGTTTTTCCAGACCAGGACAAACTGTTTCTTAACAGGGATTCCTTCTGTGGCCCAGAACAACTGAAAGACTATCTGTTACTCCTCAGGAGCGGGTACTCACCCTTGGGTACTCCCTGAATATCCTAAAAAGGGAGATGCCAAAGGCTCACCTGAGAACTACTAAGCCAGAAAAGCTAGGGTCAAGCCTCCGGAACACACACTAAACTGAAGTAAAACAAAAGTACTGCTTGAAAGTCTCCAGCCGACCATCATGCTGGAGCCAAGGACAACTGCTCCTGGAAGCTGATTTTACAGGGACAATGAAAACCAAAGATAAAATAAAATTTCCACAATTTCAACAAGCTGTGCTCCTCAGTGCACTAGACAGGCAAACACTGTAGCTCTCTCAGTTCCATTCAGCAGCTGAAAGCTGCCTCTTCTGCTCTGAACACTGGCCAAAACAGCCGGAGCCAGGTTCAGTTCTTAAAGGCAGGACCCAAAATGGCCAACTGCAATGCCTGGAACCTAGCAAAAGTTCCTTCTGTCTTTCATGAACTAGCCAAGGTTTTCAGTAGCTAACATCTGGCAAAGGACCTGGGTCTTGTGGACACCTATAGACCAGATGGCACCTGCCACTCCATACATCACCCTGGGAGGGTCCCTGTAGTCAGGTACTATGGTCCAAAGACATTTTATGGAGACCTTGCATTTTTGGGTCTCTCTGGTGCCAACCTCACACCACTCGGATCTTACACACAGCACCCTGGGCCTGAGCAACCCAGCTGCTCCTCTAGACACCCTTCCCTCCTCCAAAGTGAAAGCACAATGTCTGACACCAGGCAATGTCTTCACCTATCCAGAAATAGTGATTAAAAAAATTAATAACTCAGCCTAGCCTAGGCCATCTAACTCAAACTTTGCAAATTTTTGATGTAGAGAATTTTTGGTTTTGTTTATATTTTGATTTCTTTCCATATTATTCATTCTCTGTCTCTTAAAACAGAGCAACTATTAATTAGAAAGCTAAGATGAGTAAGGGACACACTGTGTCCCCGTCCCGTCCGCCCCCCGCCCCCCCAAGGATAGCCAAACTGCTGTACTCACTCTTGTGGCTTTGTGTGGAAAGGCACCTGATATCACAATGAACTAGTGCTGTTCATACTATAGGTCAGACTTTCTTCCCCCCATCCCTTTATAAGCATCAAAAATACCACCAGGGAAACTAGACTAATTCTCACCACAAAGATTTGTGAGAGCTAACGGCCACAAATCACTACTTGATGACAGCAGAAATGCTGAAGGAATAAAAAGTCAGACTTGACCTTCTGTTGTCCTTGGTGTGGAATGCACCACCGGGGATATGATGGCTATGTTTCTTCTCTCTATCTGTTTTGTTGTTGTTGTTGTTGTTGTTGTTGTTGTTTTTAATTTTAAGGGGGTTGGAAAAGAATGGACTTGATTCTAAGGAAGGTTGTTATGTGAACGCTATGACTGCGAATCTCATAAATACCCAGCAAGACTCCATCCCACAGCTGACTGAGGACAACCTCCAATTAGTCACAGTGGTTTATGGCCCACCAGGGTCTTCCATATCTACTGTCACCCAAGACCAAGTCCCCATAATTTTCTCTTTCATTTGTTATTCCTTGATTGCTGGCCTTTGAATAAACAGAGACAGAAATAAATGAGTCTTTTCTCCAAGCAGATATTAACAGTTCTCTTGCTGTCCCTTTTTATTGTGTGAGCATGCCCATCTATGCACACGCTCCATGTTTGTAGGTCTGTGCTCCTTGTATGAATGCATGCAGGTGCCGGAAGAGGACTCCAGGCGTCTCTCCCGCTCGCTCTCCACCCTATGTCTTGAAACAGGGTCCTTCACCAAGTCTGAACCTCCCCTTTTCAGTTAGGTGGCTTGGCCCACAGGCTCTCAGGACCCACCTGCCTCAGTTTCCCAGCACTCGGGGCACAAGCACAAGAGGCCGCCATTGTCTAGCTCTTGCACGGATGCTGGACATTTGAACCCAGTCTGCCCCGCTTTCTCAGCAAGTGTGCTTACCCTCCTGAGCCATCCTCTCTGCCCCATATGTTTATTTTAAAGACATAGTAAAAATGAGTAGGTGAGTACCAGGAATGAGGCAGAGGAAGAACAACTTTACAAAATTCTACTTAATTTAGGGCCTGGGCACCTGATTAGTCTGATGACCCCAGGGTCCAAGTGGTGGAAAAAAAGAACTGACTCTTATGAGTTGTACATACACACACACACACACACACACACACACACACACACACACACTAAATAAATAAATAAATAAATAAAAATTTAGTTGAATTTTTTAAATAAATGTTTTTTAAATAATTGAGAGACGACCCCCGACTCCCCCCCCCCAAGTAATGACCAAGCCAGAAAACAACACTAACAACTGATACATTAAAAATGAGGCCACATGGGTAAAAGACATTTAGTCCCACCAAATATTAGCACCACAGAGAATGTTCAAAGGAAAACACAGCTAAAACTGGCCCTTCAGTGTGTGAATTTCAAAGGACATAGACTGGCTTTATATAACTTTCAAGCTCTGGGCCTTCACATGAGTCAAGTTTCATCCCAAAGAGCTTCAAAAAGCTGTTGATGGCAAAATCCAAACACAGCCTAAAGCTGGGTGAATTATAACACACCAGTGACGGTTCATACTTTGCGTGTCAGAAGGACCACAATAACAGAAGATGTCAACATTGGCAAGCCTGGGCAGAAGTTTCCAGAAACTCTCTGACTGTCTACAGCTTTTCTATAAATCTAAAATTACTCACAAATAAAAATTTTACTGAAGAACAAATATGAAGCCGCAGTCCCAAGTCGGAGTGTCTGGCTTTGTTCCGAAGCTGTTGCTCCCAAAAGACACAGAAAGCAGCTCGCCCATCTAGGGACTTACCACAGCCAACACAGGCAAGCAGCTCAACTCTCAATTAAGAGGAAGATTTAATGGGAATGACTACAATAACCAGGGGTGTCTGGGTGGTGCTTCCCAGCACCTCTTGTTTTATGTCCTCCTGCAGGGCTTTTGGTAAATCAAACCGACATAATTCAAGTTACATTTCGAACACGCTCAGGAAGCCTGTATGTTTAGAAGTTGTTGAGAAAATACCAAGGAAAGGGGAGGTTCTGACAGAAAGAGCCCGACTACACTCCTGTTTATTGCTGGACAAATTCACTTTGCAGGAATGAAGGTAGTTTTGCATGGATCACCTTTGCCCACAACACTGCCCTGCGAGCCCCACGGGTGAAAGCTGTCCAGACAGTCCACTGCTTCAGAGTCCACCGTTCTCTTTCCATTTCACTCAGCCACATCACCAATGTGACTTAGACTAACTCACTGCTACTGTAGCGAAGAGTTCTATTCACAGGCAGGTCTTAACATCACAAAGCAGGCTAGCCCTACAATGGACCAATCGCCTGAGCAACAAGACAGAGAGGACAAGACACTTTTCTGAAGTGGCAAAGTGTGACAATTGTCACTCCATCACTGGAGCCCTAGCTGACAGAAGCTTTGCTGATGGTCAAGCAGGGCCATCTCCTCCTCTGATAAAAAGATGGCACACCATAGCCAGGTAAGCAAGATACACAGTATTGGTTTCTGGCCACAAATCTGAAGGTGGGATTCTGACCCCAAATGGATACAAGGGTCAGAAGTAAATCTTGAATATTTTGTGAGCCAGCCAATTCCTCTGCTCTTGGTTTTCCATGGGACTCAGCACTTGACGAGAGATCTCATCAAACATGGACGTGATGGTAAGAATAATCTTCTCATGACCTACCAACGCTCTCTCTGCCAGGAATGCTGTGTGGAGCTGATCACTGCCCAGGCTTGTCCATCCCCTACCTTCTGGGGGTCACAGTGGTCCCCTTCCTTGACACAGCTTCGCCCTGTCAATCACTTTAGACTGTAAGAGGAGCCATCTCAACAAGGTCTTCAACTTCTTAGCTGTCTACACTCCACACTTGCTGAGGAGCAGATCTGCTGTGTCACCAATGCTGGCTACATTAAAACCAGGCCAGGTGGCTTTCAAGTCCAGTGCCTTATTGAACCACTCTACCCTTTCCCCAGGTGCAAAACCTCCAGGTACTCACCATACTCAATTCCAGGTCGGCCCATGAAGTGAGCAGAGACCTGTCTCTCATCCTTCCCGTACTCGTTCTTGGCCATCAGAGTGTAGTCTCCATTATTCATATGGGTGGGATTATCCAGCTGGAGGCAGCCATGGTACTCCGTGTGATTGGTAACGTGAATTTTAGTACAGATGTATTTGGATTCGTTCAATATTGCCCCATTATAGAACCACTGGAGCGTGGGCTTGGGGTTGCCCCTCACGGTGAATGGAATGCACCAGTGGTGGTCTGAGGTTGGAGATTCGAGAAATGTGATGGTCGGTGCAACTAAAGGAAAAGAGAAAGAGTTAATAGCACCAGAAAGCTTGGGGTTCTTCCCACTGAGTTCTGGGTTATTAAGAAGGGTGTTTATTTAACCATTATTTAATTTAAGGAAACCCACAATCCGTAACCTAGGTCAATCATTCTGTATCATCTGACTGATTCGACTCCCTTCCAGGAGCTTCAGGAAGCAACTTACCCCTCTCTGCTCATATGACTTACACAACACAGCAAGACTCTATGGTAGGAAGTGTTCTACTTTGGCTTTGTGCAAGCACACACACACACATCTTAATGGTATATGGATTCATCATAAATAATGAGACACTTTTCATTAGAAATTCTTCCTTAAATAATTAAAATTGCTATAAGAATTGCTAACTTTGGAAATGGTCCCTGAGTCTCTGATCAGATGGATCACACAGTAAAATGGACTCTACTCATCCACAATGAATATTGCTGTTGTCACTGATTGGTCAGCACGAAGTGTGAGAACCTTAAAACTTCTCTTGCTGCTGAATAGCAAATATACTTTTAGATGTGCTGAATCACAGTGTGGTCCAATTTTACTAGTTTCTAAATGTCCACATTTTAATTCCTGAAATGTCTGAGGTCTAATTTGAGCTTGAAAAACAGCCTGGCAATTATCTGACTTGAAATGTGTGCAGCACCTTATGCTTTGGGGAATTAAGCTCCAGCAAGTGGTCTCCTTACACAGACTCCTCAGGATGGGAACCAGGGGCTGACATTTCTTAGTGAAGCACACACAAAAGCCTGAAATATACTCTGAGGTCACTAACTTAAGCAGTCCACAGACTTCCCCGATGGCGAAGGCAGGACGCCCACGGTCACTACCGAGGGAAACACACACTACTCTTACTCACTACGTACAATGCACAGTGAGGTTCACAGAATCTTCATCTTCTCCTACGAGGTTTTCTGCCACACAAGAGATTTGCTTCCCACTGTCATCAGACGAAATGTTCGTTATCCTTAAGGAGCCCTGTGTGTGGCTCGTTTCATTCTACAAAGAAATTAAGACAAAAAACACCTTGATTAGACTCAATCCCAAAGTGTCAACTTTTCTTCCTGAAATGGGGCACACACACACACACACACACACACACACACACACACACACACACACACACACACTTATACATACACACATTCTCTTACACACACACTTATGCACACATACAAGCACACGCTTATACACATCATACACACACACCACACACACATACACATATATACATACACTTACATACTCTCTTACACACACACTTATACACATACACACACTTACACACAAACTTACACATATATACACACACATATGCATATTTACACACTCTCTTACACACATGTACACACACACACACACACACACACACACACACACACACACACACATTTTCTTACAGGTTTCAGACTTGAGTAAGCGTAAGTTATTTGCTGGCTCTGGGTTCAGTTGCTCAGTGTCTGTTTGACTGAATCCCTGGATTCTTACCTACCTTCTTCCAAGGGCAAACACTACATCGCTGTCACTTCCTGGCTAAGAATGGCACAGGATGTATTAAGACTCTCCTCCAGTCTAATATGGACAGATAACTAAAATGTAATCTTGGATTAGCCTTATCTAATTAAGGATAAATAGAAAATAAATGACATTTAAAATTCATTTTATTGGGAGGCAGAGGCAGGCAGATCTCTGTGAGTTCGAGGCCAGCCTGGTCTATAGAGCAAGTTCCAGGACAGGCTCCAAGGTTACACAGAGAAACCCTATCTCAAAAAAACCTAAAACAAAACAAAAAATATTCTACATCTGGGCCTATAAAATATTGGGTGGTTCTGATGGTTGGTAAAAATCAGCAACTTGACAGTTCAGGATCACTTGGGAAGGAATCTCAATGAAGAACTGTTGGGGTTAGGTGAGGCTGTGAGAGATTTTCCTACCAGATTAACTACAGTGGGTGATTCAGGTGAAACTATTTTGATTCTGAACTGATGGAAAAACTGAGTTGCTGCACACATGCATTGGGTCCCTGTCCCTGCTCTTGATTGTGAACTTAACATGACCGGCTCCTTCAAGCTCCTGAGGCTATGACTTCCCAGCTATGATGGACTGTAACCTGAACTGGCACCCAATGAACCCTTTTCCTTTAAGACGCTCTTTTCTGGGCCTTTTTTAAATCACAGCAACAAAAAGGAATCCAAGAGAGTGGCCATCAGTGTGCCTAGTGCGCTCTCCCTACTATCATACTAGAAGACAGACGTAAACGCAAGCCTTACCATGTGTTTGGAAACCAAATTCCCAACATCCCAGTACAGCGTGGGGAGTGGATCACCCGCCACACTGCAGGAAAGTGTGACCGAATTTCCTTCCTCCACGGTGAGGTTAGGGGCAGCCAGACGTGCGGATGGCAGACCTACAAAAGAGGAAAACACAGGGAAACACACACACCGTTACAGCCAGAATCAAATGGCAGGGCACACCCATGTGTTCACAGAAGCCCACTTTTTTGTTTTTGGGGTTTTTTCTTTCTTTTTTTTTTTTTTCAGTAACTCATTTTAGTCTAGAAACATACCATCAGACCTAGAGTTTGGGAGAATTAGACAGTCAAGGAAAACTAGTTTGAAAGCATTTCTCAAGGGTGAAACTCAAACTAAGACCATGTTAGAATTCTCAAAGCCAAGTTAGAATTAATTATTGTGAATTAAAGTGACCGTCCTGTTCAGACTATTGACGACGAGTTATATGAATCCTTATCACAGTGAAAAATTCTTAATATCTTAAAATTTAAAAACTTTAAAAATGTATTTGTTGTTAGGGGAAATTATGAATATTGCACTTTTTTTTTTAGCTTTTCAGTGGTGTGGTTTTTGTACTTCATATTCCAAGAGCTAGACAGTTTTTATTTAAGTTCCTGCTGTTTCCACTTCTTCAGGCACCTCTCCTCCCAGGTGTGCACACTGCCTTTCCCTGCCAAAAATCACAGTACCTTTTCCCAAAGCAGGGCTTGGAGGACTAACAGTGTGTTGGAACTGCCAATCAAAGCAGCGCCCCCCCCCCCACTCCCAACTTGATATGAGGACTATTTGGAGGGACTGTGTTCACCGCAGTAGCCACGTCTCAGGGGACAGTGATGGGTCATGGTATAAGAATCAGCATGGAGGTCAGAAAAGGCAGCTCATCAGCAATGACTCATAAATTACAATTAAACCACTCGCTTGCCCGCAACCAGACTGCCGAGTTTCATACACAAGCTCTTCATTATTAACCAACCCTCACTGGTTGAGCCACTGTTCTTCGGGATTGACATCACATCACACAATATTTATACACGGTGTCTCGTAGTGTTTTGACCCCGGGGAGAGGACACCCTGATACAATTTGGCTCTCAGGGACTTCTGGAACCTTCCATAGGCATCCAACAGAGAGGAATGTGACATCTCTTGGTGGTTTCAAAGGTCCAGGCTATCCCGAGTTTCACAAAGCAATGAAGCACACAACAATGGTTAAGAGAAAGCACAGACAACAAAAACAGGCCTGAGATATTCAGTTTCATTCACATGGACTACGTGAATTAGGCAGCAGGTCCAGACAGACTACCATTAAAGTTAGTGGTGTGGTCTGGGTAACTTCTTAAAAGCACATGCTTTCTTTAGTTTTAGCCTAGTGTGTAGTCTTGTCACTTGAAAGTCTGTAATCACATGAGACTTGCTATTACAGACACTGAAGCTCCTGTGTGAAGAGTCGTCGTCAGACCCCCCCCCCCCGCCCCCGCCGCATGGCATCACAAGCTCCCAGAAGCACCCGTTTCAGCTATTTGCGTTTCTTCTTTGCTATTGACCTCCTCCCCGGATATTATGCTTCCACTCCTATTTGTTGGTTTTTCGGTTGTGGAATCACCTACTGATCTCCTGCCAGGAGAGAGCCAGAGTCGGCTCCCATCTGTGCGCAAGCCTTTCCCACATGCCCACTCTGCCAGGCTCGGCACAGCTCCGTCTTTGCATCACTCCACATGCTGCAGTCACCTTATCTACTGGGGACGTAAATTCTATCATGACATGTCAACCTTACTGAGAGCTGAGCTGTCTAAAACCCATAGAATCTATCCAGTTACCATCACATCAGTTTGAGGAAGAGACCATTCCAATCACTCAGCCCAATGGAAGGTTTATTGGACATTGTCCCAATGCCCTGCTTCCATGAGGGAAAGTCTATAAATATAAAAAAATCAATATGTAAACCCATCATGTTTTCTATGAATGCCATAGCCTCAGATCTACCTGGAGCCTCTCAGAATCTTTATTCTTTAGAGAATGCATCTCCAATTTTCCCCCGAGGAAAGAGGGTCATGTCATCTGGACCATATAGAGCAAAGAGCATGTTGACTATCAATATAAAGCAGGCTTATGACAGTGTCACCCACATGCTGCATGAATAACTAAAAGACCCAGAGACTGATATTGGGGTTCAAGCTTCAAGCTGAAGATCAGAAAAGCAAAGCAGCTGGTCACTAGCTCTTACTCTACCTCAGAATGAAAGGTGATTCTGGCTCCACCAAACCTCAGACTGTAACATCTCTTCAGTGTATGGGAAATATAACAGGATACGTAATAAGAATAATATTAGTATTTTATTGTGGAAGATTACTTACACCGAAAACCCAGGTTAGTCTTGGCAGCCTTTCGAGACCCTACCAGAACCCCCAAAAAAGGTTGAGCGCCTCCTTCCCAGCTCTTTCATCCCATCTTTCTATGTACCTGTGACCACACCCAAACAGGTGTGGTCAACACTACAAGTATGTGGGAACTCTCCCTACACTTCAGTGTGGCTAGAGAACCCTGAGACTTCAATGTCTTCCTATCCTTACTCTGGCTGGAGAATGAATACCTGATACTGAGACCTTGCTCCGGTCTTATATATCTCCCTAATGCTAGGATTAAAGGCATGTGATCCCAGGTGCTGAGATTACCTTTGTGTGAGCTGTTTCTCATTAGGACTGGATCAATCTCATGTATCTCTGGGTGGCCTTGGACTCACAGAGATCCCTCTCCCTCTTAATCCTGAGTCCTAGGATTATAGGTGTGCACCACCACTGCCTGATCTCTATAGCTTGAGGCTGACTTTGCTTTTTGAATTCTCAGGCAAGCTTTAATAATTCATAAATAGTATATCACCACACTCTCACTCATGCAAAGTCACATTTTTCCTTGGTTTTCTCTGTGGACCACTTGGTGACCAACATTCTGACAGTTCCTTCACATCCCTTTGCTTTCCCAGCTAACACCTTCTGGTGTTTTGTTGGCTCCATTTTCCTTGTGTTTACATATTTGTTTAAGTGACTCTAGAGTGACCTTGGGAGCCAGACTTGTTCTAAAGATGTTATGTCCTCTGAGAGCCCCATCCTAACTAGGGAGTTTCAAGGCATCCTTTTTGGTGCCCCAACTACAATGCTTTGGGATGTCTGCTCCCCCTTTGTAAGTGTATCTGTTATTTTAGATGTTCGGAGCAGAGAAGTGTTAAAATGGGTTCTGTAGGATAAGTTACATCATAATCTTAATTATTCCCATAAAATCCAGCTCAGTCTTTTTTTTTAAACCTCAGATTAGAAGACTAACAGCCCCGAGGATGCTTATTCCCAGCAATAGCAATAGTAACAAGTTGACACTCTCATCCAGTGTGGTATCTTACTGAATCCTTAGACCTAACCCTGAAGACAAATACTTTGCGCTTGTTTAATTAATGATGTCTGAGAGTATTATGAAAGTCTTTCACAGCTGCTCAACTCAATGTAGACTGAGATTTGACCCCAAAATAAAGGTCTTCACCACTACAGTACATTGCCACCAGAGCTGCTCACATTTGTCTTTGTACAGACCATGCACACCAAATCACATCCGTGATCTGAGAATTCAGTTCACTTTACAAGAGTTCTGTGCCTATTTTGTGAGGGAAGGATGAGTATCCTTATTATAAACTGATCATCTTGCCCTGTTGTAGGAGCTCCCAAAGGAATCTGTGCAAAATTGCCCATGCTTAGATCTTTTGAATGTAAAGTCTCCTGCAAATGAGTGAGCACCTGTCTCCAGCATTGATGCTCGCTGGCCAGGACCCAATCATGGAAAAAACAATCTGTACTTGAAATATCACTTGAGGCTTAATTAGCACAATAAAAATGAATTGGGAAGCATGGATCGCCAAGGCGGGATAAACCACTTGCCAGGCACTACTTCTTGGCTTAATAAGATTTGAAATAAGCACACAGCAAAGCCCAACAACTCTTCCAAAAGCTGCTAGCGCACTGTCATAGACATGATGGCAAACACCAGGCCATTTCCATTCTGAGAAGAGAAAACATCACTAGAGATGAGAAATGGCCAGCATAACCTGCAGACTGATACCTCCATGCTGATGCTCTTGGCCCTGGATTTGTATAGGAAAGAACTGCTCACCTGCCTCCTTAAGATGGACAAAACAAACAAACAAACAAAAACAGCTTGTCAAAAACAAGGAACCTTGTCAAAAAACGCAGCTTCTTTGCCAGGCGGTATGGTTTGAACCCAGAGGGTTTGGGTCTCTAGCATTCCCCTCTTCCCATAGAGCACAGTTTGATAAAAAGAGGTTTAGATGACAGGTGTTAGACAATTGGTCACTATGCTTTGGTTTCTACAACCTTTATTCTCAAACTCAACAGGGCCCTGAATCACTTCTACCAAAATGTCCTTTAAAGTGTCTTCTGGAAGAATGTAATACCTTAAGATGCCCAAGATGTATGGTAGGGATGGTAGCATGAGACAGAGACAAATGCAAAGCTAAAAGTAGCAAAGAAGAAAGTAAGAGCTGTAGAAAACTGGGTGTTTGTATGTATTACCATGTAACAACGCTCAGAAAGTCTTTCTCTGAAAAACAGCAACACATGTAGCCACTATTGCTCCTATATCCCTACAGCCGACTTCAGTACAAGACTGTTTGAACTTCGGTTTTTGTTACTTTGAAGCAATTTGACACACTATAAAATATTTGAATCCAGTTTAAGAATTTTAAATCCAATGCCAAATGCCTTGAAAGCTGCCTGCTCACTCTGATAATGGTGAACAGTAGCAATAGTTATCACCTCTGAGATTCTTAAAACACACTGACCCCATCTTAAATATTTCCACGTATTCTCTCTTCCGCCGCCACAAATGTCCAAGAATACGTTATCATCTGTATTTCCTGGTGAGGAATCTAAAGCTTAGGAAGTGTTGAAATTAAACAGATGCTTGCTAGCCCCAGCTGACCCCCTCTCTGCCCATGGCTCTCACCAGCGTGTCACTGGGTGCCTCCTTAGGACTTCCAGGCTCTGCTCCACCCATGATGGCACATGACTCTTAAGATCTGAACAGAAGTCTAGGGTCCTCAGCCACTGACCCAAAATACATAGGTTTCACCTTTCTGATAAATGAGAAAATCAAGTCTCTGTGCATTTGGATTTTTAACCAGAAAGGTCACATTCTTTCTAGTTAATAATAGTGATGCATCAGTTACTATTCACTAAGAAGACACAATATTGTGCCTTGTCAATTTGTTCAGCAGTTCTTAGCTCTGTTTACTCCAAGTTGGGTTATCATTCATGGGTATAAACTTGGCGCATTAAGTTAGGATTTTGTCTACGTTCTATCTTTTCCTTTCTCCTTTCTTTTTGAAAATTATATTAACTTACTTTGTTATATGTTTGAGTGATTTATTTGCCTGGGTGCACATGGTATGTGCACCATGTGCGTGCAGTACCCACAGATGCCAGAAGAGGGCGATATGTCCCCTGTAAATGGTTGTGAACCACTGTGTGTGCCATGTGTGTGCCAAGAATCGAACCCAGGACTTCTGGAAGAGCAGCCAGTGGTCTTAACCGCTAAGTCGTCTCTCCAGCTGTCCCTCCCCACCCCTTCCTCTCTGTGCATAAAGAGCTCATAGAATTCTACTTTGGAAAAAACAGTCTGGACCTGGATCTTCCTCTGTCTTTGGGGAATACGTTCCAGTTTGACACCAAATAACAAACTCGCTTGCGCACATGCCCGCACGCACGCGCGCGCACGCACGCACACGCGCACACACACACACACACACACACACACACACACACACACACGCGCGCGCGCGCGCACACACGGAGCAGTGGAAGCTGTGGTGGGGGCTGTATCTGACCTGGAATTGGGTCCATGGCCATGCAGGGAATTCTACAACAAAGTGATGGAAGCTGGGGACTCTGGGAGCAAGCCTAATGTGTCTTCAAGCTAAGTCCACAGGGATAGGGAGTTCCACAGTTCCCATGAGAAGCTACAGGTCCCAGGCAGGAGATCAAAGCTGACCCAGGACAGTGCCCATCGCTCAAAAGAAACAGAGTTTCCACAGAGGAAAATGACAGCCGGACTCTATTGTGACTTAGTCCTCTCTTGGACACAGTAAATGCACCTACCAAAAGAAGGACAGTGAGCTGAATTTTAAGAGAGAAAGGAAGGAAGGAAGGAAGGAAGGAAGGAAGGAAGGAAGGAAGGGAGAGGAGGGAGGGAGGGGAGGGATGAAAGAAGGAAGGAGAGAGGGAAGAAAGGAACCAATAAACTAATTCTAGATGAGCAAGTCCCGGTCTAGAAACAAAAGAATGAATCTACTGAAAGAGTCTACTGAAAGAAACGCAGCCCTGGCACAGGAAGCACTGAGAACAGATCAGATCAGGAATTTATAGTTAAAACACTAAATATCTCAAACAAAAGAAGTGTATTGAGAGCAGCAAGAGCGAAATACCCAGTCACACGTAACGGCAGGCTCACTCCAACAGAACATTCTCAGGAGAAAGCTTAAAAGACAAGCAAAGGGTTTAAGGGTTTTTTAAAACCTTTAAAATTTAGCACAACATATTTTCAATCTCTGAAAGCCAGTGATTGCTAACCCAGATTGCCATACCCAGAGAAAACAATCTCTTATAATTGAGGGAGAAAGAAAAATTTTCCATGATAAAAACAAACTAAAGGAATTCATGACCTCTTAGCCGGCCCTAGAGAAGACAGGTTAAAGGCTCCTCTGGGCTGAAGACTAAGATAAATATTTCCAACAAGCTGCAGGAAAGAACAAACCACATGAACTTCAATTACACAGAGGGGAAATACAAAACCCCAAACACCATTAAAAATGGCAGGATTCAATATATACCTTTCAATAACTATAAATATCAATTGTGTCAATTACCCCAATCAAAAGACACAGTCCAGCAGACTCGACTGAAAACCACCCATTTACTTGTTGCCTCCAGGACTGTACATCTTCATCAAAGATGGGGTCAGTTTTAGGGTGAAAGGCTGGGAAAGGAATTCCAAGCAAATGGCACTAAGAAACAAGCAACTGTCACTGTTCTGATATGTGACAAATTAGACTCAAACCAAAACCAGTAATCAGATACAAAGAAGGTCAGTTCATATTACTCAGGGAACAATTAACCCGTGAAGAGCAGATTGCAATTCGGAACACATGACACACTGAACAGTGTAACCAGTTTCACAAGACAAGTGCCACTAGATGTCATGACAAATAAATCCCAACACAGTGTGGTTAGAGGACTTCGTTACCCTTGATCTCAATAGAAGACTGGTCATCCTTTCACGGATACCTTTTAAGAAAACAATGTTATTCATAGGAAAACCAGGTAAAGACACAACAAAAAAAGGAAATTATAGGGCAATTTCCCTGATGAACATAGTTGCAAAACTTATCAAGGAAAAATCTTGCAAACCAAATACATGTACACATCAAAAAGACCATCCAACGTGATCAAGTTGACTTCATCCTAGTGGCACAAAGGATGGCTAAACATTTATAAATCAGTAGATGGATCATCAGAGAGACAGACTGAAGGACAGAAATCTCGGGATCATCTCCACAGGCACAGACATGGCTTTCGACAAAATGCAGCACGGCTTTATAACAAAAAGCCCCAAACGCAGCTAAGCATGGGACAACACAAAGGTCATATGGAACCAGTAACCATTCTACCACATGGGGGGAATCCAATGCATTTACACTGACACAGTAAGAGTCCTCATTCCTTCCACTCTTATTTAAAATGGTGCTTGAAGTATTAACTGGAGCAATAAGACAAGGAAGGGAAATAAAGACAATACTAATAAGAAAGCAAGAAGCTGAATTATCCCTGTTTTTAGATGATCTACAGGAGATCCTAAAGACTTCATCAGAAAATTCCTGGAGCTGATAAGCCTTTTCAGCAAAGTGGCAGGATGAAAACCACGTCCATCCTAACTCACCATCAGATGAGTGAAAATTAAAACCTCTCTTCTGCTACCCCTCCCCAGCCAGAATCATAGACATAAAGAAAACACATGCTAGTAAACACTGCTGAGGATATGAACAAAAGGGAACTCTTGTGCACTGCCTGAGAGGATTGTAAAGTGGTCCAACCTCTGTGCACACGGCTATGGAGGCTCCCCAGACAACCCAGCCAGAGACAGCTGCTGCACATCCACGTTCACTGCAGCTCTACTCACAGCATCTATGTTGTAGGACAAGCCTAGGCTCCCACGGACAGGAGAATGAATAAAGAGCATGGGCTACTCTCCAGCCACACAGAAGAATGAAGCTACGCCATCCATATCAACTAACCAATCATCATGCTAAGTGAAGCCAGCCCATCTCAGAAAGACGACTAGCTCCTGTTTTCTCTCATTCTGAGGTCCTGAATTTTGTGTGGATAGATAACATCATATATATGACATAAACACTGGAGCAAAATTGTTCAAGGAAACAAAGGGTACTCAAGGACGGGGGGCTGAAAAGGGGCACAGGGTACAGACAAAAGGCATGCAAAGTACATCGTAATTGACTAAAAATGTCCTTAGGTGGCCCTGTAGCATGTACAGTAAGTACACACGGTGAAAACCTTAAAATATGTTTTTAAACCTGTGAAACATTACCTTGAGCATCATTGTCATCTCCCCAACCCTCTCTGTGTGGTTGACTTGTGTGTGTCTCAGTGTGGCAAATGTATTTGGTGTCTCTTCTCTGCCAGTTAAACAGGAATACACACCTCTGGTGGTGTAAAGAACAATTCTAGTTTCCTAAGTAAAAAATCCATAGGCTATTGCCTTTCCAATGTATTGCTGGTCACCTATTAATTCACCTTTATAAACACTTTTCAAATTACATTACTTGTCTCCTAATGCTTTGGTTGTTATTACAGATCTAGGGGATCCTTTGGGTCATTTGTGTCTCCTGATAATTGTGAACGTTTTCTACCAATGAGTGGCAGCAAATGAAATCCAACACAATTGCCAGTCAATTGCCAGTAAATGTTTTTTGAGCAGAAGAAAACAAAAACAAAATTTAAGATGATAAAACACTAAGAAATGGGTGAAGAAATGCAGAGAAATGTATTTTTTCAGTTTTAGTATTATAAACTTTAGACACCTGCAGAAAATGCATGCTGAAATATATGTAGTAAATATTTTGGATTTATTATTTTTTTCAAAAAAGAAATAAAAAAACCCCAGAAGTATACTTTATCACTTTCAAACAACAACAACAAAAAAAACCCAGAAACTAAAGATGAGAACAAATGAAAGAAAAGGGGAAATGCTACAGAGAATTAAGGAAAACATAGAAAGAGGTGCACTCTTCCAATCATAAGACAGTTCGCTATACGCTGGAGAGTGTTTAATAATCAGGAAAATGCGAACTCAAAGGCCAGGAGGCACCTTTAAGAGAGACAAACAAAGAAGCTTGCTGATATCAGGGTACATAACTTGCTAGAGTGTATCAGACTTGAGCAAGACACGTCGTGTAAGATAGACGTTCGGCTCTCTGGAGTGTCTTCTAGAGGAACATTTGCAGGACCGTGAAGAAGGATGCTATGTAAACACTCTGATAGTAACACTACGGGGGCTGGAGCCGGAAAGGTGGCTCAGCAGCTAAGAGCACTGGCTGCTCCTCTGAGGACCTGATTCAGTTCCCAACACCCACATGGTGGCTGACAACCTGTGATTCCAGTTCCAGGGGATCAGATGCCCTCTTCTGGCCCCTGTGGGTACTGCATGCCTGTGGTTCACTTACATTCAGGCACACACATTCACAAATAAAATTTTTAATTAAGAATAAATAAAAATGAGATCTTTCGTTAAAATGGTAAATAAGCTAAATAGCCATTAGCATGAAACACTTAGTGTGTAATTAAGATACATTTGACCACAAATGCTATACAAGCGTTAAAATCTAATGGGTAGTCCACTACTGACTTAACATGATTACAAATTTAAAAAGCTGTGTTTTTATAGAGTCTTTATAGAGTACAAGTACAATAAAGCACTTTTTATGACAAAATGTATTGATATTACCTATGCAATTGCAAATAAATAAAAATACCTTGAAAAATACAAGGTATTTTTGTGTTTTGAGTAAGGAAGATACAAAGCAAATTCTGCAGGAAAGTGGCAGACACCTAAGTATGCAAACTCACTGGCACAGCCCAAATGTTGCTTTAACGAGCACTGATAACACCCCCAAAACGGGTTACAAATGTGACCATTTAGTCTAGCTCTGTCAATCAAACCTCAGCTCCCTTGCAAGAGGGGGAGGTGTGTGAAAAATGTTACTCTCAAACACATAATTCCTCAAGAACTGTGTAGAAAAACAAAAGAAATGAAAAATGTCAAAAAATAGACTAAAAAATAATTATCTGTTCACTTTGAACATTTCTTCTATCCACATCTCAATGGTTGACCTTGCCAACGGTGGGTGACCCTCACCCAATGTCAGGACTATGCAGCCATGTTTTAAAGATTGACAAAAAGAGTCGGTGTTGGCAAAGACAAAGGAGACACCCATCTGGAGGCAGCTCATCGGATGAGGGCCTGTGCCAGATGCTCTCACTTGCATGTTCCCTGGGTCAGAAGGCCAAAGCAGCTGTGGGGATGTGGGTTTGAGCCAAGTGACCCAGGTGACTCAACAGGGAATCTCGTGTCCCTCTAGGCAATTTCTCTCCGCAGTTCTGGTATGTACCCAAGCAGAGAGCCACTATCTCTTATCAGCTGGGAACAGATACATACTAAGAGATACTTGGTATGCTGGGATTTTTTGTTTTGTTTTTTAAGGTTGGCTGGCAAAGAAGGTTGAGGGAAGCTGGCAAGAGAACAAAGTGAAATCCCCCGTGAGGAGAGCGGAAGACTCTGTCTGCCACAAGAGAAATCTGTGAAGGGCGAGTGATGTCTTCTAAGGCCCTTCAGAGTGAGGAGCAAGTGCTTAGTGTTTTATTATCACTATTAAATCCTCATCAAGAGTAAGCAGAAATAGTGTTGTTCTTAATAAAAGTGGGACTTCAAACAGGGGCTTCAGAAGGTAAACGGCCAACACATTCCTCGTGGACACGAATCAGGTGCTACATAATTTCCTGCTTTGTCACCAGCCACCAGAAAAGAGCAGAGAGACTTGTTTGTGAACTTGCCAACTGCTGGACTGATGAAATTGTGATGAGGGCATGACGCCCACATGCGGGTGTTATAGCAAAAAGGCACAGGATCATAAATTCCTAACCATGACTCTAATTTTCCTCCTTTCAGGACATCAGCTCTCACTGAGAGCTGGGTTTTGTCCTAAGGTGTCCTTTTAAACTCTCCGAATGGAGATGTTGGGGAAAATGGGAGGTGACAATAAAGTATAGAGCCTGAACCCAGACACAGGGACAAACAGGTGGGAGCACAGTTGGTCACAGCACGAGAGACACAAGTGTGGGGCAGCAAGGCAAGCCTAGGGGACGGTTTGCTTCAGCTACTGGACTCCTTCACCACCCTGGGGCCCTTCCCTCTGCATGGCCATCAAGTGTGTATGTGACCCAGCAGGGCTGTTCTCCTCATAGATGTTTTGTAGGAGACTGGATAGGTGGGTGGACGGATGGTGGGTGGACTGGCAGACAAATCAGCAAGTTAATTAACAGTATACATTTTCTCCGTGTTCTTTAACATCAGCTGCTCAGAAGCGATGCTCTACTTGGAAAGAATATTCACTGAAGGTGCCCCAGGCTGGCTTCTCCACCCTGCAGATGAACGTCTGATTCACCAGAGACGTTCACAACACACTCAGTGAAGTCTGGGTAGTGGTTTTCTTCCCAGACTCACTACCATACCAAGGCAATTAGAGTAATTAATTATAACTAGAACACATTGATTTAAAAATAAATTACCACAATTGGGTATCTGCAGGTTTGCCAGGGGGGTATTCTTGCTGCTTTCATTGAGGCAGTACAAATCCTGAGTGTCTGGACTGGATTTCGTCTCTTGGAGAGTCTTGATCCACATAATGTCGCAGGAACATGTGAATGGGTTGCCCGCCAGGATCCTACATGGAACAGAAATGCATCCTGATCAAGCTCCCCCTTATGTTTCAGCTTCACTAGCGTTCATGAACAACTACAGGAGAAAGCTTCTTAGCAGTCAACCTTTGCAAGTCATACCCACTTTCATGGCATGACAGTGATTATTATTCACGCCATTATCTAATAACTACTGTGCTGCTGTTATGTGCAAACAAAAACTGTAGAGACTAAAGATAGCAAAGAGACGCGGAACTTTGTAGAACATGTAGGAAAACAGATCTGAACAAACACGGCTATGGCAGAGAGCGTCTCATGGTGTGGGAAGGTGCTGTTCTTGTACTTGAGTGAAGTGTCGGTGGTAAAACTTTAGAAACATAATACACCTATTTCTGACCAGGTTAGAGACTTCGGAGTTCTCACTTCAGTGGGGGCACGGAACCATTTTGTCTCCATTTAAAATGGCACTAGAGATAGGAATCCAAGCTGAGGTACATGAGCCAGGAGGCTGTCTCTCCTGCCTTTCTGTGTTAGGCAACCAGAGTCCTTTTCATTCACACAAGAAAGCTGAGGGCATCAGCTGGATGGAAGACAGAGAACACATACACACATCCTCAACCTAGTGGTTGGTATGCTGGACTCCCCAGGCTGGCTGCACTGTGCAATCTACTTCAGGAGGCTGTGCTAAAAAGACTTCAGCCGTGCTGTCTGGACACTTATGTACTACAGTGGGTGAAAGAGGAAGTGGTCAAGAGGAAAACAAAAACCACAGGGAAAAAATCTTTAATGCTATTTATAATGCTCAGTGGTCTATTTAAGATGAATTCCATTTATGATAATGAACCTTTAAATGAGGCCATTTTCAATCGCTACGTGACTCTGCCTGGCGCTAACCACAATACTTAAGATTTCCTGAGGACGGGACCTGGCTTTGTGGCATTGTTTACTCCTGTGGTTTCCTGATTGTGCTTTAAGAATCTCAGAGGTCCCTGGAGACTTTTCTGTGAGTTTCTTGGGGGAAATGTGGTCATGGTAGACGGGTTTAATCTGTGTCTGCTCTCCTACCTCCAGGTATCCTGCCAATATCAGAATAGGATTGGATGCTACGAGACATGGATTAGGAGGCAGAAAAGACCCGCCACTGCTCAAACTCAAGTCACCCAAGCTGTTTCCTAGAGATCTGAATACACAAATAGCAAACGTCTCTCTGAAAGGAGGCTGTAATCAAATAAACCAAGAGGGAAAAAAATGGAAAGGATGCCTCAATTCTGAACCAGGATGTTCACAGGACCACACAGCACTGGCAGAGAGATGGCCGCTGTCTCTTCACACAATGGTTGCACTGGTTTGCTTAGGCTCCCACCTCTCCCACTAAAGGACAGAATCCTAGACACAACTTTCTCTCCTTCATTCTGACAGGTAACGGACACACGGTTGGCACCTGTTGAAGGAGTGGCTTAGCAGGAGTGGCTTGCTCTGTGTCACATACCTGCCTTTCAGGGCCACGCCTCTTCCTGTGTTAGAAACGCTGAGGGAGCAGAAAGGCACATAATGCATGACCTCCCTCACACTCGGGGCGACTTAAACTGGTCTCATGGGCGTAAGGTGTAGGATACTGGTTACTGGGTGGAGGGAAGGGTGATGGAGACTGTCAACTGGGCACAAAGCCACAGCCAGACACAGGAAGTCACAGCATTCTACAGCATAGTAGGCTGCTAAACAGTAATTATATTTCAAAAGAGATAGGAGAAAGTATTTTGAGTGTTGAATATTTGAGATAATATATATATTCATATATATAATCAATATATTAGTATACAAGATATGGATGCATCTTTATTCACTACATACAATGTCAAATATCATACTGTACCCCCAAAGAAATATATAACTAGTATCAACTTAGAATAATTTAAGGAAATAAACACCAGTGCTTAGACTCCCTGAAGTCAGTTTATTCCAAATAATTGCCAGTTGTCAAGATTTCCACCATGTAGCCCCTTCCTGCTTGCACAGCTGTGACCCTCCACTGGAGGAAGCCTCCTGCTTGTGTGACGCCCATGGACTTAGTGAAGGACCACCCTCTGTATAGGAAGATGCCATGTGTGTCTCATCCTGAGCACCTAATCCAAGGGGCACTCCTTCTTCTGGCATTAATTTGAGGACCATAATCCCCCACCCACGGTGTCTTCTCCAATCTGCTAGACCAAAGTCCCAACTCTCCCCACACTGACCCTGCCCATGCCCCCAACACATACCCTATACCCCAGAAATCAGACCTGCCTCGCAGCTCTGCTGGGCATAGCTATTTCTAGCAGTCTGGTTCCCTACTGGTTGAAGCAAAGAATTGTTTCCAGACTGCCTCTGTGGAAGTGGCAAGGGGCTCCCCGATTGGGGCAGCCAGCACTCAGATGGGCACACACCAGCCTGGATGTACCTGGCACACATGCTCATGGACAACCTTCTCACATGTCAGGCTTGGAGGTTCCATCTCTAAGGGACTTCATTCTGGTACTCAGAGCCCAAGTCACCTCTCTTAGCCCTGCCACAGCCTGGAACAACAGCAAGCGGGGACAGGAACCACCCCAGATGGGAACAGAGCCCAGGCTCATCCCACCTCTCTGGTGTCTGGTAGCAGACTGGGCAGTGGCCCTGGAACCCATTTTCTCTGCCCTGAGCTGGGAAGCCTCACTAAGGACCCTGGCTTCCCCTGCAGGTCTGGATATGTGACAACACCCATCCTGCCTCACATTCCTGACCTTCCCAGAGAAGAAAATAAATATGGAGAATGGATGTTTTTAAGTGCTTAATGCTATTGGTTCTCCCTAACCTCCAAGTCTAACCTCCAAGGCCTGTCCTTGGGGATCCCCCAAGCACCTCCCTACAGCAATGACAGCCGTTCATATATTTGCCTTGTGGCGATTACACCAAGAACTAAACACCATTGGAGTTCAGTTCTATCCTTTTACCGCAGAGGAAACTAGGACATATGGTTAAATACTGAGCATCGTGGTGGACTGCAAAGAAAAGCTCTCAGAGACAGCAAGGTGGAGAATAACCTCTCCACCGAGGCTGGCTACACCCAAGCCTATGCTGGCTGAGGCTGACGGGCAAAGCTGGGATGATTTCATCCACTATAATTCCCTCTTTGATGAACTTGCCTTATTTGGGGACTTGGATAAAACAGGAGCCAGGTGAGATGAAATATAAAGCCACTTTCACACAAAACTCCCTACTGTTTTTTTCTCTTTTCCTCTATTAGAAAATAAATTATTTATGTAAAAACAACGTTCAACTGATCATAATGACATATAATTGGGATTGAGATTTTAATCACCCAATTGGGGCAAAACTAGAGAAATCGCTTTTCAAGAATTCTGATGCAACATAAACTTGCAATGGTACTCATTTAAAAAAAATAGTTAATTATCCTTTTTTTTTGAAAAATTTCCCCCAAATGCCAGACAAAATCATTACTTACAGATCAGACAGGTCAAGGTGTCGGAAATGCTTCCTCGACAAACTGGTCAGCTTGTTTCTTGTGAAATTACTGAAAGAAATCAGATACACTGTATGAATTCAAAAGGTTATGGTTTTTGAATGATGTGTTCAAATAAAGGTTTTGTTTTCAAATATTTTTTCTTGGGTTGGGGTACACTCCTGACTTAGACCTAATTATGTCTTTTACCTGGACAGATAACTTCCTGGGTTCCCTGCCTGTCTTGTGGTTTCTACACACTGTGAAAGAGAAGTGTGTGCTTCAAAGGGTCTATTTTTATATCTTCATTTCACTCAAAAGCTGATGTCTCCCATGGCGGTTGGAAGTCTAGTTCTATGCCTGGTGGACATCCTGAGGTTTTGAACATCAGAAGCTCACAAGAACACAAAAGCTTTATAACTAAAGAGCATCTTGAACATTTTGAGGTAGGTGGCAAACAAAATGTGGAATAGACATAGAACATAAACTGTCTTTCCAGGAAAGAACACACATGCTGGCTGAAAAGGTCCTGATGAGACCATTTACAGACGGCCTCAACAAGCAAGTGACTCTGAAGAGGGCAGGATGAAAGTTGGGGAACAGGGTGTGTGTCAGGCTTTATCCTGAACTCCCAAGAAACACGGCATCTTCAGATGTACATAAACCAATGGAAAGATGCTCTATGCATGGCAAAATATAAAACAACAACAACAACAACAACAAAAGACCTAATGAGTTTCCTGGTGTGTTCTAAATATGTGATTTCATCAGGTGGGTGGGCTTTCCAGTGGTCTATGCCGTGATCATTGGGGTGGGAAATTCCCAGCCATCACCCTGGCAGCTAAGTTTGTTTACTGTTTAAATTTTACTTCAAGTTAATGAGATATAATGTCTGATAGTGACAGTAATCCTGGCCCTGACTTGTACCTGAGGGCAGTATGCTGTATCAGTCCAATGATTCTCAGTGGAAGTGTTCTAGTCTGTGTGAACAGTCATCTTCAGAGACAGAGACCAAAGCCCAGGAGTGAGACTGGTCAATGGAGAAAAGTGTGGTTTCTCATGTCTCAAGAATGGGTGCAGAGGCAGGTGGATCTCTATGAGTTCAAGACCAGCCTGGTCTACAGAATGAGTTCCAGGACAGGCTCCAAAGCTACACAGAGAAACTCTATCTCGAAAAACCAAAAGAAGGAATAAAAAGCGGGGTATCCATCCAGTGAACCTTTTCACAGAGATCTCCACCCGCCTGAACCCCAGCTGACAGCAGGACGACCCCCTGCCTTGTACATTTGTGTCTTCTTCACTAGCACTAGTGCTTACCCACAGGAAAGGGTGTAAGGACTCAGGCATTCTGCTGGCCTGCCCCTGTCACCTGGCAGAATGCACTCAGGCAGTACTCTGGTCAGCCCAGGGTTCCATGAGTACTAGTCTGCACACAGGAGCAAAGGACCCCTTTAAGAGAAAGGACCCCACCCCCCATCTATGGTCTCTTTCCACTATTCCCCTGGGCAGACAGGACTTTTCCCGTCTCCCTCTTCTCTTCTCTTCTGTCCTCTCTCTCTCTCTCTCTCTCTCTCTCTCTCTCTCTCTCTCTCTCTCTCTCTCTGTGTGTGTGTGTGTGTGTATGGGGGGGTCTGTGTCTGTGTCTCTTTACCTCTTTCCTGCCCCCACCCCATTCCCTTTTTAATAAAACTTCTCACTTAGGCTCTGTCTGCCTGGAGTGTTTGTCCCCGCCTTTGTCACCTTCGCCTGCCATAGACTTCTCCAAGGTCCCCTCGCGCTTTATCATAACAAATGGTGTCCCACATGAACATAAAACCCACCAGGAACTTGTAAGATGTGCCCATAGAAGTCTTTTCTTTTGGAACATGAACTAAGAATCGTTTCAGTGGAGCACATCACATCAAAAAGTCTACGCCTGTCTTTAAGGCACAGACAGAAATGTTTATATTCATCACAAATCCCAATCCTTCTGAAAAAATGAAAAAAGAAAAAAATATGTTCTTCCCTCTCCCAGGAGAAATTAAAAACAGGGTGGGAGAACAAGGACGGGGGAGGTAGGCCCTGTGGAACAGCCCCTCCCCCGTCAGCTCCATGCTGCCCTGTGGAACAGCCCCTCCCCCGTCAGCTCCATGCTGCCCTGTGGAGCAGCTGCTCTGTTGGGTTGCCAGCAGCACAGGGCAGTGCAGGGTTACCGGCCAAAGAACAAGATGAGTTTTATGAAGCATAGTTAGGAATGGGGCCAAAAGCCAAAAAGGAGGAAGAAGGAAGAAAAAAAGACCAACAATCCTCTTACTGTTTGATTGTAAAACTTTGTTAAGAGCGTAATTAGCACCTCGGCAAAGCCCCTGGAAAACACACATGCTGGCTTTTCTCACAGTCCTTGAGGTTTTGGGGTCTGGGCAGCAATCAAAGGCACCTAGACATACTTTCAGAGCTTTGGGTGGTCACTGTGTGGAGCTGACTAACATGGACCAGGCAAACTGAGGCAAGGATGAGCCAGGGCTCCCCTCTGAAGTTCCCTAAAGTCCAAAGGGCAATCAATAGGCCCCTCTTTCCCACATTGCTGCGTAGGTGGGGGATCTCGGAAGGGCTGTCAGGCCAGCCTGGGACTGGAGAGGGACAGCTTTGGGCACACATTTCTTCATTAGCCAGTTGCACCTCACTTTGATGGTAACTAACGGAGGTCAGTGCAATTTGCATCCGGGAAACCCAGGGAAAACAAACTGGTCCCCAGGGTCCTGAGACCCAGGCAGAGGCTGGGACAGAAGGCAGATGCTAGACTGACTCCCTGCCCATCCCTGCCATCCTCCACAGGCTGCCCGGTTCAGCCTCATTCTGTGACTGGGAAGAACCCCTTTCTTCATGAGGAAGCACAAAGCTCACTGGCAAGTCACCACTCTCTGTGCCATACTGTTGACAATAACTACACAAATCAATAAAGTTTTTGAAGTTTGATCCATTATTGGCTCCTGCATGTTGTCTGGTGAGGAAGCTATACAGAATATCCACCCCTCCTTAGTTTCCTATTTTAAATAAGACCATGTGAAGAGGCAGGACTTTATGGATGTGCGAGCTAGAACACCATTAAAATTATCCTATCACATAGCAACATGAAAAGCACACAATGGCTATCAATAGAATTACAATTAGCTATGGCCCACTGTTCATATTATAATGGGAGCATCAATCCCCCGAGGATTCAGGCAGCACACACAGCAACTGCTGAGCGATTCAGGTCTAAGGTCATCTGTAATGAAAATTCAAAAACTTAACTATTAAGGTCATTAATTACTTCTGAGAGATTGCAGTGGGACATTTTTCCATTCTTATCCTGCTGTCATGTCTGTGCCACCAAGAGCTACCAACACATCAGGTTTGCTCCAGCAAACCAATCCAGACAGGTTGTCAAGAACTATTTCAAGGAAATGTGTTTTTAAGATGTGCCCAGAGTTTTGTTCTGGTTTTGCAGAGTGTTTTATATCTTAGAAAGTGACTTCATTATTCCTGTCACATATAAAATATGAACTCATGATAATGACTTTATGAAATTAAGGTCTTCAGTAATATCAACACATTTCCACAGAGCAACCAGGCAGGCTGCTCTAAGACAATGAATTCTTTAATAACCGGCATGGAAATCAGGCCGGGAACCATGTTCCCCAGTGTTCCCCAGGGAAGGGGAAAAGGGACAGATGTTGCAAGTTGATAGTAATGGCAGAAATCTTATCTCCTTTATTCCTGCCCTAAGGACATGCTGGGTAAGCCAAACAGCTTGCTTGCCTATGTGCCGGGAGTAGAGACACCATTCTATGCAAGTGAAATCCAGGTGAGACTGGCAGGTAAACTGTGAAATGCCAAGGCTATCCTTGCAAAGAGAATTTGGTCCCCAAGAACACAGATGACAGCTTGCCAGCAGGTCGATCCCAACTGAAACTGACAGTGTGAGGGAATCTGAGTCTGGGGAGGGACCGTGGACATTTTAGTCTTTTGAGTGATCTGTTTAATAGGATATCTCAGGAAGCCCATAATTTATTGGCTTAACTGGTATCATTGAAGGGACTTACCAGAAATAATAATTCTTATCTCCTGCATTTCCAATTGACTTCAGCCAACAAAATACCAGTATGACTTGGGGGGAATCAGTTCCTACTATTAAGAGTCATCTGAACCTGTCGTTTATCCAGTGATTGATTTTTTTCCCTCTATTTTTATCAATCCAAGGCACATGCTGTTGAGAAAATGAAGGCTCAAATGGCCCTACTATAAGGGAAAAAGCATTAGTAATTTTTATTTCCTCAAGCCGTCCAAGGCCAAGTCAGCATCTTGATTACTTAGCTTGATGTCTTCCAGGGAGTGTGTCTTATTCCAAGGGAAAGAATCAAGACCTCTGTACAAGGACATCGTTTTCACATCAGAGTCCTTGCTGTTGGCCCAGTGTTCTGTCCAAAATGGAAATGGCCCAGAAATCCACAAAAGGGAATGAACAGGCTGTTCTAAGCACCCCAAAGCCATTCTGAAATCAACAGAATCGAAGCTAATGCCTCTGAGCCATTGTCACAGCTTCACCAAAGAGAAGGTTAGAGCTGGCAAAGGAAGAAACTAAGCAACAGTGGGAAGATGCTGAATAAAGCGAGAGGGCCACTCTCTACTCACACGTGCTGCAGGTTGCTGTTCTTCAGAAACGCTTTGTAAGCCACGAATTTTAATCCAGAATCCACAATAGTCCTACAGAAAACACATAATGGCATTCGCATTAGAACTGGGTGCCAAGCCACCTATGCGACGACGGCAGCAGAGCACAAGAAAGGCTCTGAGGGTGCATGAGTGGTGAGTACTCACAGGGTTCTCAGCCCCACATAAGCTTCCACGTCATCTTCATTGATGATTTCTAACCTTTTCTGATTTGCAATGAAACTGTAACAAAGCAGAGAGGAAAATGTGGGTGACTCAGACTGCAGGTGAGAATATGGAATGATGAGTAACTTCCATGCAACCTTTCCAAGGTGTCCCAGGAGTCCCTTCTGTACCACACAGTTATATTCTTCTTTTGTGATCTATCGTTGGTTCTTTGAGAGTTTAGTACAGTTTATTTTGATCATGTCACCCCATCCCACCAGCTGCCCTAAATCCACCCCAACCCTTTCTTTCCAGTGAAGGCAACAGTTAAACTGACCAGATTTCATCAAGTGTCTCATCATTTATCACTTTCCTGCCTAAAATTTTCAGTTTCCCTCCCCCTTTAAAGGTACCACCACTATACAAAGGTGAAAATGTGTCCTGAGGTGTAAGAAAGGTCACGTTTCTGCACATTCCAGGAGACACAGTCACTTCCTCCTTTTTTCTTCTAAAACAGGAAGTGCATTACCCCTCATCTCCCTCCTCTGTGTGCTTTCTTGGCCAGCATTCTCTCCTTCTGCCTTTGTCAGCAACAATTCCTATATTTCCTTTGATGAACCACATTCCACAAGCCCCAGGTGGCCCTAGTGAGGTCTCTGTCTCTGTATCTTTCCTCCCAGCCCCCAAGGCTCCTAAATACAGGAGTTAACTAAGGACTCTGGCTAATGACAGAGAATAATATTCCCTTGGCCATGATGATTGGCTGAGAGATGTGCCTGTGAGGTCAGTGAGACCAATGAAACTCTTCCTTAAGATTTAACACTAAGAATCCTGGGACAGAGGTGTTGGGTCTTTCTTGTTCTCTGGACTCATAGCTGAAGAACAGCACAAGCCTAGAGCTTCCAACAGGTAAAATTTCTACCACAAGAAAGAGGCCTCCAAGAATGAAGTCAACAGGAAGACAGCTAATGAGACATAAAAAGGGACAGTGTCCTCAAAATACTACTTGGGTCTTTGAATCCAGCAATTTCTGAAACAGATATTACTAACCTATTTGATCTGGATTTCTGTCATTTGCAATCAATAAAGTCACCAATAGTACAAACACAGCTATTAAAACTACCATCCTGGAGATTTTTTGTGCTCTGCCTTGTATGATAGTTGTTTAAGAACCCATCTCTATATTCTTAGGTCACAATCTTTTTGAAAACAGAATTGTTTCTGTAATTCTTGATATGCATCGAGTAGATAAGGGGGGAAGGATGGATGGATGGATGGAAGGATGGATGGATGGAAGGATGGATGGATAGATGGAAGGATGGATGATGGATGGATGGATGGAGGGATGGATGGATGGAGGGATGGATGGAGGGATGGATGGATGGAAGGATGGATGGATGGATGGAAGGATGGATGGAAGGATGGATGGATGGATGGATGGGTGGATGGTCAATGGTGGCTACTGGTAGATAGATAGGTGGATGGATGGATGGATAGATGGATGGGTAATGGCTAGCTTGTGTATGTATATGCATATGGATGAATGAATGTATGTTTGTATAGATGGGTAGATAATGGAAGGATGGACAGGCAACAGTTGCAGTTACAAAAGTACTACAGGAGTCATGGTAAATTTTCCTTTGTCATCTTTGAAAAACATTAAGATGTATAACATTTTCATTAATACACTAAAGCCAAACATGCAGCTCTTCTGTTAATAATGAGTTAAAATGAAATAAATGTCTTGAGTAATGACACATGATAGCACCCAGAATCTCTGGGTCCCCCTACTGAATAGGCAAAAAGAAAATGTTAAGATGAATAGTAAGAACTTGGGCAAATCAGGGCCGAGGAGTGGGTAAAGAGCTTTCTGTACAGCCATGAGGAACTGAGTTTATCTCTAGAACCCACATGAAAGTTGAGGGTATGCACCTGTAACCCTAATTCTATGGGTATGGAGACAAGCCAATCCCATGGCCTCCTTGGCCAGTCAGTCTGGCTGAAATAGCTAGCTCCAGGTTCAGTGAGAGACTCTGTCTGCAAAACAAACAAAACAAAACAAAACAAAAGAAAACAAAAAAAAACAAGATAGAGAAAGATATCCAAAGTTGAGCTCTGGTCTCCACACAAGTACACAGAGGTAAGTATGCCCTCTGCCCTCTGCCCTCACACATATGTACAGATAGACCACACAGAAACACACACACACACACACACACACACACACACACACACACACACACACACACACGCATCTGTAAGAAGAATAAATGAATAAATGAGAAGATAGAATTAGGGCACATAAAATTAAAATTGAAAAGCTGTATATATAAACTACACCAATATCAAAATCATTTAAAGGGAGCCACACAAACACTACATCAGAAACCTAGCCTCCAAAACAGGCCAACCACTTCCCAAACTCAGATTCCTAATCCAAGACCAGCTCTTCGCAGGACACTAAGACAGGACAGAAAGTCAGTGAAGTCACTATAGGCTAACCCTCCTCCTATCTGACACAGAAGAAGGAAATAGTTCAAGACCTGAACTGAACGCTCAATTTTTGACATCAAGTTTTTATGAAATGTTTCAAAATCATCACATTTTGGAGACACTTTTCCAAGAATTTCATTGCACTAACATTTTCAGTAAGACCACGGTGACCTCATTCTTCTCAGTGAGCTACACTAAGACCTGGATTCCAGAGTGCTAAGTATTTTTAGCATTTTCTTTATGCCACAGCAGCAGGGAAGGAAGAATCAGTGAGGGAGGTGTCTTTGGATTCACCACTGGAGCATGGGGCAAGTCCACCTTTCCCTGTGCCCAAGTTAGCATGAGTTAGCACGGTGCCCGTCATCCTTCTGAACCCTCTCTATTGCTTTTCTGTCTATAGAAATCATCACTGCAGTCTCCCTGATCAGGCAAAGCACCCAACACCCTGGGTGGTTATCTAAGCAACATCCTGTGGCAAAAACATTTATCTTTACTTCAACCTTTCTTTTAGTTATTTGTGCCATTTCTAAATGTCTATTTCATTTTAACCCAGTACTTAGATTATATGTGACCCAGTTGTACTCCATAAAACACAATGAGCACAAAGAAAGCAGAGACAACATGCCAAAGAGGTGAAGAATTAAGGTTTAAAAAGCACCAGCTTAGCCGGGTAGGGTGGGGCATGCCTTTAATCCCAGTCCCTGAGAAGTAGAGGCAGGTGGAGATCTCTGTAAGCTCGAGGCCAGTCTGGAATACACAATGAGTTCCAGGACAGTGAGAGCTACACGGTGAGACCCTGTCTCAAACAACGCAAAACAAAACCGAAAACATTGACTTGTTAGAAGAGTCTCATTTTTATTTTTAAGTTTTTTGGTTGCAAATACTCAAGAAAACAAGGAGACCAATTTTGTCAGTGACAAATACATGTTTCTCAGGACAAAGTCAGCAGCATCAGGTACAGCAAAGGGAGATTGTTCATGGATCTATCACCAGATCCATTTTTCTGAAAACCACTCAAAGACCATACAACATTATAAAAATGGCCATCGAGTGTGAAGAAAGGGATGCTGGCTACATGGCCCTGGTCAAAGGGTCTGTGTCCTGAGTGGGCAAAGGGACTGTGTCCTGAGTGGGCAAAGGGTCTGTGTCCTGAGTGGGCAAAGGGTCTGTGTCCTGAGTGGGCAAAGGGTCTGTGTCCTGAGTGGGCAAAGGGTCTGTGTCCTGAGTGGGCAAAGGGACTGTGTCCTGAGTGGGCAGAGGGTCTGTGTCCTGAGTGGGCAAAGGGACTGTGTCCTGAGTGGGCAGAGGGTCTGTGTCCTGAGTGGGCAAAGGGTCTGTGTCCTGAGTGGGCAGAGGGTCTGTGTCCTGAGTGGGCAGAGGGTCTGTGTCCTGAGTGGGCAGAGGGTCTGTGTTCTGAGTGGGCAGAGGGTCTGTGTCCTGAGTGGGCAGAGGGTCTGTGTCCTGAGTGGGCAGAGGGACTGTGTCCTGAGTGGGCAGAGGGTCTGTGTCCTGAGTGGGCAGAGGGTCTGTGTCCTGAGTGGGCAGAGGGTCTGTGTCCTGAGTGGGCAAAGGGTCTGTGTCCTGAGTGGGCAAAGGGTCTGTGTCCTGAGTGGGCAAAGGGTCTGTGTCCTGAGTGGGCAAAGGGTCTGTGTCCTGAGTGGGCAAAGGGACTGTGTCCTGAGTGGGCAAAGGGACTGTGTCCTGAGCGGGCAAAGCTCCCCTAGCAATTGACACTAAGGTTGTTCCTGGTTCTTATCTAAGTAGAGAAGTTCAGGGCCCGGTTTCTAGCTATAAATAACCCATGTCATCCACCCCTAAGAAGTTCTGCTTAGGCCTGAGGAGTTAGCTCGGCAGCTAAGAGCACAGTGGCTGTTCTTCTGGAGGACCCAGACTCAGTACCCAGCACCCTCATCCTGGCCTACAGCTCTCTGTAACTCCAGTTCCCGGGTACCCAGTGCCCTCTTCTGGCCTCCACTGGCATTAGGCATGGTCATGGTGAACAGAAATAATACATGCAGGAAAAACACGCATATACAAAAAATAAACATAAAGAAATCTAAAAAAAAGAAAGAAAGAAAGAAAGAAAGAAAAAAGGAATTCTGCTTAGTTACCACCAAGTAAGGAATTGCAAGTAGAAGGGGAGCCAGTGAGGCTTCCAGGCAATTTACAGAAGAAAACCAAAGTGGCCAGGGTCCCCATAGAAAGCCACTCACCCTCTAGGATTCTGAAACACACAAACACATCTCTCTGTCCCTACTAGATTGACCAGGTGTCTAACATCTGATACTGACCCTTGCTAATGACATGGGGAATTCCCTTACACTGTCAAGAAAGGGTGTGACTGGGAATAACCACTCTGAAGGGCACAGTGCCAGAATTCCACAAAAGTATAATCTGGTACCATGTAAAATCCAACAATTCTACTTGTAGGTAACACCCAAGAGAAATACTCACACATACTCGTAAGAGAGCAGATGAAGTAATGCTCACCTGAGTGGGTGTGTTGTTGCTTTCCTGGGATTCCAGCACACAGGAGGGGAGGCAGGAGAGTTTCTAGTTCAAAACTACCCTGAGTTATATAGGGAGACTTTATCCAAAGAAGAGGAGGAGGGATTTTAAGTCAATCGATGGATATTACAATAGAGTCAGAAGCCAGAAAATATGCACCCATAAAGAAATCAGGAACTTTATGAAGTAAAATACACTAAATACCTAATTGAGCTGGATCAAGTATATATATATATATATATATATATATATATATATATATATATATCCAGAAAGAGATTTCCATGCAAAGTTTCAAAAGCATCAAAATTATATACTGAAATACACATGTGAAACAATTTACTTAAAAGCTTTAATGATAGCACCAGTGTTTACAGTGCATGTGCAAAGTGGAGGAGCTGAAGGCAATGAAGGTTACCTAGGGCAGGAAGAAAGGGCGTATGATAAATAAACAAACTCTTATATGGCTTATCTGACTAAATTGAAACCCTAGTTAGTTCTTTTTATAAAGAGAAAAGGTTTTATAAAGAGAAGAGACAGAAGACAGGCATTGAGTCTTAATCCCAGTAAGTAGAGGACGTTACTTGCGATGTTCTTGTGACTGCTTTTCACTTTATGAGGAGGAAAGGAAAGGAGAGAGGGATGGAGGGGAAGACAAAGCGGCGGGGGGGGGGGAGGAAGGAACCCAAAGGAGAAGAGGAGGAAGGGAGAAAAAGAAACTGGGGTGGAGACAGCCACAGAGTAAAGTGACTGCAGAAAGCCTAGGCCCGGGACTTCTCTGGGCCTCAGTACACAGACAGCTGAGCTTGGGTTCCTAGGTCTACAGCTGGCCCCTTGCCAGCCTTGCACTACCTACTGGTGACTTATACCTGGCCATGAGGGTCTCCAGCCCGCAGCACGTCTCCCCAGAGACCTTTCCCCACAGTCCCTGGGAACAGCTGAGGAGCCTTGAGGGGCGTGGTCTTGGCCTCAGAGAAGGCCTTAACTCCCAAGGAAGCATGGCAAAGGCCAGGAATTTGGCAGAGGAGTGTGAGAGCTTTTGCCATGACAACCTCCAGCTTCTCTGACCCCCCCCCCCCCGCCCAGAATTCTAGAAAGTTCCAGACCCAGGGGCTTTTTGGCCCAGGGCCTCCTTTCAGCCCTGCCTCACAGGGCTTCACAGGAGGCCAGCAGAACAGTTTCTTCACAGAAATCTAGGCTTCCTCCCACTACCCAGCAGAGGATGACTTGGTCCTTTCAGGCAGGCTAACAGTCACCTTCTAATCACTAGGATGAGATTGGACAATCATAAAGTTAAAATGTGATACTCCATAGGAATCCTCTCAGCTCCTTGAGGACACGCCCCCTCCCACACATCAGCAACCCTTCAGGTCACTAGCGGCCTCAGCCCTCTCATGGTATCCACAACAAGCCTTCCTCCTTCCTCGAGTCCAGGTCTCATTTCAGAACCTTGTATGTGAGCCTTGTTCCCCACCACTCTTTTCCACATCTCACTACACCCCAGCTACCCTAAAAACCAGATCCCACACGCTTGGGCTTTCAGAAAATTCAACAAAATCCATTACAGGCCTGTAACACTCCTTAAGCAGCAGGGGGCCCACCCAAAGTGTCCTTTCCAATCAGGACATGTTGAGTCCATCCCATGTCGAGGGCTCCCAGTGCCCTAAAGTGTGTACTTAAGACTTAGAAAAGAATGCTTCTTGAACCAACTATTCTATATTTCTACCGCCCCATCTGACACCTCACAAACAAACTGTTAACTCCCCAAGCGTAGGGTGTCCTGTTTGTCACACATATGGCCATTTTCCAGCATAGAGTAAACATTCATGAACGGTCTGCTCTCAGATGTAGACAGACAGACACCCTCCATCTGGAGAGGCTAGACACACATGCATGCCGGTATATAGCAGGACTCAATGAAGTCTTACAGATACCAACTTGAGTCATGGAGAAATCGAGGAAACAAAGCAAACAGAGGGCAGAGTGGCAATTTCAAAAGAAACATTTATTCAATTTAAAAGTGAATTTAGGGGCTAGAGAGACAGAGCGGGGGCTGACAGCACCTGCTGCCCCCACAGAGGACCTGGATCTGGTTCCCAACACCTACATGATTACAACCATCGGTAACTCCAGGCCCAGGAGATCTGAGACCCTCTTCTGGTCTCTGTAGGCATCCAGTCCACCATGGTACACTTACATACACGCAAGCAAAACACTCCTACACATAAAATAAATACATTTAATTTTAAAGTTTTAAAGAGAAGTTATATTACTGATTCAAACCAACTACACATACATTTTTAATGATAGCAGATGAATACTTAAATGGACTCTAGCCAGTCTATCTGAGAGAGGACAGTAGATGCTCTCAGGTGAACAGTGTTTGATAAGCCACAGATAGGAGGTTTCTGGCAGAGAGAGATGCAAAGGAAGGACTCACAGAACAGACTGGAAATGCAATATGTGCATACATACACACATATGCATGACTGGCAGCTTAGCTGGAGAGCAGGCATTGATATCAAGCCTTGAAAGCTGGCAGACAACTCAAATACAAGTGCAGTCTACTGTCACCTTGCACTGTCCCTGGCGCTCTCCAGCCTCGACTTGACATTTTAGGGCTTTACCGAGACACTTTCCTCTCTATGGGCTTAGGAAAAAGGTGGATTTTTGAGAAGTAAAGGAAGTAATATTCAGAAAACTCTATGGGAATGGCTTTGACTTGAAACTTCCTGGAAAGGCTCTGCCTGGCATTTTAAGTGGCTTTGCATTTGCCTTTCAGGCTATCAGATAACCCCAGTAGGAGACCTCCCCAGCACAAAGGGAGGCCCTGTGGAGTTTTTCTTTGACAAACACTACCTTAAATGCAATAGTATGAATTCCTGATGCCCCAGACACCTGCCGCCTCACCTCCAGAATAGGTAGATGATAGATGGAGACCAGCTTAAGGTAGGTTCAGTTCAGAGCTTGAGTGAGGTGTCTGCCCCCCCCCCAAGCCTGGAGCCATGGGCTGGGACACTTCAATTAGACAGAATTCTCTCTGCCACGAGCATCTTTTATAGGGCATACAACCATCTCTTAACTCCCAGGCTTTGTTGTGTTTGTAATAAAACAGAGTTCAGGGGTAGAGTTGGGAGACGGGGTGTCAATAGCCATGGGAGAGGGTGAGAGAGGGCTAATTAGCACTACTGAGGCTGGGCACCCATGCTAGTTACTGACAAACTGGTAAGCCTAATGGAGACATGTCTCCAGTGCTCACATCTCCAGCAGAGCCATAAAGACTTAACAATATTTCAGTTCTCTTCAGTGTACAAACTACGAGAAAAGCTCCCTCAAGTAATTATGGACAAAAATTTTTCTCCGAGAGTTTGGAGAGTCTTGAGCTTGTCTGTGTCTGCCACCATGAGCTTCCAACAAAGGGACAGCGTCATTCATCAACAGAAAACTTAGAGTGGTAGCATTAGGTCTACACAAAACACATCAGCATCTACCAGGAAAATGTAAGTTTAACTGAGTTACTACATTGTCTCCCATGCAGATTTAAGACTAAAATCTCACCAACAGGTGATGTGCCAAATCCTAGAAATGGATCACACAGTTGCGGCAAGCCACGTGGTCTAGACCTCTTTCTGCTGCTGTGATGGAACACTGGCCCAAAGCAATCTAGGGTAGGCAAGGGTTTGTTTCAGCTTGCAGGTCACAGTCCACCACTTAAGGAAGTCGGGGCAGGAACCTGAAGCAGAAATGATGGCGGATGCTGCTCGCTGTCTGCCTCGCTCTTAGCTAACATCTTGTGCAGCCCAGGACCACCTCCATAGGGGGTGAAGCTACCCACAGTAGGCTGGTGCTATTCACATGGGTTGGATCCTCCTGAATTATTTAACAATCAAAGAAATCCCCCACAGACATGTCCACAGGCTAATCTGATCTAGGCAATTCTTCAGCTGAGGCTTTCCACCCAGGTGACTCTAGGCTGTGTCAAATTGACGATGAAAACCAACTAGGGCACCATGTCTCATCTGCCTAATACAGCATGTTTTCTCTTTTATCCTTTAATGTTTCATTAGTCACTAGTACTTTTAAATTAGAAATTTACACATTTTAAATCTGAATCTCCCTCTACTTGCAGACACACAATAAATGAAATAAAATGAAATGAAATGAAAATCCGGAGGAGGGAGGAAACTACTCCAGTATTCTAGACCATGTGGGCGATCAGCTGCCCCACCCCCAGGCATCTGCGTGTATTTCTGCTTGTAACTTCTTGACTGACCTTGGCTATTCCTTCACTGCCTCCTAGCAAGGTTTTATGATATTAACTTATTCTTGGTTTTAATCTCCTCTGAGACATTAATGCCCCATGCACTCTACCTTGACAGGAGTTGCCTCGAGATCCCTAAAATGAGCCTCATCCAATAGAATAACACAGAAAGGGCAGTAAACACCTCACTTTACAAACAACAAAGTACTTTCTGTGATGATATGGCTCTGAAATTCTTCCAAAGGCCAAATACAAAAGGTTTGCCAGCGTGTATGTTGATGTGGGATGTCCTTCTCTAAGTTTCAAACATGTGTTGCTTTTATTGGTTGATGAACAAAGCTGCTTTGGCCTATGGTAGGGCAGAATACAGCTAGCCAGGAAATCCAAGCAGAAATACAGGGAGAAAGAAGACAAAGTTGAGAGAGATGCCAGCAGCCGCCCGAGGAATAAGATGCCAGAGCATAACCCAATAAGGCACAGAACATGTGGTGATACACACATTAATAGAAATGGGTTAATTAATGTAAGAGCTGGCTAATAATAAGCCTGAGCCATCTGCCAAACAATTATACTTACTATTAAGCCTCTCTCTGAGTGATTATTTTATAAGTGGCTTTGGGACTGGGTAGGGCACAGAAAAGCCTCCACTGCAGTATGTCTGGGAGGAGGTGGTGTAACCTTTGGGGGGTGGAGCCTAGATGGAGGAACCAATCCCCATGGACAACCAGCCCCATCAGGAGCATCTCTGCTCCACACACCCTCTCACACTCTTCCCACCATTCCTGCCTTACCACAAGTGGAGGGCCACATATAAATAACCCTTCTCTCCAGCTAATGTCATTGCCTCACGTGCTGTGTCCTAGCAAAGCTGATTAACAGACTTTTATTTCTTCCAGAATATCTGGAGACTTCCTCTGTTGTTAAAAAGGCACAGAAATAGACAACAGACACTGCCAACTTAGTACTTCGTGTGGTGGTGAATAAATCCCAGAAGGGTAAAAAAGTAGATTCTTTGTGATAATATCTAAGGCTCCAAGGAATAAACCTCGACAGGCTTTGTCTCTGGCAAGTCACAGTAGCCTAGCAGCACAGCCAATGGGAAGACCTGGCTCATCAGGCAGCATGGCACAGCTTTGAACTATGACTGCAAGAGGACAAAATGGTCCTAATGCTGAATGATTAGCGAAAGAGTTACTGAAGTTTCTGTTTAAGCCAGCAGATTTATTTAGGACAAGTGGTCCAACGGGAAATTGTGTGAAGCATAAGTGAGATCATTTGGTGATTTGGGGTGCAGTTCACCGCTAATTCATCCTGGCAGGTGCATGGGGGAACCAGCCCTCTCAGTTTGGAAGCACCACAGGAGCCTGAGAGAGCTTTCCTATGGCTGCAAAAGCTGCAGGGTCACAGCTGCTCATGTCATCCAAAACCACCTCTATTGCCCTGTTAGCACAACTCTGGGTCTCCATGTTTGCTCCAGATTCTGGGGATGTCACATTGCTGCTTCCCAGCATGCCTGGTTCTGCCTGCTGGTTCCTTTGCAGCCCCTCTTCGTGTGCAGGCAGGGTGGCTTCCACCTGGATGAGCACACAGGCTGGGCTGCTCAGTCTTTGTAAAAAGATGTCAGTCCCCACCATCTGCTTGTCTGGTTTGCAAGAATAGACTAGAATCTGGCCTTATTCAACCAGAGAGATGAAAATTTTCTAGGCTCTAATCAGAGAAGACAATGTCAAAGCAGCATGGGAGAGCTTCTGTCAGAGCTCCACCCTATAAAGAACAGGTGGTGACAGGAGTCTGAGGTTATAACATGTGTGACCCCAGTGGGCAGTGACAGGAATCTAAGGTGATAACATGTATGATCCTGTGTGAGCAGTGACAGGAATCTAAAGTTATAACATGTATGATTCTGTGTGGGTAGTGACAGGAATCTAAAGTTATAACATGTATGACCCCAGCAGGCAGTGACAGGAGTCTGAGGTTATAACATGTATGATCCTGTGTGGGCAGTGACAGGAATCTAGGGTTATAACATGTATGACCCCAGCAGGCAGTGACAGGAGTCTGAGGTTATAACATGTATGATCCTGTGTGGGCAGTGACAGGAATCTAAGGTTATAACATGTAAGATCCTGTGTGGGCAGTGACAGGAATCTAAGGTTATAACATGTATGATCCTGTGTGGGCAGTGACAGGAATCTAAGGTTATAACATGTATGACCCCTGGAGAATAAACTCTCTATCCTCTTTAGCCTCTGCAGGCTCGGGGTCACTGTCACATCCCTGCTTTCTCCAGAAGAAACTGACATCTACCCATGGATAGATGTAAAATCTGTGCACTGCGTAGTGATTGTCCTTGCAAAGAAATTCCTTTCCGAACAGGGTGCCGGCAAAGCTGTGCTCCTGCTGGATTAGGAGGCTGTCTCCTTCCTAATAATGAGTTTTTCTTTTCACTGCCAGGAAGTGGAGGGCAAATGCTGGCTCAGTCATAGTAACTAATCCAGGCTTGGGGTAGACGATGTTCTGATCGCTCTCTTGTCTTTAATCCCTTATTTCCTCCTGTTTTTACCCTCTTAACTTTATTATGTAAATTTATCAACTGTACACACTAGTGAGGAATTGCTTGTTGTGTTTCTAATATCCAGTCATTAAAAAGTACGTGACCATAACATATAATTACTTGATCTTATAAGCATGATAATCTTAGAGGATACATACTGATTACAAAATGAAAATTTCACCAGAAGTGGTGGTGCATGCCTTTGATTCCAGGACTTGGGAGGCAGAGGCAGGTGGATCTCTGTAAATTCAAGCCAGTAGCGTCTACCTAGAGAGTTTCAGGTCTGCCAGAGCTACACAGTGAAACCTTGTCTCAACTTCTTTTCTTGAAACTTTGATGCCCATGCATGAATTGTATTTTTAAATCCCTTCTCCTCTCTCTGTTACTTCAGGTAAACCAGTGTGCTACTGATGATTCACAAAGAAGACATGCCAATGAAGAGCCCAGGCTGAAGACCCCTGACAGCGCTTCAGCCAACGCAAATCACAGCAGAACAGCTCTGGAAGCTGTGGGACTCTGGGCCAGACAAGTCACTCCACGCAGGCAGAGGCTGGGAACCGATATCCATGCCCCAGTTTGAGGACAGGTCAAGCGAGGCAGAGGGAGAGTGAGTGGTGGGTAAAACGTCGAAGGAGACAGTGGGAATGGGGAGGATTTTGGGTCTCAGTGAGCGTCCGTCTCTATGTGACACACACAGGCTTGTGATTAGCAGTTGTGAGGGTGGAGTCAAGGAGGACTGCAGTGCCCACAGCATCCCCAGGGTTCCCTGCAGTGCTTCACCTTCCATGAGTGTTAATGTCTCCTTGTTTCTACAGAAGGCACAAGATCACTTTCTTTGGGGTCAAATGACAAGGGTGCTCGTGGGAGTGGTCCCAAGTGTTAGGGGCTGCTGACCGAGACGTGGGGAAGTTCCTATGCAGAAAGAGGGACTGTGTCTACAGCTTTTAAACAGATCCTTTATAAAATCCCTTATTCATGGAATATGGCTACTCAAAAACCACACTTCTGAGCTAGCTGGATCAGCCATAGCAGAAAGTAGAAGAGCTGTTGCCAAGAGATGTGGGAGCGAGCGGGCATGGGTCTGGCTGCTTGATGTACAGTCCAGGGTTGCATACAGCAAAGACTTCTGCAAATGGATGCTGGCACGGCATAGCACACGGATGCGCAAAATGCCAGCCGACCAAACATTCAAAACGCTTGAAGTGCATATATTTTTGTAGAAGCCTTGTAATTGGAAAACAATAACCAGGGGAGACTGGAAAACAAACTCCAGAGTTTGGAAGAACAGTTTGAAACCTGCTGAACAAAGTGGACAGGTCTACTGGACATGCGACAACTGTAGGAAAAGACTGTGACCTGAACACCAGTGGTTGTGTTTGCCTCTCGCCTGCTCAGCACACGACGGTTGATATCGCAAACGGCTAAGCACAGCAGGTGACATGAGAAGACTGGGCAAAGCAGCCCAGAGGCATCCCACGGTGCAATAATGGGACGGATGCCATTCATTCGAATCTGTGCTCCCAACCACAGCACCTGCTCAACACCAAGGTCAAGGGAAGTCCTCTTGTTTTATCACAGTTCTTCCTCAGCCTCACAAATGCCCCACAAAATACAGTTGAAGACAGTCAAAACCTGTGCATAAAGGGTAAACCGAGTCAAGCACTTCACACACATCTGTTTAATTCAGCCTCACCACGCCCTTCAAGAAAGGTTCTCTAGTTATCTCCTTCCCTGAAGAAGAAGCAGAAACATGGACGGGAATCCACTGGTGCGAACTGGAGCAGGCTGCCTGACCCACTTCCTAGAGTACCTAGCACCATGTCCTTCCTCGCAGCGGTGACCACACCCAGGGAACCTGGGAATGAACTTGGTCATCTTCTTGCCTGTACTACCTGAACCAATTATTTTTTGATTAAAAAGACAACAACAAAAATCTTCACCCCAGTCAGAATGGCTATCATCAAGAAATCTGACGAGAAATGTTGAGAGAGGAACCCTTATGCACTGCTAGTGGGGTGCAAATTAACACACACGTTATGGAAGTCAGTTTCCTCAAAGAATGAAAATAAAATTTCCACATGACCCGGCTATTCTACTCCTGGGCATATGCCCAGAGAGCGTTATACCCTACCGGAGATATTTGTATCCACAGAGATATTTGTACATCTGTGTTTATTGCAGCTCTATCTATGATAGCAAGGAAAGAGAACCAACTTACACGTCCATCAACAGAAAAATGAATGATGAAAGCCTGGCACACATATAAAGTGGAAAGTTACTCAGCTCTAAAGACAAATAAAGTCATAAAATTTGCAAAAAAAAAAAAAATAATCAGGTAGACTTAGAATGTGTAAATATCAACCTGAGGCCACCCAGTCTCAAACAGAAAAAGAAAGCGTGTTTGTTCTCCCTCAGATGAGGCTCCCAGCCTGCGATGTCAGGTGCTCATGTGGTACAGTAGAACACTTAGAAATGAGGGTACCAAAGGTGACAGAGGTGACACCCAAGGGCGGGATGCAAGTAAAGGACACACAAGCCGGCAAACAGAGCAGGAAAGCAAATCTTTTTTTTTCCAGTTTTAACTCTGTCGTGTTTCTTCTCTTTGGTGGTGAATAAGAGCACAAAACTGTATTTGTGCAAAAGTCTAACCGGAGCTCATAGCTTCAGAGTGGCCATTCTGACTGCACAGAAGATGGGCGTTGAACTGGGCAAGTGTTTGAGTGGCTTCTTTAATCAGCCTGTGCAATGCTTGTCATGAAGCTACTGCTTTTAATTATTTAAAAAGAAAAGAGAAAATTGTGAGAAGGGAACTTTCTATAACATCAGGGTTCTCCTAGGATGGAAAAAAGATGGGGTAGCCCCTTCCACATAGAGGGATACTCTCTCAGCCTAGACTCTCGGGGGAGGGCCCAGGCCCTGCTCCAAATGATACGACAGACTTTGAAGATCCCCATGGAAGGTCTCACCCTCCCTGGGGAGCAGGAAGGGTCTGGGATAGAGGGTTGGTGGGGGGTAGGGGAGGAGAGGAGGGAGAGGGGACTGGGATTGACATGTAAAACAAGATTTTTTCTAATTTAAATAAAAAAGAGAGGAGTAAAAAGAATAAAAAGGTAGGGGAGGAGAAGAGTAGAGACCACATCTGTGCTCATGCTGGGAACATCCCTGAAGAGTTTGAGTATCACGGTGAGCCCACTGCATGCTCTCAGGAAATACACCCCACGATGACACTGTTCTAGAGCATTCTCCCAGCTCAAAACCACAGTGACACCTGTTAGACAAGCTGGTCCACAGGCCCATAGCTCTGGGGAGTGGCCTACGTAGCTTGAAGGTACTCCTTCCATGTTCTGTCACCAGACTCCTCCACCTGAGGTCAAGAGGGGGGTCAAAGGACAATAGCAGACTCCTATCCGAGTCATGCCTGCATTCTTGGCCAGGTGTCCAGGTCTCAGAAACCCCTACTAAACAACATCAAATCTACCACTGGGGCCTACAGAGATCTGGTCTTTTGAATCTCACCTCCCAAGAGTAAACCATGCCATGGGTGTACGCATCTCTAGCCATGACGGTGAACACAGAGGGTTTTCTGTGGTGGTGTACTGGGAAATAAGGTGTGATGTCTAGATCGTTGGCACATTCTGTGGAAGATCCTATGAATGTTGAAAGATGGGTAGGGTGGTCCAACTTGGTAAAATGAAGACTTTATTTGTACCTTAAAAGGCTATATTAAAGGTATGGTAGGAACTGGCCTATCTTAATACCCAGAAATCAAGAAAAATACCAGAGAAGACATGCTTAAAATACATTTGTTGACTGACTGAAGACTGAATGCTAGTCAGACCATGGTGACACACATCTTTGATCCCAGCACTCAGGAGGCAGAGGCAGGTAGATCTTTGAGAGTTCAAGGCCATCCTGGTCTACAGAGTGAATTCCAGTACAGCCAGGGCTACATAGAAGAACCCTGTCTTAAAAAAGCTAAAAGAGTGAATGCCTTAGCTTATACATACATAGACATATATTCTGATATATCCATAGGAAAAAGACAACTCAGTCATGAAAATGCTCATCATTCTTTGAACTGGACATGTACGAATATAAAATGAAATAAAGGGAAATAACTGTCTCCATTAATTCCACGATGGGCTGGGTAAGCTGTATGCCCAGAGCCAAGGTTCCAGGGGAGAGTTTTATTTGTCTGTTTATTTTTTGTTTTGTTTTGTTCTGTTTTTCTGTCAAGGGAACAAATCCTTAAAAGAGTAAATAAGATAGCTAAAAAGTTAAATTCCATAGTGTCCCCCAACTCACCATGAGACCTGTGACTCTACCAAAATGAGACCTTTCTTATCAGAGGTCAACATTACAGTCACTTTCTTTACGATGCCCACCCATTCCCTTTGAAATTCTTAACTTCCAAAATCCACAGGGAATCTATATGCATACATATATATATGTACATATTTACATGTAAATATATAGCATTATGCAAACATAAACAAATGAATGTTATTTAACTCACAGAGGAATTATCTGTTTGGATCTTTCAACACCATCTGTTCACCTATAGATCCCTCCACTCTATTTCTAAAAGCTTTCCAATCTCATATGGCTGTTATTTTATGATCAGTTCTGTAAACAACTATAAAAAATTCTCTCAGATGCAAAATAGTGTTGATCAGTATAAATGCAAAAGAAGCCCCACACAGTGTCCACAGTATCAGCCCGATGCATCTTGACTGCAAAGGCACAGACCCATGTGCTGTCAGGGAGGGCATGACACTGCCCCCACAATGTGCACCTCTGGTCCTAACAAGGGCAGTCCTTTGAGAAGAGTGAACAGCCTCTGCCACCCGCACTACAAGGAGCATAAATGACATCTGAACTCTCATTCGAGCATCGCCTTACGTGTGAGGCACCAGCCTTGCAGCTTCTTCAGGGAAAGCTGCCATTGATCCACGAGGCTACCTGCTATCGGCTATTACACAACACAACAGGCACAACTCTTCACCATCACACTTGTTCACAGGAGATCAAATGTCTTCTTCCCTGGACTCATCGCTGCTTTTTTTCTGCCTCTGTGGTCCCTTATCCTCCATCTCACCCCTGCCGTCCTCCTCGTTGAATAAATGTTCATCTGGCCTCACCAAGCCTTGGCCTTTTCCCTGGCTACAATCAGTTGTTTCTTACTGTGCACAAGCTAACACTGTGCATTGTAATTCTGTGAAGGTTATTTGTGTAAATAAATACCATAACCTAGTAGCTTCAGAAAATTCACATCTAGAGATTTACATACTGATGGCTGAGAAACCCATTCGAGTACTCTTACTTGGAATCCTAAAGGATAGACAATAAATAGAGATAAATGATTTATAGATAGATAGATAGATAGATAGATAGATATAGATGATATATATAGATGATATATGTAAATAGATCATATATAGGTAGATGATTGATTTTATATATATATAGATAGATGATAGATATATAGATAGATGACAGAGATAGATAGATAGATAGATAGATAGATAGATAGATAGATAGATAATAGATAAGTAGGTAGAGATAGAAAGATAGGTGATAGATAGACAATTGATAGATAGCAGATCCATGAGGGCATCTCCTTGTATATGTTCAATGTGCTCAAAAGAGCAGAAATGGGATTCTTAGTTATCATATGCACAGTTATCACATAACTGCTTGTGCATCTTATATCCTAGTGGGGTATACAACGTGCACTGGGGATTTGCCACGTGACCTTCATGTGACTGGGAAAGAAGGTGTGGCCTAGATGCTAGAGGAGAATAGGAGACTCAAAACATAAGGAGTTCAGCTAGGAGTAGAAGGCAGGGAGCAGGGAGCTGACTTCAGGTCATCAGGTGCAGCCAGTAAACTCTGACAATAAGTGAGAAGATAACTTGGTGCTCAAATAGCAGAGTGGTCGGATCTCAGTACTAAAGCACTGACAACATAAATAGCAAGGACAGAAAACCAGCACCGAATCATGGACATGGAGCTTCTGGGGCTTACGATGGAGATGTTTTGGGCAGGGTGAGAGGCAAGGATGGATTTCATTCTTCCACAGGCAGATAACCAGTTTTCCCAGCACTATCTGTAGAAGAAACTTACATGCAGCGTGCTAACGATCCAGTCTTCACACCTGAACCCCCACTGCACCGCTGTGGGAAAGTCTTCCCCCATGTCATCATGACATCAGGCCCAAAGAAAATGTAGATTTTATGTCTTTACTAGGGGATTCTGAGGCCCCAGACACAGACCAAGAAGGAAGTGTGTTATCTTCAGGTAGGTACCTTCTGTTGTCTGTTGAGACTTTCCTCACCTCGTGTAAATGAACATGGTAGAGGTGTGCAGAGTGAAAACCTTCAAGCTGACCAGGATACTCCCAGAGCTAAGACCTGTGGACCAGTGGGTCCATCACCCGGGTCTTCACAGTGGTTTCAAGCAGGGAGACCACTCTAGAACTGGGTAAATAAGGGTGTTGCCCTGGTTAGTTTTGTGTCGACTTGATGCAAGATAGAACCACTAGAAAAGAGGGGACCTGGTTGTCCTGTGGGCATTTTCTTCATTGATATTTATGGGGGAGAGTCCAACTCACTATGGGAAGTACTGTTCCTGGGCTGGTGGTCCCTGGGGTCTATAAGAAAGTGGACTGAGCAAACCATAAGGAGCAACCCAGTAAGCAGCACTCCTCCATGGTCTCTGCTTCAGTTCCTGCCTCCAGGTTCCTGCCTCCAGGTTCCTGCCTCCAGGTTCCTGGCCGGACTTTCCTCAGTGATGGACAGTGGTGTGGAAGTGTCAGTTAAAATAAACCCTTCCTCCTCAGGACGCCTTTGTCATGGTGTTTATCACAGCAATTGAAACCCTATATCCAGTGGGGCCACCAGGCTGTTGAGACAGCTTTGAAGAAAACAGAGTGGTGTGCATAGCTCGGATAGAATTATAGCTTAAACACATTAGGTGAAAACAACTGAGATTCAGTACAGTGGGTATAAACAGACGTACCTGCGTCTGTGCTACAAGCACAAGCAGACTGTTTCCGGAAGGAGAAAGAGATGGAGATGAGAGAGTAGTTGCATTGGAAAGGGACCAAGAGAGTGAAGACTGCAGCACCAGTTAGAAGAGAAGCTAATGTTTCGAGGACAACCGTTCATACTGCCTGCATTGTTTATAATATTCAATATTACTTTCTTAAAGTTAATCACCAATAAAATCACATGTAATAAAATCAATGCATTTCAGAGAAAAAAATGGAAAAATCGCCAATGAAACTCAAAAGGCTCTTGTGTAACATGAATTAATAAGTGAATGACCCTGAGACTGATACTAGCGTTCAAGCTCAAGCTGAAGATCAGAAAAGCAAAGCACCCGGCCTCTTCCTCTGTCTCAGGCTGAAAGGGCTGATCCACACACGAGCTCTCACCAAGTCACAAACTGCTGCCTCTCCTCAGGGTGGCTGGAGAATGAATGCCTCTCTGAGACCTTGCATCTGTCTTATATACTTCCCTAATGTTGGGATTAAAGGTGTGAGCTATAATTCTCTTTTAGACTGATTCACTCTTGTGTAGATCTGGGTGGCCATGGACTCACAGAGATCCATCTACCTCTTAATCCTGAGTCCTAGGATTAAGGGTGTGCACCACCACCTCCTTAGCTTCTGGCTGCTGGGATTAAAGGTGTGTGCCTGGTGTCTGTGGCTTATGGCTTACTTTGCTTTTCTGTAGTAAATCATAAATAATATATCACTACACTTTTGGGCTTTAGAAAGAATGAATGCATCTATCAGAACTAGTGCTGGGCAGTGAGGGAGAGAGAGAGAAAGGAGGGCCATCTGTGTGGGGGATCCACCTGGCCATGCCCTGATGGAGCCTCCACCAAGCTTAGCCTAATGCTGCCAAATAACTTAACTGTGGAATTAAGTGCCCCGGGCTCTGATTCCAAGATCACTAAGCAAGCTTTCAGCCATAATTTGTTCTTTAGAGATCTGCTTGTGTGGAAAGAGATACTATACTGATCTCTGTATTCTATCCCATGCAATAATTATTTGGACTCTTTATATTGCAATATAATGACAACCAGTAAGGAGGGAGGAATGCAGGGTAAGGAGGGGGAACCATCATCCTTGGGTATGAGAGTCCCAGAGAAATTGTAGGCAGTGTCATGACAAAAATCAACATTTTGAAAAAGTTAGTGCCAGCCCATGTCCATTCAGCTACAGAGCTACACATGCCTAAAGTGGGCAAAGTGGCAGGCGTATAAACTAGGAGGCTACCACAGTATTTTAAGGAAAAGATGACGGTGATAGAAGTAAACTGTTTTTAATTATTTATTATTTAATTATTTAATTATTTATTTTGGTATGTGTCTTCCCTCTCAGATTGTAAGCGCCCCAAAAGAGACGAGCTCAGCCTTTCTCATCACTGCCCAAGTACTTGTCACACTGTCTCCCACAAACAAAACCCAGCAAATATTTAAAGAAAAGTGGGGTGAGTGAGGGAAGAGGGGACAAACTGGGCAGGAGAGCTAAAAAGGAGAAAATAAGTTTGTTCAAGAAATGTTTGAGTTGAATTGATAAATGAATGGCCACAGTAATTTCAAGAGAGAGAAATCCAGGTTTCTGGCCTGTGATCCCAAGTGGGTTGTGGCATCATCCATTAAGGGAAGCAAACCCTGCAGATGGGCTAAGGACACTGACCATGAATTTAATTTGTAAGTGCTGAGTGTCATACACTATTGCATATCCAGAAGAAGTGTTCAGTAACCGTTGAGCACATAGACCCAAAGATCATAGCTGGAAGTTCATGAGAACATGGATGAGACTCCATTAGCATGAAGAAGGCAGCAGATGCCATGCCTGAGGGTGGAGGAGCCCAGCAACAGAAGCATCTGTGGTTAAAACTTCAGGGACATCACCTTGGAATGGAGGAACAGAAGAAGACATCACAAGAAGGCCCAAGAGCAGCAGCTAGAGCTGGAACATGTGAGCCCATGGCCCAGGGGGAAGGGGCTTCAAGAAGGAAACGGTGACAAGTCCCCAAGACTGGGGCAGAGTGCTACAGTTTAAGGATTTCTGTCAGGAAAGGTGTGGAGGGACACACAGGACAGGGGACCCAGATCAGTTTTAAGAGCCATCTTTGGTAGGATGTCAAACTGTGCCATACTGTTCCCAATAACACCTGTGGAGACTCTTTAGCCCAAATGAAAGAGTTTGATGAGAGGAAAGATACAGTTTGGTCCTTGTTGACATGGTACCCTCCATCATCATCGTCACAAAAGGCAAACCAGAGAGTTAGGATCACTCCAGAGCCTTGTCCACAATAAACCAGAAGCGTCAAAAATGTTGTCAATTAACACACAACAGCAAGTTTTGACTAGAAACCAACACTAGAGCCAGCTTGTGTAAGCACTTCTAATGCAGGTAGATGGCACACATTAAGAATGCTACCCCTCCCTGGAGAGCTGTGGGACCTCATTACCTTAGTGGGTCCACACAAAGGACACTGTCCAGAGCAGCAGAGGGCTGACTTGATGTGGGTGACTTAGAGAAATCCTGCATGTCAGAATTCTGCCCCCCAGCCAGCCATATTACCACAGCAGGTTCTGCTAAAAAAAATGTAAATAGCAGAACAAAAAAAAAAGACACACCAGTGCAAGGCTGACTGATCTGAAGCAAGATTTTTTGTTTTAGGGTTAGCATCCATCTAAGTCCCTACTTCCAGATTCAACACTGAAGCTGCTAAAGGCCAGGTGGTCACCATATCCCAGATCCAAGGTTGATTCAGATGAACTGCCAATCCCAAAGGGGCCAGGCTAGAACCACTCACTCTGATGGTTTCAACATGCCTTGGACATTGTTTTCATTGTTGTCACAAAAATACCCTAGACCAAGTTGATCTAGTTTGCAGTTCTCCAAAGCCAAGTGCAAGGCAACAGCAAAGGCGTGGTACCTGGTGAGGTCTCATGAGAGGCATACGGAGCAGAAGTAGGAGGAGACACGGGGACCCTCCTACAGAAAGCCACTTTCATTGTAATGGTACAGTCACATGATGCCTCCTCCAGAAAGACCTCCATTCATCCGTGGAGTGTGGCCACCATGGCCCATTCAGCTCTCACTAGGTTCTACCTCTGAGATCCCACCACCTATTTCTGTAACACGCCTGGGGACCGAGGTTCCAGCACGAGGACCCTTGAGGTCAGGCCTCATGCAACCGTCGTAGAATTCCAAATACTGTCTTCCTGCAGACGGCTTCTTCCCCTATACCAGGTTCCTTTACCCTTTTCTGTGTTAACCTTGTTCAGCCTGAGTCCAGCTGAAAGTGTGGTGGTCTTAACCACAGGTCACTACCCAGGAAGAGCAAAAAAGCAGGATTCATCCACAATCCACTAAGCATTTGCCACCAAATTCCCCCCGCCGTGTGTCTGTCTGTCTGTCTGTCTGTCTGTCTGTCTGTCTGTCTGTCGCCTGCCTGTGTCTATGTCCTAGAAAAATGAGGAGGGGATGAAAATTACCACAGAAATAAGAAGGCACTGAAAAGCCACAGATGGAAAGAGCCACCCAGGTATGCTCATCAGTTTGGACTGCTATAAACAAAATACATGTGAATAAGTCATTTTTGACAACAGAAGTTATTGTTCATAGATTTGAAGTCCAGCAAGACCGAGATCAAGGTCCCAGCAGAAGCAGTGTCTAACGTGGCCTATTCATCACGGGTGGCACCTTCTATGTGTATCTTCACATTGTGGAAAGAATATCTGAGCTCTCAAAAGTCTCTTTTGAAAGGGCACTCATTCTATTCATGAAGGGTCTGCCACCTCCTGGCACCACTGCTTTGGGGATTAAATGTCAACACATGAATCTAGGGCCGGCATAAACATTCAAGCCATAGAACAAGGGACACACAACCTTCTTTAGCACCCTAGAGGAAGTCCTAGGACAGCTCTGAAGTGAACCTGGATCCAACTAAGCAGTAACTGGTTTATTGGCTTGCTTGGGTTTTCCGTTCAGTTGGCTGGCTGTGTGGCTGTGTGGCTGTGTGAGGTGGTTATGTAGGCAGTGTTGGTGTGTTGGGTGGTTACGTGGATGGATGGGTGGGTAGTTTCTTGGTTCATTTGTGGCACTGAGGACCGAGCCTAGAGCCTTGAGCATTTGATGTATGCCTCCTTCCACAGAGCCACTTCCTCAGCCCAGTTTGTTTGTTTTGGAGAGAGGTGCTTGGTTGTGTTTTATTTTTATTTTTTAATCATACCCTGTCAGAGAATTTAAAGGTCACCATGTCAAGCTCTCTTGCTCACACATAACAAATGAGTAAGGCAACTTCAGCAAAGAAATGCGACCTGTGTGCAATGAGTTAGTGTCACATATGGCCATACTTCTCTCTCCTCACAACAAGGGACTCTGGAGTCCATAAAGTAGAAACAACCCCTGTGTCAAGGCTGAGGATTCCTGACATATTTAAATATTTACTTACTTGTGTGAGTGTGTGTGTGTGTGTGTGTGTGTGTGTGTGTGTGTGTGTGTGAAGTTCAGAGGACAACTGGCAGCAGACAGTTCTATCCATGGGTCCTGGGGATCAAATTCAGGTCCACAAGCTTGGTGACAAGTCATCTTAACTATTGAGCCATTTTGCTCTCTCATCCTTTTTAACAGTATTTTTTTCTGCTCTTACCCCTTAACGTAGCACTGTATTTCACAAGCCATGTGAAAACCCAAACCCAAGCATCCTTTGACCCAGAACAATTTCCATTTGTGTTGAAAGCTCATCAGAGATTCAGAAGAGAGACTAACATTTACAAACTCTGCTTGGAAATGTCCCTGTCAGGTCATAGGCAAGCAAGCAGAGCAAGGATTGAAGGGAAATTAAAAGAGTAACTTAGCTCAGCTAGCCTTCCATAGCCAGGAGTTTTACAAATCACCATAATTCAACCTAAAGGAACACACATCAAAGTTTTAGCAGAGATTTATATATATCCATAGTCACAGGGTTCTATACAAATATCATTCTGGGGTACATGGGTGTGCAAAAGACTACAGGAAAGGTTGGGGTTCTAGAGGTTAATTGATCTTTATTTGAAATAGAAAAGGAACTCTAAATAGAGGGTAATTAACAGCTTTATCCCCTATAAGAAGATTAAAAATCACTAAAGTTACCCGAATTATGTATCTCTTAACAGTATAATAGACAACAAAGCAGCTGGATGAAGGGGGGCAGGGTAGGAGGGGAAAGAATGGGATGAAACACAAGTCCTCCCTCCCCCCACCATTGTGCTTAGTCTGAACATTTATTCAAGTCTCTAGAACTCTTTTGCCTGAGTTCTGCAAACCAAACCCAGGCAACTGCAGCTGAGGAGACTGGGTCCCTCCCTTATGCCCTACTGGATCAGAGTACTGGGCAGACGGTGAGCCTGGCAGGCCTTCGGAGACTGTCAAGTCCTCACCTGCTTCAGGGTGAGGTTTTAAACCTCCAAGATCAGACACCCAAAGAGCCCGTTGGCTCCATCTCAGGCAACACTCTACAGGAAACCTGAGCTCTGTTTTAGAGGCATTTCTCGATGGACTATCCTGAACTGTGACAACACACAGGACAGCAGCTAATTGGACCCTGAGGCTTGCTCACTGGCTCGGCTGCTGAGCTGGGTCCGGTGTCTTAGAGCATCAAGAAAGAGGGACGAAAGAGAAGCCAAGAGGAAAAGTCAGGGGAGCAGTCACAGGTCTGTCATGGGAGCTAGCAGACCATCTACAGGTTTGTGTGTCCCAACTGTGATGAAGACTTCTTTCTGACCTGTGTTCTGTGCTCACCCCCATGGTCAGCCCACCACACGGGCCCATTTGGTAGTCCTCATCTGTGCCAAGTCATGAGGACTTTTCTTTGCATTTTGTGAAGAGCCGTGTAATGAAGAGGACCGTATACACACATGCATTTCTTTTTCAATGTAAGTTCAACACAAAAAGGCATGTCTTCCCATGTTGAGATAGTCTTTGCTTTAGAATCTTCAATGGCCCTGGCCTCTTTCATTACATTGTCTCACACAGAATGCGTTTGCACAGAGCCAGCCATCTCAACCTTGTCTTCCCATAGCTAAAATTTCTCTAATGGTAGCCTGAAATTAGACCTCTGTCTGAAGACAAAGAACAGAGAAGAGATACCCCAACAGAGAGACCACAGTGCTTGCTTGGATGCAAGGAGACAAAACTTCTCATCCTGCAAGACCTTGGGGATTTTACAAAGAAGAAAATGGAGGTTCTGGGACCCTTCTCTAGGATCGTGATTTAAAGCAGCCTTTCTGGGCCCTGGCCTTGTCACCTCATCTCCTCAGACTAGCACCACCATGCCAACAGTCTAGTTAGTAGCTCGTGTTTTCAAAGACATAGTTTTGGGAAGTTCAGAGCAAAGCACCCCGCGCCACATTCTGACACACAGGTTTTCCGTGATGCACCACTGACTCTGAGCACCAGGCACCTTCTTCCACTGCTGAGGCCAGGATTGTAGCCCCACCCCTCACTGAGGCTTCCTGGGGCTGCAAAGCCAGAAGAAACTTGTATAAGCATTAAAGACAAAGCTCCCCACTTACATGGAGGCCAGAGTCCTGGAGGCCAGGTAACCAGTGAGTGATATCCCAAAAGTCATAGCTCCCTGCCTCCATGATGGACTACTTCTGAAGCTCCTGAAGAAAGAACTTAGTGTCTGCATGCTGCCTTTCTTTGGAGAGATGTGGTAACTTCTGGAATATTCATGCTCTCATCTCCAGATCAATATTTATGATTTCCCAATCTCTTGGACACTCCAGAGAATGAAGTAAGTGGTGGGGGGAATCCTGAGGGTGTGTGTTCTTTGCCTTTTTAATGGAGATCGACCAGCAATCAAATGTGGGGCTAAAATTATCAGGCTGTTTCAGTGCTCAGGTCTCTGCCATTGGAGGCAGCAGGGTGAGATTTGTATTTTAAAATAGCTTGACAAAGTAGATCATGAAAAATGACCAAGCAACTGCTAGTAGTCTATGGTTCTAGGCTCTTTTGTGCTCAATCTCTCTCTCCCCCTCTCTGCCCCTCTCTCACTCTCCCCCTCTCTCACTCTTTCCCCACACATACACACCAAACAAAAATTCTGCCACCCAGAAACAATCCTTCAATCCTGCATCCCCTTACTGTTTTATAGCAATCAAGAGGCACCGGTTTGCAACATTGCTCAAAGCGCTGGCAGATCCAATGCACATTCTACTCCATGGCTTTTGAAGCTTCAAGAAACCTTCTAGAGATGAAGAAGAGCCATTGTAGCCTAAAGACGATGGCAATAGATGGTCCTCAACAATGGCTTGATGATGTTTCTGTCCTTAATAGATAAGCAGTAAGTTCAAATCCTGGAAACTGACTTGCCACTTTAAGCAAAAAGTAATGTGTCAAGGTGAAATTCGATTTTTCTTCCCCAGCTAAACAAAAACTCTAGGTTTTATTCTTCAATAGTTTAGACATAGTCAGAGATCTCAGAGATTTGGACTGTTCCTCCACCATCAGCTGCTCGGCCAACCCTTTGCTTTAGCCAACAACTTTACCAGGAAGTAGTGAAGGGAGTGCAACAAAAGGATTGTGGGATGGAAACAGTGGATGACCTTAAGCAGACCTACACACAGCTGGAGGCAGCTATGGCCACATTGCTCCAACCTCCCACCACTTGCTTGTAACAGTGTATAACCCAGCTCTTCTCTTGAGTCTGAGCACTCTGAATTCCCACAAGGAAGTATCACTTTTCAGAGAAGGAGAAAATCAAACGCATTTCCCTGCACATTCCGTGATGGGCAGTGGGAGAAAGAAGGGTCAGAAGGGTCACGGGGCTTTTTCATTGTTCTGCCCGCACAACAGAGTGAGATTGAAGGTATGAAAGTAAAAAGACTCCAAATGGTTATCCTGAACCGAGGCGTGGACAGCAAGTTTTCACCTCTAGCTTGCAAACTGCATTAGAAAATAAATACATACTGCAATTATTAATAAGCCCAGTGTGACTTGTGCAACCATGCTCAAGATGAGATGCATGGCTCCTAAGAGCAGAAAAACTGCAGTGGAAGAGCTGCAGAACAAGTAGCATACTGTCACCTTTGGCTGAATCCTTGTGAATGCCAGGATGTTTTCAACACAATTAATTGCAATAGCAAAGCTTATTAAGGTGCCAGGGCCAAAATCGATGTATTAATGGCACAGCATTATTGTGCTTAACTAGGCAATGATAAAATGCACACGGATGCTCTAGCAACAGAAGTTGTGGCATGCTAAGAGAAATAAATATTAGACTTGGTTCCAGTCATTGCCCCCAATTCAGAGAATATCACTCAAGAAGTTCAGGAAAAGATCCTTACTAACCTTCAAAAACACATGCAATGCTGGAATGCATGGCTTCCACAATGTGGACAACTGAACGCTACAGACCTGGACATTGAGAAAAACTTACCATGGTAAACTTGTTTCAACCATTAAGTTAAGATGGCAAACTTAACTATGCCTTTTACCTAACACTCGGGTGAGATTTAACGTTGCCCTTTGCAATACACTTTGGTGTTTGACACAATGGGAACCTGAATGGCCACAATCCTAATGACATTGTGCTTATATATGACATTAGTTCTATCTTAAAGGTAAATTTAGCGCTAATGTGGCATTAGCCATTTACAAACACCAGTAGCTGCCACTTAGCAATGGGATGCTGAGCAAGCATTTTTGATCCTCACAGAGAAATACAGATTTACACAGATCAGCTCAGCCAATAAAGAATGTAAGACATGCTGTGACACCAAGATTTCTAAAAAAAAAAAAAAAAAAAATGGGTTCGAACAATGACTCTGACATCAGAGTGTCAAGTTGACTTCAACTTTGTGCAAACACGGTGTCCTACCTGTTAACTAATCTATGTATGTATTTTCAAAATATTCTCACATTTTTCTCTATGAACCCTAAGGGACACACACCATGGTTGAAAATACAGATACTAAAAGATGTTATCTTTCAATGTATATAGTCAGATGTTGCTTTAGCAAGTTCTGAAGACAGATCACAGGCATCACTCCTGTTTTCAAAGGCCAGAAACACATAACTTCAGGATTATACTGATAAACTAAACTGCCAGCCCAGACTATGTTAGGGACAACACTGGACCAATTAACAAAGTTTTTAAAGCATGGAATTTTAGTTCCAACTTCAGCTTGTATCCTCTGGCCAAGTGGTTCAAACAAATGTTATCCCACAGCAAAAGGAACACGGATATGTCATATTCGGCTGAGGATGAAACAAACTCAACTGCTGATATCATTTTGAGTTTAAAATAATTGGTGCTCCCCAAAGAAGCACTGCAATACATTTTATAGATAAAAATGCTGCTCGGTGACCAACTGGAGAAGGTCAAGCAGCACTGAGGGGCTGGGAAGGCCTTGCAGCAGCCTGATGGACGTCACTGACCTACTCCTGCATCCTCAACTTTCATTCACACACAGTTCTCAGTTCCCTCAGTGTCTATGGATTTCCAAACCAGAGGAAGAAAAATAAAGCCAGAGTAGGAAGTGGGGGTGTCACAATAGAATCAATGACTGTTAATTGAGTAAACATTAAAAAAGAAGAAGAAAAAAACAGAGAGCTTCCTTTGCATAGAAAAGAAGCAATATCAACCGGAAGAAAGAAAACCTAGAAGGCTCCATCGGTACAGACTGTGGGCTCCATGTATGCATCAGGCAGAAAGCTCTGGAAAGTCAGTAGTAGTGCTCTTTCCACTTTGAGATACTTTTCTTTCTTTCTTTCTTTCAAGCTGGTCTTAGAATATTAGCGTAAAACAACTAAAGTGAAAGTCAAGCTCTATGTCTCATTTCTTCATTCCATGTCTGTCACTGAATTTTTTTTAAAAAAGCTGCAGTATCTAGCCGTATAAATGTGCCTGCTTGGTCTCCAACCACCCAAAAAGACTGAGTTCCACAAGGCCCCTCCACCCGACTGACATCTGCCTTGGAAAACACAAGGGTTCTGAGAAAGGCCACAGATTCTTCAGAGAAGCCCAGCCCCAGATAGGCCTTGCCAGGGCCATACCCAGCCTACACTCCCACTGGGCTGCCGGGCTGCTTGTCAAAGACTGGGACCCTGGCACCCTGGGCTCAGCTGTTCACAGATTGGCTCAGCTATGCCAGGCCTGCACACTCCACTCTGCTTAGCTGTCATTTCCTTCCACCGTAGTCCTATAGCATAGTCACCGTCGGCAGAACAACAAGATTAGAAAGGACTCCCACTTACATCAAAAAAAAAAAAAAAAAAAAACCAAAACAGGTTATCTTATGCCTTTGGCATTGGCAGATGCATTGGCAGAAAACACTGTTGTACACTGGGGGAGGGGGTGCATGCGCACTCGCCAACCGGAAGGCCACAGCCCAAGCCCTACTTTCAAGGCTGCCTTTCTCAGTCTCAAACACTGTGACGATCACCCAGGAAACTTAGCTTTATAATCCTCTACACCGATGAATAAAACCTTGTGTTCATGAGACATAAAACGCTGGGAAAGGGAACAACAGGACCTCCAACACAGGTGACCTAGGAATCTGGAGAAAGGACTGTTGAGTTCCTGCTTGGCAGTGTGTTTGTCACAGACATCCAACAGAGAAAAAACAAATACATTTCTCTGCTTCTCCATCAAGCTGGACAAGCTGTAACCTTTCTAGGCTCAGGAAGGTCCAAGGCTAAAGCTACCATCCATTAGGGTACACACTGTTTGCCATCCAGCCTAGTCCTGCAGAATTATTCAACGGGCAATTAAGATTTATAATCCAAATGGTTTCAAAATCGTATCTCTGAGAAGTCAAGTTCAAATTAAATCAGCCCAGGCTTTTAGGTCCCCATGATCACATTTTCTCTTTTGAGCGAGTGCTTTTCGACACTCAGAACTTCTCCTCTTACAGAGCATCCTCAGAGTGTCTCTGGAAGCAATCTCCCAAGCAAAATCCAATAGACTTGGTGCAAAGGGAAACTGGTCAGCTCCAAATCTTAGGAAAAGATGTCAAGGGAAAGAGAGAGAGAGACCCTCACTTCCTCCAACCGATTTCTGAAAGCTAATGATTTTAACCTCGTTTCTGGTAAATATTACTGGAATTTCTCACACAACACAACACACACACACACAGAAGAGAGAGAGAGAGAGAGAGAGAGAGAGAGAGAGAGAGAGAGAGAGAGAGAGAGAATTTTACCAAACAAAACTGTT